>NW_022631235.1:0-392542 GCF_010015895.1 Lontra canadensis
GTTTCTTTCACAATAGATTTCTTCAAAAACTTAGTAGGTTTCTGATACATTTGCTGACAGTCTCATTTGCCATTCACTACATCCAACGTAGTTGTTCCTAGGCATAGTTCTTAAACCTGCTTTATAGCTTTACTTTGCACCTGTGCCTTGATCTCAATTAAAAGGTAGAACTGGGTGAGAAGATAGCATTCTTGATCTGTTCTTAATAAAACTGAATTATTCTTGCTATCTGTGACCTAGAGACTGTGAGCTTTTCAATCATTCAGTATCTTACATTTCTAGACTCTCTGTGACCTTCCATTGTTTCCTATAAACAGGTCTGTTTTTCCCAATCACACTTTGCCAAATGTAGTTAGTGACAATCAACATATAAGAGAGTCACAGTTTTGCAACCTCTCCTCCTAAAGCTCAGCTAGTACTTAAATATTGCCAGTCACTTTTCTACCAATTGTTTTGCCAATATATAACATGGGCTACCACCTAAACAGTTTCTGTCATCAGTTCCTTCACCTTTCCTTACCCTGCAAATGACTAAATATGACATATCTTGGGATTTTATCAAAATTGCAGTTCACTTCAATGTGCCAAGTTCTTTATTAGTGACACACAATAGAAGTTTTGATTGCCTGTTCACTTTATGTGTTTGTCTAGAGGGTGGAGTGTGCTCTCTGTTCCCTCAATTGTTCAGATACTTGGGGTTCTTCTATTTTTGTACCACTATTTCGTTCAGCTTTTAAGTGAACATCATTAGGGAAAAAAAGAATGGTGGATTATGCATGGGAGATTTTTATGAACCGGTCCTAGAAATAACTTAAGCCACTTCACATTCCACTGGCCAATTTTCAGTCAGATGTTACCAATATAGTTGAACTGTATGCCCAAGAAGAAAAGATGACTCTTTCCCCAACTAATTCTATGAGGAAAGTTTAACCTTAATAACAAAACCAGGTAAGGATTGTATAAAAAAAGGAAAATTATCACCAGTCACATCAATGTTGAGGAAAAAAATAATGAAACTTCAACAAAGTGTAGCAGTGTATATAAAACAGATGATACCCCATGATCAATTTGAGTTTATCCCAGGAGTGTGAGCATTGTTTAATAGAAAAATTTATAAATTCCATTTATCATTCTCATAGATTAAATGGGGGGGGTACCCACATTATCACCTCAGCAGATGTGGAAACCATTTTTAAGATTTAACAAACTCAGAAAACTAGGATGAGTAAGAGCTTCCTTGACCTGACATGACCTGTATACCAAAACCTATAGCAAATATTCTTAAGGAAAAACTCTGGAAGCATCCACCATCTCCTTTAAAAATCAACAACAAGACAAAGATGCCACCTATCGCCACTCTTATTCAATATTTCCACTGGAGTTTCTAGCTAGCAAAATAAGAAAAATAAATGAAAAAGGATAGGAAAGGTTGAATAAAATTGCAATTATTAGCAGATGTAGCAGATGATATGATCATTTACCAAGAAAACTCCAAAGAAGCTACAGAGAAAATATTAGCAAGAATAAAGAGCTTGGGAAAGCGGTTGCCTATAAGATCAATATTCAAAAATCATTTGTATTTCTATGCACTTGGCCCCCAAAAGAAGAAAATTGTGCTTTAATAAAACCATTTACAATGAAGACACAATTAGTCACTGTGAAGTGAATCTAACATCTGCACAAGACTAGCATGCATACATTTTAAAAATTTGATTAAAAGACATTTTAAAGAGCTATACAAACTGAGAGTTACTCAAGAATGTTCAAGAATAGGAAGACTTGGTATCTTAAAGATACCAATTCTTCCTGTAGATACAGTACTATTCCAGTCAAAATCCCAAGAGGTTGGGGTGCCTGGGTGGCTCAGTTAAGCATCTGCCTTCAGCTCAGTCATGATCAGAGTTCCAGGATAGAGCCCCATATTGGGCTCCCTGCTCAGCACGGAGTCTGCTTCTCCCTCTCCCTCTGGTCCTTCTCTCTCCCTCTCTCTCTCTCAAATAAATAAAATCTTAAGAAAAAGAATCCCAGGAGGGTTTTTCATGGATCTAAAACAAATGACAAGAACTACCAATATACTCTCAAATAAGAGCATGAGGAACTTCAACTACCCAGTCATCAAGGATTATTCAACAATAATAATTAAGCAAACTGGCCCAACCTTTCTGCAAAGCAATTTGGCATTATCAAATAAAGTGGAAGATAATTATACTGTATCAACTAGAAACTCCACTTCTGGATACTGATACTACAACACCAACAGGCATATACAAAAATGCTTTACAGCAACATTATCCATAATAGGAAAAGCTGGAAGCAACCTAATATTCATTGACCATACAATGGATAAATTAGTAGCGCTAATGTATCAGTGAATATAAGTGAATTATTCATCAACATAAATAAATTGCACAAAATATTAAGCAGAAGACTCAAATTGGAATATTTATAAAAAGATATTTAATAGTTAAAAAAATCATTTATATGTTACTTAGAGATGTACATACACATTACCGTAGGCAGAATGATGTCCGTGCACTACTCCCTAGAGCCTGTGGATATGTTATATTACATGGGAACATTACAGCTGTAATTGAAGATATGAACCTTATCATAGGGAGACTGTCTTAGGGTTTCTTGATGGACCCAATCTAATCACATGAGCCCTTGAGCAGATAATTTGCTCCAGCGGATTGAATTAGAGAGATGCACACGTGGTGTATGAGGCTTCAAACATTGCTGATTTTTTTAAAGCGGACTGACAGCTACATTAGTGTCCATGTTTCATTATAGTTATCTATTCCTGCATAACAAAGTACCACCATCACCTCTCCCAAATGGCAACATAAAACAACAAACCTTTATTTTGGAGGGTCAGCAATTTGGGAGGTTTTATGGGTGTTTCAAGCTCAGGGTCTCTGAGGTTACAATAAAGTGGTCAGCTAAGGTCATAGTTATCTCAAGACTCAAATGGGGATTAATGATCACTTCTAAGATCACTCATATGGCTGTTAGGAGAATTTAGTTCTTTGGCATTTGGGCCTCTCCATAAGGCTGCTTACAGCATGGGTTCTCCCAGAGACAGGATCTGAGAGCCAGAGACCAAGATGGAAGCTGGTATCTCCTACAACTTGATCTCAGAAGTAACATCACATCACCTCTGTTGCATTCTGTGGGCCATGAGAAGCCACCCAAATTCTCACCCCATTATAACATCAGCTCAGTATCTGGTACTCATCCTCTTGTTTCTAACCTACAGCACCTAATGGCTCTGCTTTTTTTTTTTCCCAAGATTTTATTCTTAAGCAACCTCCACACCCAACATGAAGCTTGAACTCATGGCCCCAAGATCAAGAGTCACATGCTACATGGTCTGAGCCAGTCAGACTCCCTACTAAATGGCCTTAGTCTATGTAAGGTAGCAGACAGCTGATGTGCAAATTATCATAAACATGCTCAAGGGGAGAACCCAAGATGTAGTGACTGGCACATTAATAAGGCACCAGTGTAGATTGGGGCTAAAAACTCAGGTCTAAGTATGGTAATGGCACAAAAACAGACACATAGATCAATGGAACAGAATAGAGAGCCCAGAAATGAACCCTCAACTCTATGGACAAATAATCTTTGACAAAGCAGGAAAGAATGTCCAATGGAAAAAAGAAAGCCTCTTCAACAAATGGTGTTGGGAAAATGGGAGAGCCACATGCAGAAGAATGAAACTGGACCATTTCCTTACACCACACATGAAAATAGAATCAAAATGGATGAAAGACCTCAATGTGAGATAGGAATCCATCAAAATCTTGAGGAGAACACAGGCAGCAAGCTCTTCAAACTCAGCTGCAGAAAATTCTTTCTAGAAACATCACCAAAGGCAAGGGAAGTTAGGGCAAAAATGAACTATTGGGACTTCATCAAGATCAAAAGCTTTTGCACAGGAAAGCAAACAGTCAACAAAACCAAAACACAACAGACAGAATGGAAGAAGATATTTACAAGTGACATATCAGATAAAGGGCGAGTATCCAAATCTATAAAGAACTTATCAAACTCAACATCCAAAGAACAATCCAAACAAGAAATGGGCAGAAGACATGAACAGACATTTCTGCAAAGAAGGCATCCAAATGGCTAACAGACACATGAAAAAGTGATCAACGTCACTCATCAGGGAAATACAAATCAAAACCTCAAAGAGATACCACCTCACACCAGTCACAATGGCTAATATTAACAAGTCAGGAAATGACAGTTGTTTGCAAGGATGCGGAGAAAGGGGAGCCCTCCTACACAGTTGGTGGGAATGCAAGCTGGTGCAGCCACTCTGGGAAACAGTATGGAGGTTCTTCAAAACGCTGAAAATAGAGCTAGACTATTACCCAGCAATTGCATTACTGGGTATTTACCGCAAAGATACAGATGTAGTTATCCAAGGGATACTTATGCCCCATGCTTATAGCAGCAATGTCCACAGTAGCCAAACTATGGAAAGGGCCTAGATGTTCATCAACAGATGAACGGAAAAAGAAGATGTGTCATATATATATATATATATATGAAAAAAGTCTGCCCTCTTCTGTTTGTCTGTTTTTCATTTCATGAGTCCTTTGGTATATATATATATATATCAAAGAGCAAGATGCAGGGCAGGGTCGGCAGGCTAGTGCCTCGCCATGTCCACCGTAAAGCTCTCCAACAGTCCCGTAGGGATCTCCCTGAACATCCTGCCTGCCCATCCCTGCCCCACACTCCCCAAACACCCACACACATATATATGTGTGTGTGTGTATATATATATATATAAATACATTTTTTTATATTTATTTTTAATTTTTTGAATAATAAAAGATTTTTGTTCAGAATCTCAGTCTTCCTTCCTTTCATAACAAGGTTATTAGCATGCTTTCGGTGCCTCCTGAACAATTCGACCAACTCTACCTCCTCAATCTCCATGAAAGTTATTGTTACCTAAAGTCGTCTACCATTTTTTTAAAACCAGTTGGCATCTTTTTGGAGTTTACATTTTATCTGGTATTGAGTATCTGTTTCTAGGCTGATGAAGGTGACTTTCATCCTACTCTTTCCTTCTGAATTTGTTTCCTTTTGGGAAAGGAAATTCACTAGTCTTTTCAAAGAAGGACCTATAAAAGTTAAATGGCTCTTCCTTGTAAGTCTACATTCCTTTTTCTCATTTTGTATGCACTTTAAGTGACCAGAGATTTGGGGACTGACAGCATTTCTCAGCATTAAAAAGAAAAAAAATTAATTTAAATTTAAAATTTAAATTAAATACATTTAAAGAAAAAATTTACTTTTAAGAATGGATCTAAAAAGGAATGAAGCAAAGAAATTGCAAGACAACAGACAAAAATTGAGGGGCTCAGTCATTTCATGAAATGTCAATGGTTTCTATATTCTAATGAAAAGATTAAATTGGTTAGATGGCATCAATACCCACATACACACATAACGATGTGCTGCATCTACGAGATACAGAATCAGCTCACCAAGGCATAAACCAAATTCGGTAGTATTGAACACCTAAAATTGAACAACTGTCCTACACACCTAGAAGGGGAGGTCCAAGCGAGTAGAAGAAGTGATGCAGGAAACAGTGAAAGTATAACAACTGGAAAAAATGAGTGAAATTTGTATAGAAAGATATTCTAAGAGAATGGACAAAGTATTAGAAAAAGGAAGTGAATTCCTCAAAGTCATCGGATATAAGTGAAAAATTCAGAAAAATTCATTGGAATTCTGTGACATACGAGCAAAAGTTGAAAATCCTATTAATGAGAGCACCAAAAGGTGGATTTCATCTATCCCAAGACTTTATACAGTCTCAACCCAGCAAGTCTCCACCCAGAACAGCATCAAAGATGACTAGGGGAATTTATGGGATATGCAATAAGTTAATATGTTACCTAGGTTAACAGAACAGGTTCATAGATTGGATGACCGGTATTGTAAAGTTTCAATGGACCCCACCTTGATGGAGAGATTCAATGCAATCCCAGTCTCCTAGCTAGCAAGCGCCTGTGTACGTGGATAAGCCAATTCTCTATTTCCATGGAAATGAAAAGGACTCGACATTCCCCAGCATATCTGAAGAAAGAAGCGAGAGCAAGAGTGAGGGAGAAAGAGAGTGAGAGGAGAATCTGATGGGATAGGATTTCTTACCAAAGGACTCATGAAATGAAAAACAGACAAACAGAAGAGGGCAGACTTTGACAAAGCGGCGCTCAACGACGAGAATATCCACAGGGAACACCAGAGTGTAAAACGCTATTCCAGACTGATGTAGCCTAAATACAAAAGAGAACATCAGAAGTTTTCTGGGATATACAATAGGAAAACATTTTTAGGATCTGGGCGAGGTGGCAGAGATGAGTGGAACAGGACACCAAAAATGGGAAGCCCAAGAAAGTTTGGGAAGTTGGACTCTACTCATTCCAAGTTTAAAAATGAAACATCTTATATATTATATGTTTATAAAAAATAAATTAATAAAGAAAATTTGAAATTTAAAAAAATGAAACATCTTGCCCACCAAATGACAAGATTAACACGATGAAAAGCTCTATCGAGATACCAGCTAAGGAACTGTATACAAATCTAGATAGGATAACGAGGAATCAAGAAAGAAAGGTAGGTCACTTCAAAACAATAAAAATCTTTGAACAGAAATATCCCAAGGAGAAAACCATCAGCCAAGAAACACAGGAAAAGATTCCTTACATCCTCCGTGATCACCAAAGAGCCAAGGAAAACACAATGTGTTCGTGTTCCCACAGAGAAGGCAGACCCAAAAAAGTGTGGCTGAAGCCAACGGATTGAATAGGGAACAACTGATTGAATCCTGGAGTGGGGCACCTGGGTGGCTTCCTTGTGAAGCATCTGCTTTCTGCTGGGGGGGGTCCTGATGCCAGGGTCTTGGGATCAAGCCCTGCCTGGGGCTCTCTGCTCAGCACTTCCCCTGCTTGTCCTCCCTCCTCTCTACTTGGGCTCCCTGTCTCACTGTCTCTCTCCTTCTGTCAACTCCGTCAATCAAACAACCAATTCCTTCAATTCAATAAGTAAAAAGAAATTGTTGACGCATGGGGTCCTAAGGAACGACACGAATATTGAGGGTTGTTTTATACTTTTTTTTTCAGATTTTATTTCTTCCTTTGACAGACAGAGATGAGAAGTAGGTCGAGAGGCAGGCAGAGAGAGGGGAAAACAGGCTCCCTGCTAAGCAAAGAGTCAGATGCAAGGCTGAGTCCGTGGGTGGTGCCTCGCCACGACCAGCGTGAAGCCCTGCAGCAGCTCCGACAGTCCCCTGGGGATCTCCCTGCACATCCTGCCTGCCCCTCCCCCCTTGGCGGGCGCCTGGGCGCCACCTTCGCCTCCTCCCTGGACCGATCTGCGGCCCCGCCCCCACCCAAGCGAGCGCGCTCTGAAGGCCCTGGAGGCGCTACTCTCTGCTAGCGCCATGGCTTCTGGGGCTCAGCTGCTGCGTGCGGTGGTGGTGGTGGCGGCGGCGGCGGCGGCAGCGGCGGCGGCGGCGGCAGCGGCGGCGAGGGCGGCGGCGGCTGTTGAAGGAGTGGGCCCTGGGAGGGCGGGCAGCATCTCGGGCTCCTCCCACTCGACCTGGGGCTGGTCGCTTCTCTCCCCACCCCTCCCACTCTCCACCCTTGGTCATTTCTGGGAAGGGTTTTCCTTGTTTGTTTGAGGGAAAGAGCACACGTGAGTGGGGGAGGTGGGAAGGGCAGGACCAAGAGAGAGTCCTAGTGGACTGGGCCCTGAGCCCAGAGCTTGCGTCAGGGCTCAATGGCAAGAGCCTGAGATCACCACCTGAGCCAGGACCAAGAGTTGGGCACTGCACTGAGGGTGCCGCCCAGGTGCCCCTCAGCTGTTGTGGACCAATTTGTGGAGACGGGGGCCTGCGTGGCTCCCTTGCTTGAGGGACTTCCTTGGGCTCAGGTCATGACCCCGGACTTGCAGGATCTCTTCCCGCCTCCTGGGGCTCCCAGCTCCTTGGCTAGTCAGCTTCTGCCTCTGATCTTCTCCTCTTTCATGCTCTCTCTCACTCATTCTCTCTCAAATCAAGAAAGAAAATCTTTCAAAGAAATTTCTGGAGCCATGTTTTAGCGGCTTGAATGTGGTTGTTCTCCATGAGTTTTCTCATCGGAAGCAGACACCTTGAGGATGGCCATTGTTTTTCTTTTTTGAGCGTAATAGTATTCATTAGTTTGTACCAAACCCAGTGCTCCTTGCAATCCGTGCCCTCTACAATACCCACCACCTGGATCCCCCAACCTCTCACCCCTGCCCCTTCAAAACCCTCAGATTGTTTTTCAGAGTGCAGAGTCTCTCATGGTTCACCTCCCCTTCCAATTTCCCTCAACTCCCTTCTCCTCTCCATCTCCCCCTTGTCCTCCATGCTATTTGTTAGGCTCCACAAATAAGTGAAACCATATGATCATTGACTTTCTCTGCTTGACTTATTTCACTCAGCATAATCTCTTCCAGTCCTGTCCATGCTGTTACAAAAGTTTGGTCTTCATCCTTTCTGACGGAGGCATAATACTCCATAGTGTATATGGACCCCATCTTCCTTATCCATTCGTCCGTTGAAGGACATCTTGGTTCTTTCCACAGTTTGGCGACCGTTGCCATTGGTGCTATAAACATTGGGGTACAGATGGCTGTTCTTTGCACTACATCTGTATCTTTGGGGTAAATACCCAGTTTTGCAATCCCTGGGTTATAGGGAAGCTCTATTTTTAATTTCTTGAGGTATCTCCAGACTGTACTCCAAAGTGGCTGCACCCACTTGCATTCCCGTAACAGTGTAAGAGGGTTCCCCTTTCTCCACATCCTCTCCAACACATGTTGTTTCCTGTCTTGCTAATTTCTGGCCATGTCTTTCTAAATGGGTCCTCCATTTAGAATGTCTTCTTTCTCTGTTCATTCTATCACCTGTCTTTCTATATTCTCTTGTCAAGACCCAGGAAAATCAGCCTTTTAGGATTCGTTTGGGTACAGTCTAGCCCTTTACATCATTTTTCTTTTCACAAAATCTATATGATCCTCTGCATCCTTGTCTGGATAGTTTATTTTTCACTTACATATGTAGGTCTTTTCTTTCAAGAGAATTGTAGTCATTCCTTCTGAAGGCAGTTGTTGAAATGTTGAAGTTGAAGCCTACCACCTCGCTAGTCATGTTTTCTTTTTCCCGTCTCTTCCCTCTTCCCTTTTGAACTGCCTTCCTTCTGATGACCTGAGTCCTTTAGAGGCTGCTCTCTGCCTTCTATTATTGGCTGTGACACGGGCAGTGAGATATTCGTAGTTAATTCTGACTCTCTCAAATGGTTCTCCCACTTGTTTCGGGAATCTGTAGAGGAAGCTTTCTTTGAGGGATCATTTCACCCGCCTCCTAACTCATGATCCTTACTGGGTCTCTACTGAATATTCTGACTGAGCCAAAGAACTCTTCCCTCTGGCTGGTTGGCACTCCAATGACCTCTAGCCTTGTAAGAGTCTTGGCAACCATCTGGTTCAGTTGCCTTGACTCCTTCTTAGATGTTGGGTCATTTACTTAGACACACACTGCTTCCTATTGAGCAAGGACTCCAGAGGACTCCAGTGTGTATTTCCAAGAGCTTGTTTTCTACTTGACTTGCCTCTTTCTGGAACCCATGGCCTTTTCATCACTCCAGCCTTCCTGAATTCCAATCTCTCTTTCCTCACACCAGTGAGACTGCCATCTTTTCCTTGGAATCTCCTCCCTGCCCCCACCCTCCAGAATTCCTCCAGGTGAAAAGCCGAGTGAATTATGGGGAACATTTTTTTTTTCTTTGTTTTGTTTTTGATGTTTGTTTGCTTGTTTTCCGTTTCACAGGGTTAACAAATGTGTGTTGCTTTTCAATGGTTTAAAGAGATAAATCTATTTATAGATATCGATATAGTTATAGATATTTATCGATATATATTGAAATATATATATATATATATCTATATATATTAATAGAAAATTTTTTTTTCTTTTCCAATATCCCATGGGCTTCTGGGTGGTTTCTTTTCCTCTAAAAAGGTTTATATTTGTTTTCTAGGGGTGCTATTACAAGATACCACAAGCCTAGTGGCTGAAACAACAGAAGTGGACAGTGTCACAGTTCTAGAGGTTACAATGTTGGTAGACCATGCTCCTTTTCTAGGTATTAAGGAAGGATCTGTTCCGAGCCCCTCTCCCAACTTGAACGATTGCTCTCGCTTTGGACTTCTTCCCACGGCCTTCTCCCTCTCCGTATATCTGTGTTACCCCAGTTTCCCTTCTTAGAGGGACACAAGTCCTCCTGAATTCGGGGTCCAGTCTATTCAAGTATGACCTTATCCTAGCTAGTTACATCTTCAGGGACCCTATTTCCAAATAAGGTCATGCTCCCAGGTGCTGGGGTTTAGGATTGGCATAGTTTATATGCATACACACACACACACACACACACACACACACGTATGTATATATTGAATTGGCCGGCGTTGGGCGGGCCTGCGGTCCACCCTGTGCCCCGTGGCTGAAGGCTTTTTCTTGCTCGGTGCCTGTTGCGGCCACCCGGAAAATGCGCCGAGACGACGTGGCCCACCAGGGGACCCTGGTACAAATAGCGTTCCTGGAGCATAGTTGAAGGACGGGTTTCGGCCAGGCGTAAGCCTCTGACTTTTTGGGTTGCTGGGACTCCTAGGGGTGGGGCTGACCTCAGTTGGGAAACGAAGGTTTCTCTCCCTCTGAGGCTCGTCCGAAGCGCCGAAAGTCACGGTTAGCGCCGGAGTGTGGGTTGAATCATGGCGCGTGTCTCAGGGTTCCTCAGTTGTATGCCGTGAGGGACAGGACCCTGGAAACGGAATGGTGAGGAAGCAGGCGAAGTTTCATGCCAGGGGCTCTATGCAGGCCCAGCCCCAATGGACAAGGCCAGGTAGGAGACCACCAAAGGCTGTGGAGCAGGAGGCGTCACCCTCGCTGGAGCCTGACTCCCGGAGGGCTTCCTGTTGGTGTGTGGACGCGACCACTCGCGAGCCTGGGCCAGGCCCACGGTGTGGCCCTGTAGACGTTTGGCGCCCGAAGCGAGTTTGCTGGGCGTTTTTTGGCCAATTCTCACGAGCGTTCTGCCCAAACCGGGATCGGTTTGGGGCGAAAGCTCGTGAGAATTGGCTGGTGTTGGGCAGCCCTGTGGACCGCCCTGCTCCCCGTGGCCGAGGGCCCTTTCTTGCTTGGGGCATGTCACGGCCACCCGGAAAATGCTCCCAGACCACGCGGCCCTACCAAGGGTCCCGGCGCAAGGGAGCATTCCCGGAGCAGAGTTGAGGGACGGGTTGCGGCTGGGCGTCATCCTGTGCCTATACGGGCGGCTGGGGCGTCCAAGGGTGGGGATGACCTCAGTTGGGGAACGAAAGTTTCTCTCCCTCTGAGGCTTCTCTGGAGCCCCGAAAGCCACAGTTTGCACCGGGGTGGGAGGGGTAGTCATGGCGCGGGACTCAGGTTTACCCACGTGGAGGCCCCGAGGGACAGGACCCTGGAAACGGAAGGCTGAGGGAGCAGGCGAGGGTTAGTGTCTGGGGCTCGGTGAAGGCCCGGCCCCAGCGGACAGGGCCAGGAATGGGACCACCACAGGCTGAGGAGCAAGAGGCGTCGCCGTCGCTGGAGCCTGACTCCCGGAGGGATTCCTGGCAGGGTTCAGGCGCGATGGCTCCTAATGCCGGGCCAGGCCCAGGGTGCTTACCTGCAGACGAGCGGCGCCCGAAGGGAGTTCGCTGGGCGTTTTTCGGCCAACTCTCACGAGCGTTCTGCCCAAACAGTGATCGGTTTGGGCAGATGTCTCTTGAGAATTGGCCAGCATTAGGCAGCCCTGCGGACCGCCCTGCTCCCCGTGGCCGAGGGCCCTTTCTCGCTCGGGGCCTGTCATGGCCACCTGGAAAACGCGCCGAGACGACGTGGCCCAACCGGGGTTTCCGGTAAAGGGGAGCGTTCCCGGAGCAGAGTTGAGGGACAGGTCGGGGCCGCGCGTCTGCCTCCGCCTATTCGGGCTGCTGGGGACCCCAGGTGTGGTGCTGACCTCTGCAGGGGAACGAAGAGATCTCTCCCTCTGAGGCTTGCCCGTGGCTCCGAAAGGCACGTTTTGCACCGGGGTGGGAGGGGGAGTCCTGGCGTGGGACTCAGGGTTCCCCAGGTGCAGGCCCCGAGGGACAGGACCCTGGAAACAGAAGGCTGAGGGAGCAGGTGAGGGTTCGTGTCCGGGGCTTGGGGAAGGCCCTGCCCCAGCGGACACGGCCAGGTAGGGGACCACCGCAGCCTGAGGTGCAGGAGGGGTCACCCTCACTGGAGCCTGCCTCCTGGATGGCTTCCTGGCAGGATCCGGACGCGCCGGCTTACGAGGCCGGGCCAGGCCCAGGGGAATGCCCTGAAGACGTGCAGCACCCGAAGAGAATTCGCCGGGTGTTTTCTGGCCAATTCTCACGAACGTTTTGCCCAAACCGGAATCGGTTTGGGCAGAATGCTCGTGAGAATTTGCCGCTGTTGGGCAGCCCTGCGGACCGCCCTGCTCCCCGTGGCTGAGGGCCCTTTCTCGCATGGGGCCTGTCTCGGCCACCCGGAAAACGGGCCCAGATGACGTGGCCCAACCGGGGGTTCTGGCAAAGGGGTGCGTTCCCGGAGCAGAGTTGAGGGACGGGTTGGCGCCGCGCAGCCACCTCCGCCTTATCAGGCTGTTGGGGCCTACAAGGGTGGTGCTGACTTATGCTGGGGAACAAAGATTTCTCTCCCTCTGAAGCTTGCCCATGGCGCGGAAAGGAACAATTTGCGCTGGGGTGGGAGGCAGAGTCCTGGCGCGGGACTCAGTGTTCCCCAGGTGGAGGCCCCGAGGGACAGGACCCTAGAAACGGAAGGCTGAGGGAACAGGCGAGGGTTCGTGTCCGGGGCTCGGGGAAGGCCCGGCCCCAGCGGACAGGTCCAGGTAGTGGACCACCACAGGCTGAGGTTCAGGAGGGGTCGCCCTCACTGGAGCCTGCCTCCAGGATGGCTTCCTGGCGGGGTTCGGACGCGACGGCTCGCGATGCTGGGCCAGGCCCATGGGACTGCCCTGCAGACGTGCGGCGCCCGAAGCGAGTTCGACTGGCATTTTCCGGCCATTTCTCACGAGCGTTTTGCCTGAACCGGAATCGGTTTGGGCAGAATGCTCGTGAGAATTGGCCGGCGTTGGGCAGCCCTGCAGACCGCTCTGCTCCCTGCGGCCGAGGGCCCTTTCTCACTCGGGGCCTGTCACAGCCACCCGGAAAACGCGCCATGACATCGCGGCCCAACTGGGGCTCCCGGCGCAAGGGAGCATTCTCGGAGCATAGTTGAGGGACGGGTGGCGGCCGGGCGTCAGCCTCCACCAATAGGGGCGGCTGGGTCGCCCAATGGTGGTGATAACCTCAGTTGGGGAACGAAAGTTTCTCTCCCTCTGGGGCTTCTCCGGAGCGCCGAAAGCCATGTTTTGTGCCGGGGTGGGAGGGGGAGTTGTGGCGCTGGACTCAGGGTTCCCCAGGTGGTTTCCCTGAGTGTCAGGACCCTGGTAATGGAAGGCATGGGGGCAGGCGTGGGTTCATGTCTGGGGCTCGAGGAAGGCCCGGCCCCAGAGTAGAGGGCCAGGTAGGGGACCACCGCAGGCTGAGGAGCAGGTGGCCTCGCCCTCGCTGGAGCCTGACTCCAGGATGGCTTCCTGGTGGGATTCGGACATGACAGCTCTCGAGGCCGGGCCAGGCCCAGGGGACTGCCCTGAAGACCTGTGGTGCGCGAAGTGAGTTTGCCGGGCGTTTTCCGGCCAATTCTCACGAGCGTGAGATCCCGATCCCGGTTTGGGCAGAATGCTTGTGAGAATTGGCCGGCATTGGGCAGCCCTGCGGAACGCCCTGCTCCCTGCGGCCGAGGGCCCTTTCTCGCTCGGGGCCTGTCGCGGCCACCTGGATAATGCGCCAAGACGAAGCGGACCAACAGAGTGTCGCGGCAAAGGAGAGCGTTCCTGGAGCAGAGTTGAGGGACAGGTTGGGGCCGGGCGTCCGACTCTGCCTACTCGGGCTGCTGGGGCCCCCAAGGTGGGATTGACCTCTGTTCGGGAATGAAGGTTTTCTCCCTATGAGGCTTGTTCGTAGATTGGAAAGGCACGTTTTGCCCTGGGGTGGGAAGGGGAGTTGTGGCGCGGGACACAGCAGTCCCCAGGTGGAGGCCCCGAGGGACCTCCTTCTTCCAGCCTTCCCTGGAAACAGAAGGCTGAGGGAACAGGCAATGGTTCGTGTCCGGGGCTTGGGGAAGTCCGGGACCCAGCGGACAGGGCCAGGTAGGGGACCACCATAGGCTGAGGAGCAGGAGGCCTCGCCCTCGCTGTAGCCTGACTCCCGGTGGGCTTCCTGGCGGAGTTCGTACGAGACGGTTCGAGAGGCCGGGCCAGGACCAGGGGGCTGCCCTGCAGATGTGTGGCACCCGAAGCGAGGTCGCCAGGCATTTCCGGCCAATTCTCAGGAGGGTTCTGCCCAAACGGAATCAGTTTGGGCAGAACGCTCGAGAGAATTAGCCGGCGTTGGGCGGCCCTGCGGACCGCCCTGCTCCCCGTGGCCAAGGGCCCTTTCTCGCTTTGGGCCTGTCGCGGCCACCCGGAAAACGAGCCCAGACGACGTGGCCCAACCGGGCGTCCTGGCGCAAGGGAGCATTCCCGGAGCAGAGTTGTGGGACCGGTGGCGGCCTGGCGTCCGCCTCCTTCTATTCAAGTGGCTGGGGCGCCCAAGGGTGAGGATGAACTCAGTTGGGGAACGAAAGTTTCTATCCCTCTGAGGCTTCTCCGGAGCACCAAAAGGCATGGTTTCCCCTGGGGTGGGAGGGGGAGTCGTGGCGCAGGCCTCAGGGTTCCCCAGTTGTAGGCCCCATTGTACATGTCCCTGGAAACTGAAGGCTGAGGGAGCAGGTGAGGGTTCGTGTCCGGGGCTCGGGGAAGGCCCAGCCCCAGCGGACAGGGCCAGGTAGGGGACCACCACAGCCTGAGGTGCAGGAGGGGTCGCCCTCACTGGAGCCTGCCTCCCGCATGTCTTCCTGGCGGGGTTCAGACTCGACGGCTCACAAGGCTCCCAAGGGACTGACCTGAAGACGTGCAGCACCTGAAGCGAGTTCGCTGGGCGTTTTCCGGCCAATTCTCACGAGCGTTCTGCCCAAACCAGGATCGGTTTGGGCAGAACGCTCGTGAGAATTGGCCGGCGTTGGGCAGCCCTGCGGACCGCCCTGCTCCCCGTGGCCGAGGGCCCGTTCTCGCTCTGGCCCTTTCGCGCCACCTACAAAACGCGCCCAGACGACCTGGTCCAACCGGGTGTCCCGTGGCAAGGGAGAATTCCCAGAGTAGAGTTGAGGGATGGGTTGTGGCCGGGCGTCAGCCTCCACCTTTATGGGCAGCTGGGGCGCCCAAGGGTGGGGATGACCTCAGTTGGGGAACGAAAGTTTCTATCCCTCTGAGGCTTCTCCGGAGCGCCGATAGCCAAGTTTTTTGCCGGGGTGGGAGGAGGAGTCGTGTTGAGGGACTCAGGGTTCCCCAGGTGGAGGCCCTGAGGGACACGACCCTTTAAAAGGAAAGGTGAGGGATCAGACGAGGGTTCGTGTCCGGGGCTCGGGGAAGGCCCGGCCCCAGCGGACAGGGTCAGGTAGGGGACCATCACAGCCTGAGGAGCAGAGGGCGTCACCCTCAATTGAGCCTGACTCCCGGATGGCTTCCTGGCCATATTCGGACTTGACGGCTCATGAGGCCGGGCCAGGCCCAGGGGACTGCCCTGCAGACGTGCAGCGCCCTAAGCGATTTCACCGGGCATTTTCCGGCCAATTCTCATGAGCATTCTGCCCAACCCAGGATCGATTTGGGCAGAAAGCTCGTGAGAATTGGCCGGTGTTGGGCAGCCCTGCGGACCCCCCTGCTTCCCGCGGCCGAGGGCCCTTTCTCGCTTGGGCCCTTTTGCGCCACCCGCAAAACACGCCCTGACTACGCGGCCCAACTGAGGGTCCCAGGGCAAAGGAGCATTCCCGGAGCAGAATTGAGGGATGGATTGCGGCCAGGCATCAGCCTCCGCCTTTACGGGCTGCTGGGGCGCCCAAGGGTGGGGATGACCTCAGTTGGGGAACGAAAGTTTCTCTCCTCTGAGGCTTCTCCGGAGCACCGAAAGCCACGTTTTGCACCGCAGTGGGAGGGGGAGTCGTGGCGCGGGACTCAGGGATCCCCAGGTGGAGGCCTCGAGGGACAGGACCCTGGAAACGGAAGGAGGAGGGAGCAGGCGAGGGTTCCTGTCTGGGCCTCGGGAAAGGCACAGACCCAGCGGACAGTGCCAGGTAGGGTACCACGACAGGATGAGGAGCAAGAGGTGGCTCCCTCGCTGGAGCCTGACTCCCGGAGGGATTCCTGGCGGGGTTTGGGAGCGACGTCTCGCGATGCCGGGCCTAGCCCAGGGGGCTGGCCTACAGACGTGTGTCACGCGAAGCGAGTTCGCCGGGCGTTTTCCGGCCAATTCTCATGAGGGTTCTGCCCAAACCAGGATCGGTTTGAGCAGAACGCTCATGAGAATTGGTCGGCGTTGGGCAACCCTGCGGACCGCCCTGCTCCCTGTGGCCGAGGGCCCTTTCTAGCTCAGGGCCTGTCGCGGCCACCCGGAAAAAAACGCCCAATGACATGGTCCAACTGGGTGTCCCGGGGCAAGGGAGCATTCCCGAAGCAGAGTTGAGGGACAGTTTGCGGCTGGGCATCAGCCTCCGCCTTTCTGGGCCCCTGGGGCGCCCAGGGGTGGGGATGACCTCAGTTGGGAAACGAAAGTTTCTCTCCCTCTGAGTCTTCTCCGGAGCGCCAAAAGCTACATTTTGTGCTGGGGTGGGAAGGGGATTCGCGGCACGGTACTCAGGATTCCCCAGGTGGAGGCCCCGAGGGACAGGACTGTGGAAACTGAAGGCTGACGGAGCAGGTGACGGTTCGTGTCTGGGGCTCGGGGCAGGCCCGGCCCCAGCGAACAGGGTCAGGTAGGGGACCACCGCAGGCTGAGGAGCAAGATGCGGCGCCTTTGCTGGAGCCTGACTCCCGGAGGGATTCCTGGCAGGGTTTGGACGCGACCGTTCGTGAGGCTGCGCCAGGTTTAGGGGCTGACCCTGCCAACGTGTGCGCCCGAAGCTTGTTCACCTGGCATTTTCCGGCCAATTCTCACGAGCGTTCTGCCCAAACCGTCATCAGTTTGGGCAGAACGCTCATGAAAATTGTCCTGCGTTGGGCAGCCCAGTGTACCATCCTGCTCCCCGTGGCTGAGGGCCCTATCTTGCTCAGGGCCAGTTGCGGCCACGCGGAAAACACGCCCAGACGATGCGGACCAACCGGAGGTCCGGGCGCAAGGGAGCATTCCTGGAGCAGATTTCAGTGTCGGGTTGTGGCCAGGCGTCCACCTCCACCTATTTGAGCAGCTCGGGCGCCCAAGGGCGGGTATGACCTCAGTTGGTGAACGAAAGTTTCTCTCCCTCTGAGGCTTGTCAGGAGCGCCAAAAGGCATGGTTTGTGCTGGGGTGGGAGGGGGATTAGAGGCTCAGGACTCAGGGTTCCCCAGGTGGAGTCCCTGAGGGATAGGACCCTGGAAACGGAAGGCTGAGGGATCAGGGGAGGGTTCATGTCTGGGGCTCGGGGCAGGCCCAGTCCCAGCGGACAGGGCCAGGTAGGGGACCACGACAGGCTGAGGAGCAAGAGGCAGCACCCTCGCTGGAGCCTGACTCCCAGAGGGATTCCTGGCGGGATTCGGGTGCGACCGCTCGAGATGCCGGGGCAAGCCCAGAGGGCTGACATGATGATGTGCGGCACCCGAAGCGAGTTTGCCGGGCATTTTCCGGCCAATTCTCACGAGCGTTCTGCCCAAACCGGGATTGGTTTGGGCAGAACGCTCGTGAGAATTGGCCGGTGATGGGCAGCCCTGTGGACCACCCTGCTCCCAGTGGCCGAGTGCCCTTTCTCGATCGGGGCCTGTCGCGGCCACCTGGAAAACATGCCGAGACCACGTGGCCCAACACGGGGTCCAGGCAAAGGGGAGCTTTCCCGGAGCAGATTTGAGGGACGGGTTGGGGCCGCTCGTCCGCCTCTGCCTATTCATGCTGCTGGGGCCCCCAAGGGTGGTGCTGACCTCTGCTGGGGAACGAAGATTTCTCTCATTCTAAGGCTTGTCCGTGGCGCCGAAAGGCACGTTTTGTGCCAGGGTGGGATCGGGATTTCTGGCACGGGTCTCAGGGTTCCCCAGGTGGAGACCCCGAGAGACAGGACCCTGGAAACGGAAGGCTGAGGGAGCAGGTGAGGGTTCGTGTCCGGGCCTCGGGGCAGGACCGGCTGCAGCGAACAGGGCCAGGTAGGGGACCATGGCAGGCTGAGGAGAAGAGGCGTCGCCCTCGCTGGAGCATGACTCCCGGAGTTATTCCTGGCGGGGCTCTGCATCATGGCTCTCAATGCCGGGCCAGGCTCAGGGGGCTACCCTGCAGACGTGCGACGCCCAAAACGAGATTGCTGGGCATTTTCTGGCCAATTCTCACGAGAGTTCTGCCCAATGCGGGATTGGTTTGGGCAGAACGCTTGTGAGAATTGGCCAGCGTTGGGCAGCCCTGCAGACCGCCCTGCTCCCCGGGGGCCGAGGGCCCTTTCTCACTCGGGGCCTGTCGCGGCCACCTGGAAAACGTGCCCAGACAATGCGACCCAACCGGGAATCCGGGCACAAGTGAGCATTCCTGGAGCAGAGTTGAGGGACAGGTTCCGGCCAGGCGTCAGCCTCTGCCTACATGGGCGGCTGGGGCGCCCAAGGGTGGGGATGACCTCGGTTGGGAACGAAAGTTTCTCTCCCTCTGAGGCTTCTCCGGAGCTCTGAAAGCCATGTTTTGGGCTGGGATGGGAGGGGGAGTCGTGGCGCGGGACTCCGGGTTCCCCAGGTGGAGGCCCCGAGGGACAGGACCCTCGAAACTGAAAGCTGAGGGAACAGGCGAGGGTTCGTGTCCGGGGATCCGGGCAGGCTCGGTCCCAGTGGACAGGGCCAGGTAGGGAACCACCACAGGCTGAGGAGCAAGAGGCGTCGCCCTCGCTGGAGCCTGACTCCCCGAGGGATTCCTGGCGGGGTTCGGATGGGACGGCTTGCGATGCTGGGCCAGGCCCAGGGGACTACCCTGAAGACGTGAGGCACCCGAAGCGAATTCGCCAGGCATTTTCCGGCCAATTCTCACGAGCGTTCTGCCCGAACCGGGATCAGTTCGGGCAGAACGCTCGTGAGAATTGGCCGGTGTGGGGCGGCCATGCGGACCACCCTGCTCCCCGTGGCCGAGGGCCCTTTCTTGCTCAGGGCCTGTCACGGCCATTCGGAAAACGCGCCGAGATGACACGCCGTCCCCGGGGGCCGTGACGCAGGGGAGCATTCCCAGAGCAGAGTTAACTTACCGTGGGGCCGGTCCTCCAACTCCGGTATTTGGGACCACTGGGGCGCCAATATTTGGGTGTGGCCTCACGCGGGTCATGAAGGTTTCTCTCATTCTGAGGCTTTTACCCAACTCTGGAAGGCATCACTTCCGCTTGTGTGGCCTGTGGACTGGTCACGTTGGCCTAGTAGTCCCAATCTGAAGGAACAGGGTCAGTGTCGCTTTAGACCTACAGTGGGTTTTCGGGGCTGCATTAGGAGTCTGTGGAATGCTCGGCAGTACCGATTCATGCCACTGGAGGACGTGGAGACCTGTGGTTCCCGAGAGCATTGTAGGGTGCTCTGCTGCTTGCCACCGATGGGCACAGCGGCAAGCTGCCATGGCAAACACACCAGAAGAGGTGACTGTGCAGCCTGCTGGTTCTGAGAGCAGTGGTGAGGTGCTGCAGGTAATGTGAGGTCCTGCAGCTTGTTTTTCCAGGACAGAGTGTTGAGCTGAAGACTCTGTTTCCCCAGGCTCCAGAATGGTGGTAAGAATTGCTGGAGTCAGGCCCCCACTCAGTCAGCACTGTGACCCGTTGCCCCAGGTTGATGGGAATGTGCTGTCAGGATGGTTCAGCAGGGTCCTCCCGCTGGGGGTCTGGAGGCGGGGGAACCCAATTCAACCCGTGCTGCCTTTGGGACCGAGGAGTTGAGTGTTTGTTTGGAAGAGTCTATTTGCTTCTCCAACAAGGACAAGGGCATCGGCCGGCTTGACAAGGAAGTGAATGACCACTTAAGAAACAAGCATGTGTCTCTCCTTCTCCCAGGAATCGGAGCAGGTGTGTAGGCTTTAGGGGGGAGGCGTCTCCATATCCGCACCTGACAACCCTTCTTGGCTCTGGCTCCACGAGACCTGAAGTTTGGAAATGAGCGTCTGAATCCGTCATGCAGCTTATCCCAGGACGGCGGCATTCAGAGCAAACAGCAGGCCCGTGGGGCACAGTGGCACATCCATGCCAGCATGGGAGGTAAAACTTCTCTTTGACCGCAAACATCCTGGGTTTCCTCTCATCTCCAGTGGAGCCAGAAAGTCCCATGAATGCAGCTGTCAGCCATGGAGCATGGGTGCTAGGGTTCCTGAGTTTCCTTGCAGGGAGCACCTGGCAGGGGATCTCATTTTCTCTGCTTCTTTCTGGCTCACAGAGGTATTTGGAAAATCTCGTTCCTAGGCAATCCCTTGGATTTGAAAAGGAAGATGAGATGGACTCGGTGTGTGTTTGGGACCTAGAAGGCGTTCCTTCATGGAACACTGTTAATTCCATGGGTCCTAGGCTGTGGTGGAATTGCCGACATCTAGAGTGAGGGGGCTGTTTGTGGTCAGCTAGAAGCTTGGAGGATGGCTTCTCCTTTGTCCAAGGAGATGGATCCTAATGGATTTGTCTTTTTGATCCAAAGGGTTCCGATGAGTGCAGAGGGAACATTCCAAAGGATTCCAAGGAGCCTTGGACGATTGAAAAGGGAAGCTTGACTTTCTAGTTTCACTCAGAGGTCCCTCTAGAGAGTTGACCATGGCATCCTTTCTCTGCTGTTCCATGGGTGGTGAAGTCAGGAGAGTCTTTGGGAATTCTACTGGATAGAGGCATTCTGATGGCTTCCCAGGGCATGGCGTCAGGATTCACTCTGTGGTGAATGTCGGGGGCTGCTTGCTGCATGCTGTCTGAGTCATGTTATCCCCCAGGTTTTCTATTTCCTCCTTAGGAAATTGCTGGCAGGGAATGTTCTGCATCCAGAGGAACCCTCGTGCACTATCGGTGGGCATATGGGTTTTTTGTAGCCACTCTGGAAAAGAGCATGGTGGTTCCTCCGAATGCTCAAACTGAACAACCCTAGGATACAGCAGTTGCCCTCTTAAGAATTTTCCTCAAGGGCACAAAAATGCACATTCAATGGGTTACAGCACTGTGATATGGGCACCAGCATTATCAACCATAGCGAAACGATGGAGGAGGTCCCAATGTCCATTCCCTGATGAGCGATATATATATATATATGTATATATATATATATATATATATGAATGTAGCTATCTAACCTCCCACATATTCTCAATGGAATAGGAGCTAGGTTCAAAAGGAATGAAATCTTACCATTTGCAAGAATATGGATGGATCTCGAATGGATTTAGCTAAGCCATATCAATAAGAAATGACCAATAACCTATCATTTGACTTCTATGGAATTTCAGAAAGAAAACATGAACGTAGTGAGGGGAGAAAGATAGGACAATGAGGGAAGAGACTCCAACATAGAGCAGCAACCGAGGGCAGCTAGAGAGCAGGGGTGTGGAGGGGAAGGATTCAATGGGTGAGGGCTCTTAGGGAGGGCACTCATTGTGATGAGCTCTGGGTGTTCAGTGCAGGCGAGGAATCATGAAATCCTACCCCTGAAGCAAAGGAATGAACACTGCATGGAAACGAATTGGAATTGTAGTGAAAGAAGAAAAGAAGAAGACCCTGTTCTACTTCATGAAGAGGGAGGTAAAAATGGAGTGCTTTTCGCTCTCTTGTTCTCTTGAGGGTCATTTGCAAACACACTGTGTTTCGCTACACGAGATTCTGTTTGCATAAGGAGTCCTCAGAAAGCTGCCAGGAAGATTCAGATATCAGAGCATGTCCATGTTCCATGGATATGTTCCTTCCAGTTTGTCCAGGTACGAAGGTAAGTGGAGAGAAATAAGGAAGAAATGAAAGGAGATGTTAAGCAGTCAGGAAGAAGGTATAGCCCTTTGTCAAGGAAGCCTTGGGCCGATGTCAATCGAGAATAAGGAGAGTGGATCCCAGACTTTTCGGCAGGCAGGGGTGTTCCAGGCCTGCCTAGAGCTGACAGGAAACCCTGAAGAGAGCTGAGGTAGGGGTGTGTCATGCCCGAACTGCTGATCTGGAGGTTGGATCCCTGAGGAGGCAAGTTGAGGATGGTGGTCAGGTGGCGCATGCTCCGGGGGGGCAGCAGAACGTGGGGGAGTACTCATGGGGACACGCAGTTTTTCACTGGCTCTGATGGCCCCGTGCAGCTCCAATCAGACTGGTTAACTCCGAGGGGGCAGGCGGACTCCTATGGTGTGACTTCAGTGTTCCCAAGCCAGAGAGTTTGCGGGACAGGCCCCTGTAGAAGGAAGCCTGAAAACGCAAGTTAGGGTTAGGGTTATGGACGTGGGGAATGGCTACTCCGATCTGCCAGCGCCGAGAGGGCACCCCTCGGGATTGACTTCAGGAAATGGGTCCTGCAGTGTGGCAGAGTCTGGGATTCTGGGCAGGGAGGCCAAGGAGGGTGGGGTGGTTTACAAGAAAGACCAGGTTAGCTCCGCTCCAAAATCGGGATCAGCATGGAGAGGAAGCACATGAAAATTGGGCGGAGTTGGGCGGAACTGAGGACCGCCCTGTACTCCGTGGCAGAGGTCGCTTACAAAATAAGGGCATGTGGCGTCCAGGGGAAAAACATGCTAAGATGACGGCACAGGGGAGCGTTCCCAGAACAGAGTAGAGGAATGGATTGTGGCTGTGTGTCCGCTCCGACCATTCGGGCCACTGGGGCGCCCAATGGTGGGGCTGACCTCAGTTGGGGAATGAGGTTTTCTCTCCCTATGAGGCTTGTCCGTGGCACCGAAAGGCACGGTTTGTGCAAGGTGGGAGGGCGAGTCGTGGCGCGGGACTGAGGTTTCCCCAGGTAGAGGCCACGAGGGACAAGACCCTGGAAATGGAAGGCTGAGGAAGCAGGCGATGGTTCGTGTCCGGGGCTCGGGGCAGACCCGGCCCCAGCGGACATGGCAGGGAAGGGGACCACCACAGGCTGAGGAGCAGGAGGCGAGGCCCTGGATGGAGCGTGATTCGCGGAGGGCTTCCTGGTGGCGTTCGGAGGAGACCGCATGAGGCCGGGCTAGGCCCAGGGTGTGGCCCTGCAGACTGCGGCGCCCGAAGCGAGTTTTGTGCGTTTTCTGGCCAATTCTCACGAGCGTTCTGCCCAAACCAGGATCAGTTTGGGCAGAAGGCTCGTGAGAAATGAAAGGCCTTGGGCAGCCCTGGGGACCGCCCTGCTCCCTGTGGCCAAGGGCCCTTTCTCGCTCAGGGCCTGTCGCAGCCACCTGGAAAACGCACCCGGTCGACGCAGCCAAACCGGGAGTCCCGGCAAAGGGGAGCATTCCTGGAGCAGAGTTGAGGGACGGGTTGGGGCCGCGCGTCCATCTCCACCTATTCGGGCTACTGAGGCACCCCCAAGGGTGGTGCTGGCCTCTGCTGGGGAACGAAGATTTCTCTCCCTCTGAGGCTTGTCAATGGTGCAGAAAGGCATGATTGGCGCCAAGGTGGGAGCGGGATTCCAGGCAAGGGACTCAGGGTTCCCAAGGTGGAGTCCCCGAGGGACAGGACCCTGGAAACGGAAGGCTGAGGGAGCAGACGAGGGTTCGTTTACGGGGCTCAGGGATGGCCCAGCCTCAGCAATCAGGGCTAGGTAGGGGACCACCACAGGCTGAGGATCAGGAGGCATCGCCTCGGTGGAGCCTGACTCCCGGATGGCTTCCTGGCAGTGTTCGGACGCGATGGTTCACGATGCCGGGCCAGGCCCATGCGGCTGCCCTGCAGACGTGTGGCACCTGATGCCAGTTCGCCAGGCGTTTTCCAGCCAATTCTCACGAGTTTCTGCCCAAACTGGGATCGGTTTGGGCAGAACGCTCGTGAGAATTGGCCGGCATTGGCCAGCCCTTCGTACCGCCCTGCTCCCCATGGCTGAGGGCGCTTTCTCGATCGGGGCCTGTCGCGGCCACCTGGAAAATGCTCCGAGACGACACGGCCCAACCCTGGGTCCCGGCGCAAAAGAGCATTACCAGAGCAGAGTTGAAGGACGGGTTGCGGCCGGGCATCAGCCTCCGCCTATTCAGGCGGCTGGGGCGCCCAAGGGTGGGGATGACTTCAGTAGGGGAACAAAAGTTTCTCTCCCTCTGAGGCTCTTCCGGAGCGCCGAAAGCCACGTTTTGTGCCGGGGTGGAAGGGGGAGTCGTGGCGCAGGACTCTGGGTTCCCCAGGTGGAGGCCCCGAGGGACAGGACCCTGGTAACTGAAGGCTGAGGGAGCAGGCAAGGGTTCGTGTCCGGAGCTTGGGGCAGGCCCGGCCCCATCGGACAGGGCCAGGTAGGGGACCACCATAGGCTGTGGAGCAAGAGGCGTCGCCCTCGCTGGAGCCTGCCTCCCAGAGGGATTCCTGGCGGGGTTCGAACGCGACAGCTCGCGATGCCGTGCCAGGCCCTGGGTGCTGCCCTGAAGACGTGCGGTGCCCGAAGTGAGTTCGCCGGGCGTTTTCCGGCCAATTCTCACGACCGTTCTGCCCAAACCGGGATCGGTTTGGGCAGAACGGTCGTGAGAATTGGCTGGCGTTGGGCAGCCCTGCGGACCGCCCTGCTTCCCGTGGCCGAGGGCCGTTCCTCGCTCGGGGCCTGTCGCGGCCACCTGGAAACCGCGCCGAGAAGACGCGGCACAACCGGCGGTCCCGGCAAAGGGTGCATTCCCAGAGCAGAGTTGAGGGACGGGTTGGGGCCACACATCCGCCTCCGCCTATTCGGGCTTTTAGGGCCCCCAACGGGGTGCTGACCTCTGCTGGGGAACGAAGATTTCTCTCCCTCTGAGGCTTGTCCGTGTTGCCGAAAGGCACGTTTTGCACCGGGGTGGGAGGGGGATTCCTGGTGCGGGACTCAGGGTTCCCCAGGTGGAGGCCCCGAGAGACAGGACCCTGGAAACCGAAGGCTGAGTGAGCAGGCGAGGGTTCGTGTCCGGGACTCGGGGCAGGCCCGGCCCGAGCGAACAGGGCCAGGTAGGGGACCACCACAGGCTGTGGAGCAAGAGGCGTCGCCCTCGCTGGAGCCTGACTCCCGGAGGGATTCCTAGCGGGGTTCGGACGCTATGGCTTGCGATGCAGGCCCAGTCCTAGGAGAATGCCCTGCAGACGTGTGGCACCCGAATCGAGTTCGCCGGGTGTTTTCCGGCCAATTCTCATGAGCGTTCTGCCCAAACGAGGATTGGTTTGGGCAGAACGCTGGTGAGAACTGGCCGGCGTTGGGCAGCCTGCGGACCGCCCTGCTCCCCGTGGCCGAGGGCCCTTTCTCGCTTGGGGCCTGTCGCGTCCACCTGGAAAACGTGCCCAGTCGATGCGGCCAAAACGGGCGTCCCGGCGCAAGGGAGCATTCCCGGTGCAGAGTTGAGGGACGGGTTGCGGTCAGGAGTCAGCCTCCGCCTATACGGGCGGCTGGGGCGCCCAAGGTTGAGGATGACCTCAGTTGGGTAACGAAAGTTTCTCTCCCTGTGAGGCTTCTCCGGAGCGCTGAAAGCCTCGTTTTGCACCGGGGTGGGCGGGGGAGTCGTGGCGTGGAACTCAGTGTTCCCAGGTGGATGCCCCGAGGTACAGGAACCTGGAAACGTAAGGCTGAGGGAGTAGGTGTGGGTTCATGTCTGGGGCTCGGGGCAGGCCCGGCCGCAGAGAACAGGGACAGGTAGGGGACCACCACAGGCTGTGGAGCAAGAGGCGTCCCCCTCGCTGGAGCCTGAATCCCGGAGGGATTCCTGGCGGGGTTCAGACGCAACGGCTCGTGATGTCGGGCCAGCCCAGAGGGCTGACCTGCAGACGTGTGGTGCCCAAGCGAGTTCGCCGGGCGATTTCTGGCCAAATGTCACAAGTGTTCTTCCCAACCTGGGATCGGTTTGGGCAGAACGCTCGTGAGAATTGGCCGGCGTTGGCCAGCCCTTCGGACTGCCCTGCTCCCCGTGGCTGAGGGCCCTTTCTCGCTCAGGGCCTGTCGCGGCCACCCGGAAAAGGCTCCGAGACGATGCGGCCCAACCGGGGGTCCTGGCACAAGGGAGCATTCCCGGAGCAGAGTTGAGGGACGGGTTGCGGCCAGGCGTCAGCCTCTGCCTATATGGGTGGCTAGGGCTCCCAAGGGTGGGGATGACCTCAGTTGGGGAACGGAAGTTTCTCTCCCTCGGCTTCTCTGGAGCGTCGAAAGCCACGTTTTGCACTGGGGTGGGTGGGGATTCGTGGCATGGAACTCAGGGTTCCCCAGGTGGAGGCCCCGAGGGACAGGACCCTGGAAACGGAAGGCTGAGGGAGCAGGCGAGGGTTCGTGTCCGGACCTTGGGGCAGGCCCGGCCCCAGCGGACAGGGCGAAGTAGGGGACAACCACAGGCTGAGCAGCAAGAGGAGTCGTCCTTGATGGAGCCTGACTCCCGGAGGGATTCCTGGCAGGGTTCAGATGCGTCGGCTCTCAATGCCAGGCCAGCCCAGAGGGCTGGCCTGTAGACGTGCGTTGCATGAAGAGTTCCTCGGGCATTTTCCGGCCAGTTCTCATGAGCGTTCAGCCCTAACTGGGATCGATTATGGCAGAACGCTTGTGAGAATTGGCCGGCGTAGAGCAGCCCTGCGGACCGCCCTGCTCCCCGTGGCCAAGTCCCTTTCTCACTCGGGGCCTGTCGCGGCCACCTGGAAAACACGCCCAGTCGACGAGGCCCAACTGAGTGTCCCGGCAAAGGGGAGCGGTCCCAGAGCAGAGTTGAGGGACAGGTTGGGGCGGCGCATCTGTCTCCGCCTATTCGGGCTGCTGGTCCCCCCAAGGGTGGTGCTGACCTCTGCTGGGGAACGAAGATTTCTCTCCCTCTGAGGCTTGTCCGAGGTGCCGAAAGGCACGTTTGGTGCCAGGGTGGGAGGGGGAGTCCAGGCGGGGGACTCAGTGTTCCCCTGGTTGAGGCCCCAAGGGACAGGACCCTGGAAACGGAAGGCTGAGGGAGCAGGCGAGGGTTCGTTTCCGGGGCTCAGGGATGCCCCGGCCCCAGCAGACAGGGCTAGGTAGGGGACCACCGCAGGCTGAGGAGCAGGTGGCGTCACCCACGCTGGAGCCTGACTCCCGGATGGCTTCCTGGCGGGGTTCAGACACGATGGCTCACGAAGCCAGGCCAGGCCCAGGCGGCTGCCCTACAGACGTGTGGCACCCCATGCCAGTTCGCCGGGCGTTTTTCATCCAATTCTCACGAAGGTTCTGCCCAAACTGGGATAGGTTTGGGCAGAACACTCGTGAGAATTGGCCGGCATTGGCCAGCCCTACGGACCACCTTGTTCCCCGAGGCTGAGGGCCCTTTCTTACTCGGGGCCTGTCGCGGCCACCCGGAAAACACTCCGAGACAACGCGGCCCAACCGGGGGTCCGGGCGCAAGGTAGCATTCCTGGAGCAGAGTTGAAGGACTGGTTGTGGCTGGGCGTCAGCCTCTGCCTATTCGGGCGGCTGGGGCGCCCAAGAGTGGAGATGACCTCAGTTGGGGAACGAAAGTTTCTCTCCCTCTGAGGCTCTTTCGGAGCGCCGAAAGCCACGTTTTGTGCCGGGATAGAAGGGGGAGTCGTGGCGCGGGACTCAGTGTTCCCCAGGTGGAGGCCCCGAGGGACAGGACCCTAGAAACGGAAGGCTGAGGAAGCAGACGTGAGTTTGTGTCCAGGTCTCGGGGCAGGCCCAGCCCCAAAGGACCGGGCCAGGTAGGGGACCACCACAGGTTGAGGAATAGGAGGTGTTGCCCTCGCTGGAGTCTTGACTCCACGAGGGCTTCCTGGTGGGCTTTGGATGCGACCGCTCATGCGGTCGGGCCAGGCCCATGGTTTGGCCCTGCAGAGGTGTAGCACCTGAAACGAGTTCGCCAGGCGTTTACCGGGCAATTCCCACGAGTTTTCTGTCCAAACAGAGATCCGTTTTGGCAGAATGCTCATGAGAATTGGCCGGCATTGGGCAGGCCTGCGGACCTCCCTGTACCCATAGCCTAGGGCCCTTTCTTGCTAGATGCCCGTCGCGGCCACCCGGAAAATGTGCTGAGACACAATGGCCACCCGGGGGCCCCAGCGCAGGGGAGCGTTCCCAGAGCAGAGTTGAGGGACGGGTTGTGGCGGGGTGACCGCCTCCGACTTTTGGGGCGACTGGGCCGCCCCTGGGTGCGGCTGACCTTAGTTGGGGAACAAAGGTTTCTCTCCCTCTAAGGCTCATCTGAAGTGCCTAAAGGCACGGCTGGCGCCGGGGTGGGAGGGGAATTGTGGCGTGGGACTCAGGGTTCCCCAATTGGAGGCCCCGAGGGACAGGACTATGGAAACGGAATGCTAAGGAAGTAGGCGAGGGTTCATGTCCTGGTCTTGGGGCAGGCCGGACCCAACGGACAGGGCCAGGTTGGAGACCACCACAGGCTGAGGAGCCGGAGGCGTCGCCTTCGCTGGAGCCTGACTCCTGGAGGGCTTCCTGGCAGGGTTCGGTTGCGACTGCTCGCGCGGCCGGGCCAGGTCCACGGGACAGCACTGCAGACGTGAGGCGTCCGCAGTGAGTTCGACGAGCGTTTTCCGGCCAATTATCATGAGCGTTCTGTCCAAACCGGAATCAGATTGGGCCGTGCGCTGGTGAGAATTGGCTGGCGTTGGGCAAACCTGCGGACCGCCCTGCTCCCCGTGGCCATGGGCCCTTTCTCGCTCGAGGCCTGTCGCAGCCACCCGGAAAACGCGCCGAGACGACGCGGCCCACACGAGGGCCCTGGCGCAAGGGACAGTTCCCAGAGCAGAGTTGAGGGACGGGTTGCGGCCGGGCGTCAGCCACCGCCTATACGGGCGGCAGGGGCGCCCATATGTGGGGCATACCTCGCTTGGGGATCGAAGGTTTCTCTCTCTCGGAGGCTTGTCCATGGTGCCGAAATCCCTGTTTTGCGCCAGGGTGGGAGGGGGACTCGTGGCGAGGGACTCAGTGTTCCCCAGGTGGAGGCACCGAGGGACAGGACCCCGGAAAATGAAGGCTGAGGGAGCATTCGAGGGTTTGTTGTGGAGCAAGAGGCGTCACCCTCGCTGGAGCCTAACTCCCAGAGGGATTCCTGGCGGAGTTCAGACTCGACAGCTCGCGATGCTGGGCCAGCCCAGAGGGCTGGCCTGCAGACGTGCGGTGCACGAGGAAAGTTCCTCGGGAGTTTTCTGGCCAATTCTCACAAGCGTTCTGCCCAAACCGAGATCGGTTATGGCAGAACGCTCGTGAGAATGGGCCGGCATTGGGCAGCCCTGCGGACCGCCCTGCTCCCCGTGGCCGAGGGCCCTTTCTCGCTCGGGGCCTGTCGCAGCAACCCGGAAAAGGCGCCCAGACGACGCGGCCCCACCGGGGGTCCCAGCGCAAGGTAGCGTTCCAGGAGCACAGTTGAGGGACAGGTTGGTTCCGCTTGTCTGTCTCTGCCTATTCGGGCGGCATGGGCGCCCAAGGGTGGTGCTGACCTCTGCTGTGGAATGAAGGTTTCTCTCTCTCTGAGGCTTGTCCGTGGCGCAAAAGGCACGTTTTGCTCCGGGGTGGGAGGGGGAGTCATGGCGCAGGACTCAGGGTTCCCCAGGTGGAGGCCCCGAGGGACAGGAGCCTGGAAATGGAAGGCTGAGGGACAGGCGAGGGTTCGTGTCCGGGGCGCCGGGCAGGCCCGGCCCTAGTGGACAGGGCCAGGTAGGGGACCACCACAGGATGAGGAGTAAGAGGCATCGACCTCGCTGGAGCCTGACTCACGGAGAGATTCCTGGAGGGGTTGGGGCGCGACATCTCGAGATGCCGGGCTAGGCCCAGGGGGCTGCCCTGAAGACGTTCGGGGCCCAAAGCGAGTTCGCTGGGCGTTTTCCGGCCAATTCTCACGAGCGTTCTGCCCAAACTGGGATCGGTTTGGGCAGAACGTTCGTGAGAATTGGCCTCTGTTGGGCAACCCTGCAGACCGCCCTGCTCCCCGTGGCCGAGGGCCCTTTCTCACTCAGGGCCTGTCACGACCACCCGGAAAACACGCCCAGATGTCGCGGCCCACCCCGGGGTCCCTGCGCAAGGGAGCATTCCCGGAGCATAGTTGAGGGACGGGTTGCAGGTGGGCATCAGCCTCCACCTATAGAGGCGGCTGGGGCGCCCAAGGGTGGGGATGACCTCAGTTGGGGAACGAAAGTTTCTCTCCCTCTGAGGCTTCTCCGGAGCGCCGGAAGCCGTTTTGCACCTGGGTGGGAGGGGGAGTCGTGGCGCGGTACTCAGGGTTCCCTAGGTGGAGGCCACGAGGGACAGGACCCGGTAACTGAAGGCTGAGGGAGCAGGCGAGGGTTTGTGTCTGGGGCTCGGGGCAGGCCCAGCCCCAGTGGATGGGGCCAAGTAAGGGACAACTACAGGCTGAGGAACAAGAGGAGTCGCCCTCGCTGGAGTCTGCCTCCTGGAGGGATTCCTTGGGGGTGCAGGCACGATGGCTCACGATGCCGGTTCAGGACCAGGGGGCTGGCCTGCAGACGAGCAGCGCCCGAAGCGAGTTCGCCGGGCGTTTTCCGTCCAATTCCCACGAACGTTCTGCCCAAACCGGGATCGGTTTGGGAAGAACACTAGTGGGAATTGGCCAGCGTTGTGCAGCCCTGCGGACCGCCATGCTCCCCATGGACGAGGGCCCATTCTCGCTCAGGGTCAGTTGCGGCAAACCAGAAAACGCACAGAGACGACGCGGCCCAACCGGGGTTCCCGGCGCAAGGGCGCATTCCCGGAGCAGAGTTGAGGGACGGGTTGCGACCGGGAATCAGCCTCCTCCTATATGGGCGACTGAGGCGCCCAAGGGTGGGGATGACCTCAGTTGGGGAACAGAAGTTTCTCTCCCTCTGAGGCTTCTTCGGAGTGCCGAAAGCCACGTTTTGCGCCGTGGTGAGAGGGTGAGTCCTGGCGCGGGATTCAGGGTTCCCAGGTGGAGGCCCCGAGGGACAGGAGCCTGGAAATGGAAGGCTGAGGGAGCAGGTGAAGGTTCGTGTCCGGGGCTCAGGGAAGGCCCGGCCCCAGCGGACAGGGCCAGGTATGGGGACCACCGTAGGCTGAGGAGCAGGAGGCATCGCCCTCACTGAAGCCTGACTCGCGTATGGCTTCCTGGCGGGATTCGGAGGTGTCGGCTCACGAGGCCGGGCCAGGCCCAGGCGACTGCCCTGAATTCGTGCGGCGTCCGAAGCGAGTTTGCCGGGCGTTTTACAGCCAATTCTCACGAGCATTCTGCCCAAACCGGATCGGATTGGGCAGAACGCTCGAGAGAATTGGCCGGCGTTGGGCAGCCCTGCGGACCGCCCTGCTCCCGTGCCCGAGGGCCCTTTCCCGCTCAGGGCTTGTCCCGGCCACCCGGAAATCGCGCCCAGACGACGCAGCCCATCCAGGATCCCGGCGCAACGGAGCATTCCGGGATCAGAGTTGAGGGACGGGTTGCGGCCGGGCTTTAGCCTCAGGCTATACGGGCGGCTGGGGCGCCCAAGGGTGGGGATGTCCTCAGTTGGGGAACGAAAGTTTCTCTCCCTCTGAGGATTCTCCTGAGCGCCGAAAGCCACGTTTTGCTCCGGGCTGGGAGGGGGAGTCGTGGCGCGGAACTCAGGGTTCCCCAGGTGGAGGCCCCGAGGGACAGGACCTGGAACTAAAGGCTGAGGGAGCAGGCTAGGGTTTGTGTCTGGGTCTCGGGGCAGGCCTGGCCCCAGCTGACAGGGCCAGGTAGGGGACCACCACAGGCTGAGGAGCAAGAGGCGTCGCCCTCGCTGGAGCCTGAATCCCAGAGGGATTCCTGGCGGGGTTCGGACCCGACGGCTCGTGATGCCGGGCCTGGCACAGGGGCTGCCCTGCAGAGGTGCGGTGACCAAAGCGAGTTCGCTGGGTGTTTTCCAGCTAATTCTCAGGAGCGTTCCGCCCAAACCAGGATCGATTTGGGCAGAACGCTTGTGAGAATTGGCCGGCGTTGGGCAGCCCTGCGGACCGCCCTGCTCCCCGTGGCCGAGGGCCCTTTCTCGCTCGGGGCCTGTCGCGGCCACCTGGAAAATGTGCCGAGACGATGCGGCCCAACCGGGGGTCCCGGCAAAGGGGAGCGTTTCTGGAGCAGAGTTGAGGGACGGGTTGGGACCGTGCGTCTGTCTCTGCCTATTTGGGCTGCTGGGGCCCCCAAGGATGTTGCTGACCTCTGATGGTGAACGAAGATTTCTCTACCTCTGAGGCCTGTCCGTGATGGCGAATGGCACGTTTTGCGCTGGGGTGGGAGGGGGATTCCTGGCGCGGACTCCGGGTTCCCCAGGTGGAGGCCCCGAGGTACAGGACCCTGGAAATGAAAGGCTGAGGGAGCTGGTGAGGGTTCATGTCCGGGGCTCGGGGAAGGCTGGGCCCCAGCGGACAGGGCCAGGTAGGTTACCACCGCAGTCTGAGGAGCAGGAGGCATCGCCCTCGCTGGAGCCTGACTCCTGGAAGTCTTCCTGGCGGGGTTCGGACGCGACGGCTCATGAGGCTGGGCCAGGCCCAGGGGTCTGCCCTGAAGACGTGCGGCGCCCTAAGCAAGTTCACTGGGCGTTTTCCGGCCAATTCTCACGAGCATTCTGCCCAAACTGGGATCGGTTTGAGCAGAATGCTCATGAGAATTGGCCGGCATTAGGCAGCCCTGTGGACCGCCCTGATACCCATGGCAGAGGGCCCTTTCTGGCTCGGTGCCTGTCACGGTCACCCGGTAAAAGCTCCCAGACGCCACCACGTACCCGGAGGCCGTGACACAGGGGAGCGTTCCTGAGAAGAATTCATGTACCTTGGGGCCGGTCATCTAACTCCGATTTTTTGAACCACTTTGGGCGCCAATATTTGGCTGTAGCCTCACGTGGGTCATGAACGTTTCTCTCGTTTTGAGGCTTTCACCCAAGTCTGGATGGTATCGCTTCCGCTTGTTGGCCTGTGGAGTCGTCACGTTGGCCTAGTAGTCCCAATCTGGAGGAACAGTGTCAGTGTCGCTCTAAAGCGACAGAGGGTTTTCGGAGCTGCATTAGGAGTCTGTGGAATGCTCGGCAGTACCGATTCATGCCACTGGAGGGCGTAGTGACCTGTGGTTCCCGAGAGCATGTTATGGTGCTATGCTGCTTGACACCCCTGGGCGCAGTGGCGAGTTGCTGTGGCAAACACACCAGAAGAGGTGACTGTGCAGCCTGCTGGTTCTTAGAGCAGTGGTGACGTCCTGCAGGAAACGTGAGGTCCTGCAGCTTGTTTTTCCAGGACAGAGTGTTGAGCTGAAGACTCTGTTTCCCCAGGCTCAGGAATGGTGGTAAGAATTGCCGGAGTCAGGCCCCCACTCAGTCAGCACTGTGACCCGTTGCCCCAGGTTGATGGGAATGTGCTGTCAGGATGGTTCAGCAGGGTCCTCCCGGTGGGCCACTGGAGCCGGGGGAAACCAATTCAACCCATGGTGCCTTTGGAACCGAGGAGTTGAGTGTCTGTTTGGAAGAGTCTATTTGCTTCTCCAACAAGGACAAGGGCATCGGCCAGCTTGACAAGGAAGTGAATGACCACTTAAGAAACAAGCATGTGTCTCTCCTTCTCCCAGGAATTGGAGCAGGTGTGTAGGCTTTAGGGGGTAGGCGCCTCCATATCCACACCTGACAACCCTTCTTTGCTCTGGCTCCACGAGACCTGAAGTTTGGAAATGAGCGTCTGAATCCGTCATGCAGCTTCTCCCAGGACGTCGGCATTCAGAGCAAACAGCAGGCCCGTGGGGCACAGTGGCACATCCATGCCAGCATGGGAGGTAAAACTTCTCTCTCACCCAAAACATCCTGGGTTTTCTCTCATCTCCAGTGGAGACAAAAAGTCCCACGAACGCAGCTGTCAGCCATGGAGCGTGGGTGCTAGGGTTCCTGAGTTTCCTTGCAGGGAGCACCTGGCAGGGGATCTCATTTTCTCTGCTTCTTTCTGGCTCACAGAGGTATTTGGTGCATCTCGTTCCTAGGCAATCCCTTGGATTCGAAAAGGAAGATGAGATGGACTCGGTGTGTGTTTGGGACCTAGAAGGCGTTCCTTCATGGAACACTGTTGATTCATTGGTCCTAGGCTGTGGTGGAATGGCCGGCATCTAGAGTGAGGGGGCTGTTTGTGGTCAGCTAGAAGCTTAGAGGATGGCTTCTCCTTTGTCCAAGGGGATGGATCCTAATGGATTTGTCTTTTTGATCCAAAAAGTTGCGATGAGTGCAGAGGGAACATTCCAAAGGATTCCAAGGAGGCTTGGACGATTGAAAAGGGAAGCTTGACTTTCTAGTTTCACTCAGAAGACCCTCTAGAGAGCTGGCCATGGCTTCCTTTCTCTGCAGTTCCATGGATGGTGAAGTCAGAAGGAGAGTTTGGGAATTCCACTGGATAGAGACATTCTGATGGCTTCCCAGGGCATGGCGTCAGGATTCACCCTGGGGTGAATTTCTGGGTCTGCTTGCTTCACGCTGAGTCATTTTATCCCCCAGGTTTGCTGTTTCCTCCTTAGGAAATTGCTGGTAGGGAATGTTCTGCATTCATGGGAACCCTCATGCACTGTTGGTGGGCATGCGGGTTTTTACAGCCATTCTGGAAAAGAGCACGGTGGTTCCTCCAAATGCTCAAAACTGAACAACCCTAGGATACAGCATTTGCCCTCTTAAGAATTTCCCTCAAGGCACAAAAATGCACATTCAATGGGTTACAGCACCTTGATATGGACACCAGCATTATCAGACATAGTGAAACGATGGAGGAGGTCCCAATGTCCATTCACTGTTGAGCGAGATATATAATAAATATATGAATGTAGGTATCTAACCTCCCACATATTCTCAATGGAATAGGTGCGAGGTTCAAAAAGAATGAAATCTTACCATTTGCAAGAATATGGATGGATCTCGAATGGATTTAGCTAAGCCATATCAATAAGAAATGACCAATAACCTATCATTTGACTTCCATGGAATTTCAGAAAGAAAATATGAACGTAGTGAGGGGAGAAAGATAGGACAATGAGGAAAGAGACTCCAACATAGAGCAGCAACTGAGGGCAGCTGAGAGCAGGGGTGTGGAGGGGAAGGATTCAATGGGTGAGGGCTCTTAGGGAGGGCACTCGTTGTGATGAGCTCTGGGTGTTCAGTGCAGGTGAGGAATCATGAAATCCTACCCCTGAAGCAAAGGAACGAACACTGCATGGAAACGAATTGGAACTGAAGTGAAGGAAGGAAAGAAGAAGACCCTGTTCTACTTCATGAAAAGGGAGGTAAAAATGGAGTGCTTTTCGCTCTCTTGTTCTCTTGAGGATCATTGGCAAACACACTGTGTTACGCTACACGAGTTTCTGTTTGCATAAGGAGCCCTCAGAAAGCTGCTAGGAAGATTCAGATGTCAGAGCATGTCCATGTTCCATGGATATGTTCCTTCCAGTTGGTTCAGGTATGAAGGTAAGTGGAGAGAAATAAGGAAGAAAGGAAAGGAGGTGTTAAGCATTCCTGAGGTAGTCTTCCCCCTTTGGCAAGAAAGCCTTGGGCCGATGTCAATCGAGTAGAAGGAGAGTGGATCCCAGAGCATTTCGGCAGGCAGGGGAGTTCCAGGTCTGCCTAGAGCTGACAGGGGTCCCTGAAGAGAGGTGAGGTAGGGGTGTGGCATGCCTGAACTGCTGATCTGGAGGTTGGATCCCCGAGGAGGCGAGTTGAGGATGGTGGTCACATGGTGCATCATGCTCCGGGGGGGCAGCGGGAAGCCATGCAGCAGCTCCTACAGTCCCGTGGGGATCTCCCTGCACAACTGCCCTGCCACTCCCACCATGGCTGCCGACTGGGCGCCACCTTCTCCTCCTCCCTGGGCCGATCTACGGCCCCGGCCCCCCAAGCGAGCACACTTAGAAGGCGCTGGAGGCGCTACTCTTTGCTAGAACCATGGCTTCCGGAGGGTCAGCTGCTCCCTGGGGTGGTGGCCGGGGATGCGGTTGTGGTGGCCACTGAGGGAGCAGGCCCTGGGAGGGCGGGCAGCATCTCGGGCTCCTCCCGATGGCCTCAGGGCTTGTGGCTTCTCTCCCCACCCTTTCAACTCTCCACCCTTGTTCATTTCTGGGAAGGGTTTTCCTTGTTTGTTTGAGGGAAAGAGCACACATGAGTGGTGGAGGTGGGAAAGGCAGGAACAAGAGAGAGTCCTAGTGGACTGTGCCCTGAGCCCAGATCTTGCCAGATGGCAAGAGCTTGAGATCACACATGAGCCACAACCATGAATTGGGCACTTCACAGTTGGTGCCGCCCAGGTGCCCCTCAGCTCTTGTTGACCAATTTCTGGAGAAGGGCGCTTGCGAGGCTCCATTGGTTGTGAGACTCCCTTAGGCTCAGGTCATGACCCCGGACTTGCAGGATCTCCTCCCGCTTCAGGCTCCCAGCTCCTTGGGGAGTCTGCTTCTCCCTCTGAAGTTCTCCTCTGTCATGCTCTCTCTCTCTCATTCTCTCTCAAATCAAGAAAGAAAATCTTTCAAAGAAATTTCTAGAGCCTTTTTTTAGGGGCTTGAATGTGGTTGATCTCAATGAGTTTTCTCATCGGATGCAGGCACCTTGAGGATGGCCTTTTTTTTTTTTCTTTTCTTAATTTTTTTTATTTTTTCAGTGAAACAGTATTCATTATTTCTGTACCACACCCAGTGCTCCATGCAATCCGTGCCCTCTAAAATACCCACCACCTGGATCCCCCAACCTCAAAAGCCCGCCCCTTCAAAACACTCAGATTGTTTTTCAGAGTGCATAGTCTCTCATGGTTCACCACCCATTCCAATTTCCCTCAACTCCCTTCTCCTCTCCATCTCCCCCGTTGTCCTTCATGCTATTTGTTATGCCCCACACATAAGTGAAACCGTATGATCATTGACTTTCTCTGTTTGACTTATTTCACTCAGCATAATCACTTCCACTTCTGTCCATGTTGCTACAAAAGTTGGGTATTCATCCTTTCTGATGGAGGCATAGTACTCCATAGTGTATATGGACCACATCTTCCTTATCCATTCGTCCATTGAAGGGCATCCTGGTTCTTTCCCCAGTTTGGCGACCGTGGCCATTGCTGCTATAAACATTGGGGTACAGATGGCCCTTCTTTTCACTACATCTGTATCGTTGGGCTAAATACACAGTAGTGCAATCGCACGGTCATAGGGAAGCTCTATTTTTAATTTCTTGAGGAATCTCCACACTGTTCTCCAAAGTGGCTGCACCCACTTGCATTCCCACCAACAGTGTAAGAGGGATCCCTTTCTCCACATCCTCTCCAACACATGTTGTTTCCTGTCTTGCTAATTTTTGGCCATGTCCTTCTAAATGGATCCTTGGTGGTTCTGAAATGTCTTCTTTCTTTGTTCATTCTATCGTGTGTCTTTCTCTTGTCTCTTGTCAAGACCCAGGAAAATCAGCCTTTTAGGATGCGTTTGGGTACGGTCTAGCCCTTTACATCATTTTCTTTCACAAAATCTATACAATCCTCTGCATCCTTCTATGGATAGTTTGTTTTTCACTGACATATGTAGGTCTTTTCTTTCAACAGAATTGTATTCTTTCCTTCTGAAAGCAATTGTTGAAATGTTGAAGTTGACGTCTACCACCTCGCTAGTCGTGTTTTCTTTTTCCCGTCTCTTCCTTCTTCCCTTTTGAACTGCCTTCCTTCCGATGACCTGAATACTTTGGAGGCTGCTCTCTGCCTTCTATTATTGGCTGTCACATGGGCAGTGAGATAGTAGTAGGTAATTCTGACTCTTTCTCAAATGGTTCTCCCACTTGTTTCGGGAATCTGTAGAAGAAGCTTTCTTTGAGGGATCATTTGATCCCACTCCTAACTCATGATCCTTACCGGGTCTCTACTGAATATTCTGACTTAGCCAAAAGAACACTTCCCTCTGGCTGGTTGGCACTCCAATGACCTCTAGCCTAGTATGAGGCTTGACAACCATCTGGTTCAGTTGCCTTGCCTCCTTGTTAGAAACTGGGGCATTTTCTGAGACACACACTGCTTCCTATTGAGCCAGGACTCCAGAGGACTCCAGTGTGTATTTCCAAGAGCTTGTTTTCTACTTGACTTCCTTCTTTCTGGAACCCATGGCCTTTTCATCACTCCAGCCTTCCTGAATTCCAATCTCTCTTTCCTCACACCAGTGAGACTGCCATCTTTCCCTTGGAATCTCCTCCCTACACCCACCATCCAGAACTCCTCCAGGTGAAAAGCTGAGTGAATCATGGGGCGCAGTTTTGTTTGTTTGTTTGTTTGCTTGTTTTCCTTTTCACAGGGTTCACAAATGTGCGTTCATTTTCAATGGTTTAAAGATTTAGATATATTTTCATATATAGATATAGATACACCTATATATATTGATAGTTTTTTTTTTCTTTTCCAATTCCCCATGGGCTTATGGTTGGTTTCTTTTCCTCTAACAAGGTTTATATTTGTTTTCTAGGGATGCTATTACAATATACCACAGGCCTAGTGGCTGAAACAACAGAAGTGGACAATGCAATAGTTCTAGAGGCTATATTGTTTGTAGGCCATGCTCCTTTTCTAGGTATTAAGGAAGGATCTGTTCAAAGCCCCTAGGGGCGCAGTCATTTCATGAAATGTCAATGGTTTCTATACTCTCATGAAAAGATTCAATTGGTTAGATTACATCAATACCCACATAAGGATGTGCTGCTTCACCGAGATACAGAATCAGCTCACCAAGGGAGAAACCAAATTCGGTAGTATTGAACACCTCAAATGGAACAACTCTCCTTCCAACTTAGAAGGGGACATCATAGCGTGTATAAGAAGTGATGGAGGAAACATTGAAGGTATAACAACTGGAAAAAAAGGAGTGACATTGGTAGAGAAAGATTTTCTAAGAGAATGGACAAAGTAGTAAAATCAGGAAGTGAATTCCTCAAAGTCATTGGATAGAAGTTAAAAGTTCAGAAAACTTCATTGGAATTCTGTGACATACGAACAAAGGTTGAAAAATTATATTGATGAGAGCACCAAAACAAAGATTTCATCTATCCCAAGACTTTATAGAGTCTCTACCCAGCAATTTTCCACCCAGATCAGCATCAAAGATGACTAAGGGGAATTGATGATCTGAATCAATGGGATGTCCAATATGTTAATATGTTATTTAGGTTAATAGAACAGGTTCATAGATTGGATGATCGGTATTGTAAAGTGTGAATGGACCCCACTTTGATGGAGAGATTCAATGCAATCCCAGTCTCCTAGCTATCCAGTGCCTGTGTACGTGGATAAGCCAATTCTTGGATTTCCATGGAAATGAAAGGGACTCGTCATTCCCCAGCAAATCTGAAGAAAGAAGCGAGAGCAAGAGTGAGGGAGAAAGAGAGTGAGAGGAGAATCTGATGGGATAGGATTTCTTACAAAAGGACTCTTTAAATGATCAGAGAAAACAGACAAACAGAAAAGGGTAGACTTTGACAAAGGGGTGCTCAATGATGTGAATATCTGCACGGAACATAAGAGCCTAAAACGCTATTCCAGACTGATATAGCCTAAATATGAAAGAGGACATCAGACATTTTCTGGAAGATACAAGAGGAAAACATTTTTAGGATCTGGGGGAGTTGGCAGAGATGGTGGAACAGGATACCAAAAACGGGAAGCCCAAGAAAGGTTAGGAAGTTGGACTCTACTCATTCCAAGTTTAAAAACTAAACATCTTGCCCACCAAATGACAAGACTAAAATGATGAAAAGCTCTATCGAGATACCAGCTAAGGAACTGTATACAAATCTAGATAGGATAACTAGGAATGAAGAAAGAAAGGTAGGTCACTTCAAAGCAATGAAAATCCTTGAACAGAAATATCCCAAGGAGAAAACCATCAGCCTATAAACACATGAAAAGATTCCTAACATCCTCAGGGATCACAAAAGAGCCAAGGAAAACACAATGTGTTAGTGTTCCCACAGAGAAGGCAGACCCAAAAAAGTGTGGCTTGAGCCAACGGATTGAATAGGGAACAATTGATTAAATCATGGAGTGGGGCACCTGGGTGGCTTCCTTGTGAAGCATCTGCTTTTTGCTGGGGTCCTGATGCCAGGGTCTTGGGATCAAGCCCTGCCTGGGGCTCTCTGCTCAGCACTTCCCCTGCTTGTCCTCCCTCCTCTCTACTTGGGCTCCCTGTCTCACTGTCTCTCTCCTTCTGTCAACTCCGTCAATCAAACAACCAATTCCTTCAATTCAATAAGTAAAAAGAAAATTTTGACGCATGGGGTCCTAATGAACGACAAGAATATTGAGGTTTGTTTTATTATTTTGTTAAGATTTTATTTCTTCCTTTGACAGACAGAGATGAGAAGTAGGTACAGAGGCAGGCAGAGAGTGAGGGGAAATTTTGATTCCCTGCTAAGTATAAAGCCAGATGCAAGGCTGAGTCCGTGGGTGGTGCCTCGCCACGTCCAGCGTGAAGCCCTGTTGCATCCCTGACAGTCCCGTGGGATCTCTCTGTACATACTGCATGCCCCTCCCCCATGAGGGGCGCCTGGATGCCACCTTCGCCTCCTTCCTGGACTGATCTACAGCCCTGCCCCACCAAGCGAGCACGCTCAGAAGGCGCTGGAGGTGCTACTCTCTGCTAGAGCCATGGCTCCCAGCGCTCAGCTCCTCCAGGTGGTGGTGATGGCAGCTGCAGCTGAGGGAACAGGCCCTGGGAGGGCCGGCAGCATCTCGGGCTCCTCCTGCTTGCCCCGGGGCAGGTCCCATGCTGAGAAGGTGCTGGAGGCGCTACTCTCTGCTAGCGCCAGGGCTCCGGGGGCTCAGCTGCTCCCGGTGGTGGTGGTGGCAGCTGCAGCTGAGGGTACAGGCCCTGGGAGGGCGGGCAGCATCTCGGGCTCCTCCCACTTGCCCTGGGGCTTGTCCCTTCTCTCCCCACCCCTCCCACTCTCCACCCTTGTTCTGTGAAGGCCTACTTAGCCAGAGCGAGCCATTTTGTTGTTTATGCAGTAAACTTAGATTGAACCTGCCCCTTCCCCCAAGAGGAAAGCGCTTAGAAACAGAATTGGTGAAATACGGCCAAATACCCCCGATAACGGAGTCCAGATTCAAGGATGTGTCCGGCCAGATGGAAATGTCCAATCAAGGGACAGCACACCTATTACCTCCCTACCCGCCAAGGACATGTTCGGACAGGTGGAGACATCCAATCAGGAAAGCACCACCCTAACCACCCAAGAATGTGGGCCCTGCCTTTTGGGCGCCAATTCTGATCAGAGTGATAGGCTAGTTCAAATAACTACTATGGGGTAGAATGTAATTCAATTGGCGACCTGTGTGTAGGCAGGCTCAACCACATGGTCTTTACTCTATAAAAGTTAGTCTGTGAGGCTGGGGGGGGGGTCGCCTCTTTGCAAGAGACGGCCCTGGCTGGTCAGTTTGATTCTCGATGCTTGGCGCAAAATAAAGCTTTGCTTGACCTTCGCTTTCTATCAGTCTCATCCTTTTGTCTACGGACCCTTTCAGTGGGGGCTCATCGTGGGATAAAACGGCGAGGACTGAGCCAGCATCAGAAAGCCTCTGGAGGTAAGATCTCAAGACCCCTTGATATCCTATCTGTGTGTTTTTCTGTCTGTCTGTCTGTCTGTTTGTCTGTCTGCGGAGCTCCAGGGTAATAAAGCCCACCAGGGAGAAGCTGGACGCAGCATAGCTCCCAGGGCTGGAGTGGATGCGGGGACGCCTCATCCCTCAGGGGAGGATTGTCAGGGGGTATGGGCCCTCCCAGGCAATCATGGGACTGAGAAAATCCCAAACATTGGGTGCATCTAGGGGACCGAGAAAATCCCCACCAGTGAGTGCATCTAGGGGACTGGGAAAATCCCCACCAACAAGCGTGTCGAGGGGACCGCAACCGTTGGGTATATGGGAACCCAATGGGAACCAAGAAAATTCCCCACTGGGTCAATGGATGCTCATAGGGAACCGAGAAAGTTCCCTACAGTGGCATGTTAAAGGCCGCTGGGTCTGGTTTTAGGGGGCCGGGTAACCCCTGTAGGGGCCAGAAAAAACCCTACCCAGGGCAGACTCTGGATGAGGGCCGCTGGGTTTGCGGTTGTCTTTGTCTTGTCTTTTTGTTGTCTGTTATTTGTTGTGTCTGAAGGAATGGGGCAAGCAGAGTAAGGGGACTCTGATTTTCATCTCTCTGTTCCTCCTCATAGATGTGGGGCTTCTCCCTCCCTCATTTCATGTGTTAAGGGCTATAACTGGAGTCAACTGGGGTTAGTCTAACTCGAGACAGAGACTTTAAGGAATATTCCCAAGCAGCTGCCAAAACTTCCTTTGTTTCGGGGAAGTTCCTTGTCATCTCTGGCCCGATGTAGACTGCCTAGCCCCCTCCCCCTTGCTGGCGGGAAAGCATGATGTCTGCTCCTCTGTTGGAGTTGATATGCTCTAAAACCGGGAATCCTTTCTCTGCCTTCTGGAGGCACCTTGTTTCTTCTGTCTCCCCATTCTCGTGCTTCTGCACCAACGTGTGTGCGGCCTGCATGACCAGCCTCTAGACCATGCACCGCGGCTCCTTCTCTCTTCACTGTCAAGGAGCAAGAAGAGCACCCCCTGGACCTAACACCCCCCATTCCAGATCCTCCCACCCATGTCTCGGGTAAACATTCAAAGTGGAGCAGGATCAGGTGGAACGTAAATCAGTATTGGAACTAAGTTAAGTTTGTTGGTTTAATTAAGACAGACTTGTCTTTTAAGTTATCAGCTGTAAATGTGAAACTTCAGAGTTTACTTAAGATCAAATAAGCTCTCGTTATTTCTGTTAAAATCTGTTGAAATCTATTAGCAAAGAAATTACTAAACTGATGGTTAATTGTCTGTCTCAATGTTTTAATGGGTAATTGCTGAGACAGCTTTCAAAGTCTTTGGTAACCTGAAAGTTTAAAGTTTTGCTTGGATGACAAATGGAATTAAATTATGGATATCTAGGTCTAAACCAAATGGGATAAAATGCTAGAGCGCTGGTTGCTGGAACTAGGTTTGTGCTTTCAAAATCTGTTGGTAAACATGTTTTATGCTTAACTGATTCATAAATTGTCATCTGAAGAATTCTGTTGTAACAGTTCACTATTGGTTAATAACTGACTAGAGTTTAAGGTGTTTCTAAGAGTACAAAATTCTGCCAACTCTAAGAGTGATGGAAATAAAGGAAACAACTCTGTATGTAAAAAAGTAGAAGATATGTAATAAAAATTTAAGGAATGGGAATACATTTTGTTGAGGGTAAGAGAAGGTAATTTTGTCCTAAATGAGATGATGGTTTGAAAGGAAATGGCTTGGGACAAAACCTGAATACCAAGGAAAGTTGTAAAAGGTTTGTGAAGGGAAATCTTCAGAAAAGGAATTTTAGATATGGTCAGGACGGACTAAGGAAAAGAAAGGGAGAAAAAGACCAGATGCCTGATCCTGTCTAAATAAAAAAGAAAGAAAAACAGCCTCCAAGGTGATTTAGCACTCTCCTGACCTGCCTCCACATAGATTATACTTCCAAGTGAAAGGGCCATTTGGCCTTGAGAGATTAAGAAAGCAGCCCAACCTTGAGGGACTGCAGAAACACCCTGTTACCATCCTCCATTGCCTGTAATCATAGAAACTCACTCTTATTTGTAAAGAGTGAAAGGGGAGACTGCTCACCTCCCATTACCAGGGATACCCAAAAAGGGGAGGGTGTCCAACCTGTTTGAATCTGAAGAGTGCCTAACTGTGTGAATGTGTCTGTATGGCTCCACCGCTTCAGCTACAGAGTCTGAGTGGGCTGCACCCTGAGTCTCGCGGGGCGTCATATGACATAATGGTCATCTACTCCACGGAATAGCCTGGTCCGGGGTTTATATGGACAGACCTTAGCTAAGATTCCCGCGAGGGACACGAGCAGGACAGCATCTGAAAGATCCCCCTCCTTTTGCTTGCGATATCATTCACAATGGGAGGGAAACCCAGAAAACTCATGTCTTAAGACTGCACGCTTAAAATAAAAAAGGGAAAGACACTGGTATAGAAAAGCTGGTTTCCTCTCTATTTAAAAGGGCAAAGTTTTCTTAGGTTAATTGATCTGTTAAAAAGTGTAAATGGTTTTCTCTTTGCCTGCCCAGAAAATTCAGTTCCTATGTTTTGTTTTATCAGGTGTTTAACATTCCTAATTATATTTAGGCATATGTTTTAAAACTTTCTAAGGTTTTAGCAATTGTTGACAAGATTTAAACCAATGATAAACCTTGGGTTACAGTGGGTAAATGCTGTAACTATTCTAGAGATTCTATGCATTTCCTAAAGTTTTAATGTTTTGATAAGGTCATCACCTGGTAATTTAACCATATCTACTCTGAGCTTTTGTCATTTGTAATTGTTTTAATTCCCTTGTAAGATGAATTCTGCCTTAAAGGAACCTCATATGGGAGACTTTCAGGACAAATACAGGTCTTTGATATATTAAAATCCTAGAACGGAAACGGGTAAGAATTTCCAGAAATAAAAGCTGCATTCGAACTAAACCAGAATTAGCAACATGGAAAATAATATGGGACTAAATAAACTAAAAGATTATAGTGTTGTGTCTCTTAATGTTTTGTCTTATTTTAAACGTTGCTTGTTCTCTAATGTTTGCTCCTCCAGACTAGGGATACTTTTTCTTAAGTTATCTGTAACTTACAGAGAGGTAAAAGTATTGATTTGTAAACAAATCAAGGCATTCAACTTTTCTCTCTATCTGAACCCTCTGAAAATCAGAAGGTCTCAATAAGTATTCTTTCTTCCATGGCAATCAGTCATTTGCATATGTTCAATAAGAATCTGCTTTCCTTGTAACAGGACACTATTGGAAACTGGTTATTTTACCAAGGCTTTGACTGGGACGTCATATTTGAAAAGACTCAGATATGACCAAACAGTTTAAAGGAACTAGGGTTGACTTTATGAAACCTGGAGCCGTAAAGCCCTTTGGAACTGTTGGCTTGATACCTTGCTTACAGAGTTCCCAGCAGCCTCACCAGGTGAGTAAAGAATGTCACTCCTTGGTAGGTGCAGAGCCTCAGAAAGAAGAATTCGCTCAAGTCAACAGGCATTACAGGCATGTCTGATGGCAAGTATGTGGCTTGGCTTCTGGCCTGGAGAGGCTACTAAAAGTTCAACCTAGAGATTCCTTATAAGAAGTTCCAGCAAAGCAGATTCTAAAAGGTCTTTATGATCACACTCACTGTTCTTGCTGAGCTTATGTAAATAATTAGGCCAAGTTTGTTAAAACTAGACTTGTTTTTCAAGTAAATTAGTCCTAATTTGGCTATCTCTGGAAATGAGGGTTATTTTAGAGAGAAAAATAATGTTTTAATAACACACCTTTATGAATATTAACTTCTAGATTTGGTTGTCTTTAAATGTTTGTTTACCTAAGCTAGACAACTTGAGGCAAACTTCAGAGGAAGATTTAAAATATTTTAAAAAATGGGTTAAACTAGACTATAAAGGGGACTGGGCTAAGACTAGGAAGAAATTAGTAAGCCAAATACATCAGGGCACTCATTTGGGGACACGCAAGCTTAAGGAGCTTATGGGCAAGCAGTTTCAGGTTTCTAAATTATGGCGTATGGTTCAGGATATGGTTGATAGATGTGCTCAATGTCAGGCAGTAAATGCAAAAAGAACTAAAATAAGAAGAGGGAAAAGAGATAGAGGTTTGGGTTACCTCTTGTGATCAGGTCAGACAATGACCCTGCATTTATGAGTTCAGTCTCACAGGTATTGGCCAAAGCTATAGGCACTAATTGGAAACTACATTGTGCCTACTGGCCCCAGAGTTCCGGGCAAGTAGAGAGAATGAACTGGACTCTTAAAGAAACCTTGACAACGCTAATTCTGGAGGCTGATGGTGGATAGGTGGCTCTCCTTCCTTTCACCCTCCTCACAGCGTGATGTACACCCTATTTAAACAAGGTGACCCCATTTAAAATAATGTTTGGGAAACACCCCCACCCGCTCTGCCCTTGGCTACAAGAGGTTGCCCTAGCAAAAATAATTGGTCAGTCTGTACTTCAGTCACTGCAGGCATTACAGTCTGTCTAGCCCACGCAGGGATCCAAACTGCCCACACTGAGACAGAGACGGAACTGGAACCACATCCATACCAACCTGGGAACTTGGTATGAATATGTCACCACCAAGTGGGAAACTTGGAGCCTCGCTGGAAGGGACCTTTACTGTCATCCCGACCACCCCCACAGCAATGAAAGTAGAAAGCATCCGGGCCTGGATTCATGCAGGTCACCTCAAGCGAGTCAAGGGTGAAGACGCCCCCCAGAGATGGAAGCTGCTGCCAATGGACCCTGCGGATCGTGGACTAAAGCTAAGACTCAAAAGACTATGAGTTCATTGTTGTTCCTACTGTTACCTGTTTTTGTAAGAGCTTCTAAGTCACCTCATAAGACAGAAAATTATAGGTGGGAAATTAAACAAATGGAATTAGGAGAAATGGAAAAGGTTATACAAAGTGGTGAATGGCTAACTCATCAGTCGACTGTGCGATTTAATGTAACCTTATGCCAATTGGCACCCATTAACCCCTGTTTAGATGACTTATAACCACTTACAAGAGAAAAACATAGAACTGGCTAAAAAATCAAGGATTTGACTAATCTCCAAAGAAAAGGGGAGAATGTAAGGGCCTACTTAGCCAGAGCGAGCCATTTTGTTGTTTATGCAGTAAACTTAGATTGAACCTGCCCCTTCCCCCAAGAAGAAAGTGCTTAGAAACAGAATTGGTGAAATACGGCCAAATTCCCCCGATAATGGAGTCCAGATTCAAGGATGTGTCCGGCCAGATAGAAACGTCCAATCAAGGGAAAGTGCACATATTACTTCCCTACCCGCCAAGGACCTATACAGCCAGGTGGAGACATCCAATCAGGAAAGCACCACCCTAAACACCCAAGAATGTGGGCCCTGTGTTTTGGGCACCAATTCAGACCAGGGTGATAGGCTAGTTCAAATAACTACTATGGGGTAGAATGTAATTCAGTTGGGGACCTGTGTGTAGCAGGCTCAACCACATGGCCTTTACTCTATAAAAGTTAGTCTGTGAAGCTGTGGGGTGGGGGGTGTCTCCTCTATGCAAGAGACGACCCTGGCTGGTCAGTTTGATTCTCGATGCTTGGCATGAAATAAAGCTTTCCTTGACCTTCGATTTGTATCAGTCTCGGCATTTTGTCTACGGACACTTTCTCTTGATTTCTGTGAAGGGTTTTCATGGTTAGTTTTAGGGAAAGGACACATGTGAGTGGGGGAGGTGGGAAGGGCAGGACCGAGAGAGATTCCTAGTGGACTGTGCCCTGAGCACAGGGCTTGCCTCAGGGCTCAATGGCAAGAGCCTGATATCACCACCTGAGCGAGGACCAAGAGTTGGGCACTTCACTGAGGGTGCAGCCCAGGTGCCCCTCAGCTCTTGTTGACCAATTTCTGGAGACAGGCACCTGCGTGGCTCCCTTGGTTGAGTGACTGCCTTGGGCTCAGGTCATGACCCTGGACTTGCAGGATCTCCTCCCGCTTCAGGCTCCCAGCTCCTTGGGGAGTCTGCTTCTCCCTCTGAAGTTCTCCTCTGTCATGCTCTCTCTCTCTCATTCTCTCTCAAATCAAGAAAGAAAATCTTTCAAAGAAATTTCTAGAGCCTTTTTTTAGGGGCTTGAATGTGGTTGATCTCAATGAGTTTTCTCATCGGATGCAGGCACCTTGAGGATGGCCTTTTTTTTTTTTCTTAATTTTTTTTATTTTTTCAGTGAAACAGTATTCATTATTTCTGTACCACACCCAGTGCTCCATGCAATCCGTGCCCTCTAAAATACCCACCACCTGGATCCCCCAACCTCAAAAGCCCGCCCCTTCAAAACACTCAGATTGTTTTTCAGAGTGCACAGTCTCTCATGGTTCACCTCCCCTTCCAATTTCCCTCAACTCCCTTCTCCTCTCCATCTCCCCCTTGTCCTCCAAGCTATTTGTTATGCTCTACACAGAAGTGAAACCATATGATCATTGACTTTCTCTGCTTGACTTATTTCACTCAGCATAATCTCTTCCAGTCCTGTCCATGTTGCTACAAAAGTTGGGTATTCATCCTTTCTGATGGAGGCATAGTACTCCATAGTGTATATGGACCACATCTTCCTTATCCATTCGTCTGTTGAAGGGCATCTTGGTTCTTTCCACAGTTTGGCGACTGTGCCCATTGTTGCTATAAACATTGGGGTACAGATGGCCCTTCTTTTCACTACATCTGTATCTTTGGGCTAAATACCCAGTAGTGCAATCGCACGGTCATAGGGAAGCTCTATTTTTAATTTCTTGAAGAATCTCCACACTGTTCTCCAAAGTGGCTGCACCCACTTGCATGCCCACCAACAATGTAAGAGGGTTCCCCTTTCTCCACATCCTCTTAACACATGTTGTTTCCTGTCTTGCTAATTTTTGGCCTTGTCTTTCTAAACGGATCCTCGGTGGTTCTGAAATGTCTTCTTTCTCTGTTCATTCTATCGGGTGTCTTTCTATTGTCTCTTGTCAAGACCCAGGAAGATCAGCCTATTAGGATGCGTTTGGGTACGGTCTAGCCCTTTTCCTCATTTTTCTTTTCACAAAATCTATACTATCCTCTGCATCCTTCTATGGATAGTTTATTTTTCACTGCCATATGTAGGTGTTTTCTTTCAATAGAATTATAGTCGTTCCTTCTGAAGGCAATTGTTGAAATGTTGAAGTTGAAGTCTACCACCTCGCTAGGAGTGTTTTCTTTTTCCCGTCTCTTCCTTCTTCCCTTTTGAACTGCCTTCCTTCCGATGACCTGAATACTTTGGAGGCTGCTCTCTGCCTTCTATTATTGGCTGTCAAATGGGCAGTGAGATACTTGTAGGTAACTCTGACTCTTTCTCCAATGGTTCTCCCACTTGTTTCGGGAATCTGTAGAGGAAGCTTTCTTTCAGGCGTCATTTCATCCCACTCCTAACTCATGATCCTTACCGGGTCTCTACTGAATATTCTGACTTAGCCAAAAGAACACTTCCCTCTGGCTGGTTGGCACTCCAATGACCTCTAGCCTTGTATGAGTCTTGGCAACCATCTGGTTCAGTTGCCTTGACTCTTTGTTAGAACCTGGGGCATTTTCTTAGACACACACTGCTTCCTATTGAGCCAGGACTCCAGAGGACTCCAGTGTGTATTTCCAAGAGCTTGTTTTCTACTTGACTTCCTTCTTTCTGGAACCCATGGCCTTTTCATCACTCCAGCCTTCCTGAATTCCAATCTCTTTTTCCTCACACCAGTGAGACTGCCATCTTTTCCTTGGAATCTCCTCCCTACCCCCACCACCCAGAACTCCTCCAGGTGAAAAGCCGAGTGAATACTGGGGCTCACTTTTTTTTTTGTTTAGTTGTTTTCCATTTCACAGGGTTCACAAATGTGCGTTCCTTTTCAATGGTAAAGAGATATATAGATATAGATATAAATATAGATATGATAGATTTTTTTTCTTTTCCAATTCCGCATGGGCTTCTGGTTTGTTTCTTTTCCTCTAACAAGGTTTGTATTTCTTTTCTAGGGGTTCTATTACAAGATCCCACAAGCCTAGTGGCTGAAACAACAGAAGGGGACAGTGTCACAGTTCTAGAGGCTACAATGTTGTTAGGCCATGCTCCTTTTGTAGGTATTAAGGAAGGATCTGTTCCAGGCCCCTCTCCCAGCTTGAAGGATTGCCCTGGCTTTGGACTTCTTCACATGGCCTTGTCCCTCAGTGCATATCTGTGTATCCCCAGTTTCCCTTCTTAGAAGGACACAAGTTCTCCTGAATTCGGGGCCCATCTATTCAAATATGACCTTATCCTAGCTAGTTACATCTCCAGGGACCCTATTTCCAAATAAGGTCATGCTCTCAGATGCTGGAGTTTAGGACTGGGATAGTTTATATGCATACGCGCGCACACACACACACGCACACACACATATATGTGTGTGTGTGTATATATAAATATATATATATTTTTTTAATTTTTTTTCTTGCCTAATGAAACATTTTTGTTCAGAATCTCAGTCTTCCTTTCCTTACAGGGTTATTCGCATGCTTTTGGTGCCTCGTGAACATTGGACCACCTCTACCTCCTCAATCTGCATGACAGTTATTGTTACATAAAGTCATCTGCCATTTTTTAAAAAACAGTTAGCATGTTTTTGGAGTTTACAGTTTTTTTTAGTGTGGAGTATTTGTTTATAAGCTGACGAAGGTGACTTTCATCCTACTCTTTCCTTCTGAATTTGTTTCTTTTTGGGAAAGTAAATTCTCTAGTCTTTTATTTTTTTATTTTTTTAAAAGATTTTATTTATTTATTTAAGAGAGAGACAGCGAGAGAGAGCATGAGCGACAAGAAGGTCAGAGAGGAGAAGGTCAGAGCAGAAGCGTGGAGCTGGGAGCCCGATGCGGGACTCGATTCCGGGACTCCAGGATCATGACCTGAGCGGAAGGCAGTCGTACAACCAATTGAGCCATCCAGGCGTCCCTTCTCTACTCTTTTAAAAGAAGGACCTATAGGGGCACCTGGGTGGCTCAGTGGGTTAGGCCTCTGTCTTCGGCTCCGGTCATGATCTCAGGGTCCCGGGATCGAGTCCCGCGTCAGGCTCTCTGCTCAGCAGTGAGCCTCTTTCCTCCTCTCTCTGCCTGTCTCTCTGCCTACTTGTGATCTCTCTCTCTTTCTGTCAAATAAATAAATAAAATCTTTAAAAAAGAAAAAAAAAGAAGGACCTATAAAAGCTAATTGATTCTTCTTTGTAAGTCTACATTCCTTTTTCTCATTTTGTATGTACTTTAAGTGACCAGAGATTTGGGGGATGACAGCATTTATCAGCATTTAAAGAGAAAAATTTAAATTAAATTTAAATTAATTTAAATAAATTAAATTTAAACTAATTTAAATGTCTAATTTAAAAAATTAGAACTTAAATACATTTAAAGAAAAAATTGTATTTTTAAAAAGGGATGAAGCAAACAAATTGCAAGACAACGGACAAAAATTGAGGGGCTCAGTCATTTCAGGAAATGATAATGGCTTCTATACTCTAATGAAAAGATTAAACTAATTTTCGACCCACAGACACCTCCAGATTTAAAGTGAGGGAGTAGAAAACAACTTGCCATGCTAATAGACATCAAAAGAAAGCTGGCGTGGCAATCCTTATATCAGATAAATTAGATTTTAAGCCAAAGACTATAATAAGAGATCAAGAAGGATACTAAATCATATCCAACAGGTCTGTCCAACAATAATATCTAATAATTTTAAATATCTATGCCCTAACATGGAAGCAGTCAACTATATAAACCAATTAATAACAAAACAAAGAAACACATCAACAATAATACAATAATAGTAGGGGACTTTAACACCTGCCTCACTGAAATGGACAGATCACCCAAGCAAAAATCAACAAGGAGAGAAAGGCCTTAAATGACACACTGGACTAGATGGACATCACAGATATATTTTAAAAATTCCATCCCCAAACAGCAGAATACATATTCTTCTCTAGCACACATGGAACATTCTCCAGATTAGATCACATCCTGGGTCATAAGTCAGGTCTCAACCTGTACCAAAAGATTGGGGGTCATTCCCCACATATTTTAAGACCCCAATGCTCTGAAGTTAGAAATCAATCACAAGAGGAAATTTGGAAAAAACCAGAATACATGGAGGATAAAGAGCATCCTATTTAAGGATGAATGGGTCAACCAGGAAATGAATGAAGAATTGAAAAAATTCTTAGAAACAAATGATAATGAAAACACAGTGGTTCAAAATCTGTGGGACACAACAAAGGCAGTCCTGAGAGGAAAGTATATAGCGATTCAAGCCTTTTTCAAGAAACAAGAAAGGTCTCAAATACACAACCTAACCCTACACTTAAAGGAGCTGGAGAAAGAACAGTAAAGAAAGCCTAAACCCAGACAGAGAGGTGAAATAATAAAGATCAGAGCAGAAATCAATGAAATAGAAACAAACAAACAAACAAGCAAAAAAAAAAAAAAAAAGAAAGAAGTAATCAACGAAACTAAGAGCTAGTTCTCTGAAAGAATTAATATGATTGATAAATCCCTGGCCAGAGTTATCAAAAAGAAAGAGAAAGGACCCAAATAAATAAAATCATCAATGAAAGGGGAGAGATCACAAGCAACACCAAATATATGAAAACAACTATAAGAACATATTATGAGCAACTATACGTCAGCAAATTTGACAGTCTGGAAGAAATGGGTGCATTCTTAGAGACATATAAATTACCACAACTGAACCAGGAAGAAATAGAAAACCTGAACAGACCCAAAAGCAATAAGGAGATTGAAACAGTCATCAAAAATCTCCCAACAAACAAGAGCCCAGGGCAGGATGGCTTCCCAGGGAAATTCTGCCAAACATTTAAAGAAGAATTAATACCTATTCTCCTGAAAATGTTCCAAAAAATCGAAATGGAAGAAAAACATCCAAACTCATTTTATGAGGCCAGCATCACCCTGATCCCAAAATCAGACAAAGATCCCATCAAAAAGGAGAATTAGAGACCAATATCCTTGATGAACACAGATGTGAAAATTCTCACCAAAATACTAGCCAATAGGATCCAAGACTACATTAAAAGAATTATTCACCATGACCAAGTGGGATTTTTTCCAGGGATGCCAGGATGGTTCAACATCCACAAATCAATCAATTCAATACAATACATTAATAAAAGAAAGAACAAGAACCATATGATACTCTCAATAGATGCTGAAAAAGCATTTGACAAAGTACAGCATCCTTTCTTGATCAAAACTATTCAAAGTGTGGGGATAGAGGGCGCCTACCTCAATATCATTGGAGCCATCTATGAAAAATCCACAGAGACTATCATTCTCAATGGGGAAAAATGGAGAGATTTTTCCTTATGGTCAGGAACACGGCAGGGATGTCCATTAACATCACTGCTATTCAACATAGTACTAGCAGTCCTAGCCTCAGCAATCATACAACAAAAAGAAATTAAAGGCATCCAAATCAGCAAAGAAGAAATCAAACTATCACTCTTTGCAGATGATATAATACTCTATGTGGAAAACCCAAAAGACTCCATTCCCAATCTGCTAGAACTTGTACAGGAATTCAGTAAAGTGTCAGGACATAAAATCAGTGCACAGAAATCAGATGCATTTCTATACACCAACAGCAAGGAAGAAGAAAGAGAAATTAAGGAGTCAATCCCATTTATAATTACACCCAAAATCATAAGATATCTAGGAATAACCCTACATGAAGAGGCAAAGAATCTGTACTCAGAAAACTATAAAGTACTCATGAAAGAAATTGAGGAAGACACAATGAAATGGAAAAATATTCCATGCTCATGGATTGGAAGAAAAATATTGTGAAAATGTCTATGCTACCTAAAGCAATCTACACGTTTAATGCAATCCCTATCAAAATACCATTTATTTTTCAAGGAAATGGAACAAATAATCCAAAAATTTATATGGAACCAGAAAAGACCTTGAATAGCCAGAGGAATGTTGAAAAAGAAAGCCAAAGTTGGTGGCATCACAATTCCAGACTTCAAGCTCTATTAAAAACCTGTCATCATCAAGACAGCTTGATGCCAGTATGGTACGGGCACAAAAACAGACATATAGATCAATGGAACAGAATAGAGAGCCCAGAAATAGACCCTCAACTCTATGGTCAACTAATCTTTGACAAAGCAGGAAAGAATGTTCAATGGAAAAAAGACAGTCTCTTCAACAAATGGTGTTGGGAAAATTGGACAACCACTTGCAGAAAAATGAAACTGGACCATTTTCTTACACCACACACAAAAATAGACTCAAAATGGATGAAAGACCTCAATGTCAGAAAGGAATCCATCAAAATCCTTGAAGATGACACAAGCACTAACCTCTTTGACCTCAGCTGCAGCAACTCCTTCCTAGAAGTATCTCCAAAGGCAAGGAAAGCAAGTGTAAAAGTGAATTATTGGGACTTCATCAAGATCAAAAGCTTTTGCACGGAAAAGGAAATAGTTAACAAAACCAAAAGACAACTGACAGAATGGGAGAAGATATTTGAAAATGACATATCAGATAAAGGGCTATGATCCAAAATCTAAAAAGAACTTATCAAACTCAACACGCAAAGAACTAACAATCCAATCAAGAAATGGGCAGAGGACATGAACAGACATTTCTGCAAAGAAGACATCCAGATGGCCAACAGACTCATGAAAAAGTACTCCACATCACTTAGCATCAGGGAAATACAAATCAAAACCACAATGAGATACCACCTCACACCAATCTTAATGGCTAAAATTAACAAGTCAGGTAACAACAGGTGCTGGTTAGGATGCAGAGAAAGGGGAATCCTCCTACACTGTTGGTAGGAATGCAACCTGTTGCAGTCACTCTGGAAAACAGCATGGAGGTTCCTCAAAAAGTTGAAAATAGAACCACCCTATGACCCATCAATTGCAGTACGGGGTATTTACCATAAAGATCCAAATGTAGTGATCTGAAGGGGCATGTGCACCCAAATGATTATAGCAGTAATGTGCACAATAGCCAAACTATGGAAAAAGCCTAGATATCCATCAACAGATGAATGGATAAAGGAGATGTGATATATATATATACATATATACAATGGAATACTATGCAGCCATCAAAAGAAATGATATCTTGCCCTTTGCAATGACATGGATGGAACTAGAGGGTATTATGCTTAGTAAAATAAGTCAATCAGAGAAAGACAGTTATCATATGATCTCCCTGATATGAGGAATTTGAGAGGCAAAGTGGTGGGTTTGGTGGGTAGGGAAGGAAAAAATGAAACAAGATGGGAGGGAGACAAACCATAAGAGACTCTTAATCTCACAAAACAAACTGAGGGTTGTCTGGGAAGGCGGGTAGGGAGAAGGTAGTTAGGTTAAGGATATTGGAGAGTGTATGTGCTATGGTGAGTGCTCTGAAGTGTGTAAGACTGATGATTCACACACCTGTAGCCCTGGGGCTAATAATACATTATATGTTAATTTTAAAATATGATAAAAAATAAACAAATGTATGAGCATATTATTTTTGGATCTTGAAAATAACATTTTAATATTTATATGTGAGGTTAGAGTATGAAGACTAGCCACCTTGATTTGAGAGTGAAAAGGGATAGTTCCCTTTCATTTTGTTGGTGAGAGTATAAGTCTAGAAATTCTAAATCCAAGCATTTAGCCTAACAAAAAAATTAAGTTTGCAAATAGAGCATCCTACTAACACATATGCATACCAATTCATAAAAACAATTCTTTACAGATTTCAAGGCAATTATATATATTATATTATATTATATATTATTACTTATAATATATAAAATTCATATTATATATATGACATATTCTTTTTAAGAAATAATATATTTTAAGCCAACATATTATTTAAGGCAATTATTTAAGACATAAAGATGTAATCGTCTATACAGTTGACCCTTGACCAACACAGTTTGGAACTACCTGAGTCCATTTATAACGTGGATTATTTTCAATAAATATATTGGAAAAGTTTTTACAGATTTGTGAAATTTTAAAAACTCACAGACAAACCACATGTCTTACTGAAAAAGATTAAACAGGTTTTATTGTATGAATACAGTATATAATACATATACCATACAAAAATATGTGCTATTGACTATTTATGATGTCAAGTAAGGCTTCCGGCCAACAATAGGTTATGAGTAGTCAGTGTTTGGGAGGCCAACAGTCATACACAGATGTCTGGCTGTGGGGAGTGTTGGTGCCTCTAATCCCATTGTGTGTGTGTGTGTGTGTGTGTGTGTGTGTTTGTATCACGCTCTTTCCTACTAGACACTTTAAAGGAATTATCTAGCACTGCCACAAAGAGAGATCATCCATCATTATCCATTAACTGACTTGGAATAATATCCACAGTATATTTTCTGTGAAAAAAGAGAGTGAAAATATTATGAACATTATAATGCAAAAGTGGATGTTTTTATAAGATGAGGAAATTTTATTTATTGATAGTCCCCTGGGACAGAGATTCATGTATATTTGAGAAAAAAATGGTTTAGAGTGGTATAGAGCCATGAGGGCCATATTCATGTAGCAGGTGCTTGTCTTCAAAAGAGGGCAGATATTGTGAACACAGGCATTTAGTTCATCAAGACGGGTTTGGACATATTGATGATGGGATATCAGCTCAGGAAGAACCAACCAAATCATTGTGTGTAACAAAATAGATATCTGAGTGATATCTGTTAGGAAGAGGCCAGATATTGGTGAAGGAAGTAGGGGAAGAAAATGTAGATAGCTCTGTGATCAGAGTTGTTACTGTTCTTGTGGGAGAAAATAAATTGTCATGGGGATTTTTATGTTTTTTTAAATTAAGTTATTTTTTATAACTTTTCAGCGTAACAGTATTCATTGTTTTTGCAACACTCCCAGTGCTCCATGCAATACGTGCCCTTAAATTGTAGGATGTGTGATATAAACAATTGCATTCATCTCCTCAGTGAAACCCATAAGTTTTGTATATTTCACCATGAACGTTTCCAGAGTGTGAATGAGAGAATATGCTGAATTATGTATCTAGCACAGACACAGTCACAGAGATGCTGAAGTGAGAGGAACAGAGACCAGTAATTGTGTTTGTACCTTGTGCAAAAGTCAAGAGGGACAAGGGCCGGAGCTCTCCATACAACGCACCAAAGTGTTAACTGCCATTTGTTGTTTTCTGTTTCTTTTTTTCAAATTATATATAGCCTAATCTTTCATAACAAACATGTGCTGATTGCTAGGAAATATATTGTTTTTATTAAAAGAGCTGTGCTCATCCGGTGGTTTGTTCAGAGTTTCATCCATACTGATTGGGTGTGGATCATATGCCAGGTGTCATGTGTTTCTTGACTTTTAAAATTTTACTTGCTCAAAACTCCCATTATCCTGACTGGGGTTTCCTTGCAACTGCATGAGTTCAAGGGGCTCCTTACGAAGCCCTTTGTCCTTCCTTTCTCTTGGCCCAGACGTCACCCCGCATCACAGCATGAAGGTATCTCCACCTCCTCCCACTCCCTGGTAATACATCCTTTAGAGATAGTGTCCCCACTGATCTCATCCTGTCTGCCATCTGCACCCAGAGGCCCTAGGTGATACTGCTGGTGACAAATAGCTTCCAAGTTTGAGCATTCGACACACATCTTGCCCACATCCTGACTATCAGGTTATGAAACGTCATTCAGTAATTCAGTCCTGCCTGATACTCGAGCCAGAAAATACTACTTAGTAGGAATCAAGTGAGTAGCATCTTGATGGCGACCAAACAAGCCAAGAACTTGGAGCATTTATTTGCCATGTTAGTTTCTGCTTTTGGTTCTGTTTGCTCCCCTGCTCCCAGCATGGCATCCCAACTAGAATCTCACCGATTCTCCAGAAACCTTAGTATTGGGTGCCCTGAAGTACATTGCCTGTACCTGTGAGTTGCCTTATTGGGTTTCCCATTAAATTTTTGAGTAAAGGAGGTAGGGGGACACGATGGCGGGAAGTAAGAGGAGGCGCCTTTTCAACCTGGACCCTAAAGTGAGCTGATTACCCACCAAAGAACTCCGATCACCCATGAAATCAGCCTGAGATCAGAATTATACACATCTGGATCTCTACAGGGGGCAGAAAACGCCAGTGGGCAGGTAAAGCAGAATGGGAAAGGCGGACCGATATCAGAAGATAAACAAAAGGGGGAGGGAGCCACCAGAGGTGACCAGTTGGAAAGTAATACCCCCAATACAAGTGAGAGTGCCCTGCATCTGGGGACCAGCATTAACTTGGAGACTGGTTGAAAGCACTCCAAAAGAGCAAAAGAGCGCGGGGGGGGGGGGGGTTGTGGGAATCGGGGCGACTAGGGACAGGGGCTTAAGTCCCCAGTCCCAGGACAGCCTCCCCTGGAGCGGAGCCAGAGAGAGTGAGGCGGAGAAACCAGGTCTTGGTCCCTGAGCTGCCAGCGCGCCCGAGATTGAGTGGGTTCTGGCCCCTGTGAGGGGATGGGAGCCACGCCGGACAGCAGAACGCACGAGCCCTGCTACGGAGCCTGAGATGTGCAGGCCCCTCATCCTCCCCTGAGAGGTACACAGGCCCAGCCGGCACTCTTTGACAGGCGCCATTGTTTCAGAGCCTAAGATGCGCGCCCCAGACTCTCCCCTGAAAGAGGTGCGCGCAAGCCGGGCACTCTTAGACCCAGAAAGACCAGGCACTCCCAGCCCGGGCCAGCGGGAAAATCTCAGTGTGTGATCGCTGCTTGGAACCTCTCTGGCGGTCTGGAGCTGCCCAGACAGCCGCCGCTGCTGCCGGGGTTTTGGGTACAAGCAGAAGATCCTGCGTCCCCAGGGACTGCGACTCGGAACCTGCTCTGCCAGCGGCCAAGGGGGGATTTATATGGGCTCTGCAACACCCACAGAACAGACTGAGGCTTCTCTCTGAGAGGGAGGTCAGGGTGCAGTTTGCTTTCCTCTAAACATACAAAAACCATCAAAAGCGGTCAAGGCAAGAGTAAAAAAAAAAAAAGATGAAAAAACATAAAAACTTCCAGAGAACAAAAGCCTGAAAAAACCGGTTTCCTCAGAGCCCACCCCCTTGAGGGGGACTGGAAGACTTAACTCAGGGAACATCATTGACTGAAAACCCACGTGGCAGGCCCCTCCCCCAGAAAACCAACCAGGAAAGGAAAAAAAAAAAAAAAAAAAAACTACAAGAGAACCACCACCACTAACCTGAACTTTTTGATACATACACCTGTGTTTTTCTTTTGCATTTCTATTTTTTGAATTTTTTTTAAATTTTAGTTTAGTTTAGTTTATTCCCTTTTTATTTTTATTTTCTAATATTCATATAGTTAAACTTCAAAGTAATCCCCTTTCCCCAATCAATACTACCCTTATAGGTAAACCAATTTTTAATCCCCCTTTAGCCTAGGAAAGTTGAGTCCTTTAACAAAGATATCAAGATACATCCAGGAAGAATCAAAACAACCTTCCTCACCCACACTGAGAATTTATAACCACTCTCCCATCTTTTTCTTCCACCAGTGTTTCTGTGTTTTTGTGTTTGTCCTGATAGTATATAAATCTTACACTTGGGGTTCTTTTCGACAAGGTTCTTCCTTTATTTGCATATAAATAATTTTTTTCTCTTGTTATATACTTTTATCAGTCTTTTTGTTTGTCTGTTTTTGTTTGTATACCTCATAAATCTTACCTTGGGGCCCATTTGGGCTGAATCTTCTCTTTCATCTTCCCTTTCATTCCTGTCTCTCTCTCTCTTTCTCTCTCTCTTTTTTTTTCTTTTTCCTTTCTTTTTTCTCTCATTTGGGTGGGGAATCCTGATTGCTCAGAAGTGTTCCAGGGTGCACCCAGACTGCACCACGGTCGATACAACCAGCTACATCTGTTCAGTCATCTCTCACCAAAATTACTAGGAGGAGGAATCCCAACAGAAGAAAAATACAGAGCATGGGTCTTCTGCAACAGAGCTAATGGCTATCAACATAGACAATATGTAGGAAAGAGAATTCAGGCTAACAATTATCCAGGCAATAGCTAGGTTGGAGAAAGCCATGGATGACCAAATGGAATTGATTAGGGCTGAGCTGAAAGCGAACAGACAGGATGTTCACAACGTTAGGGCAGAGCTAAAAGCTACCAGGGCTGAGGATCACAATGCTCTCAATGAGTTCCAATCTAATCTAAAATCTCTCAAAGCTAGGGTAACTGAGACAGAAGATAGAATTAGTGATCTGGAGGACAAACAGATAGAAAGGATCAAGAGGATGCCTGGAACAAATAGCTTAGAAACCATGAAAACAGAATCAGGGAAATAAATGACGCCATGAAACTTTCCAACGTCAGAATCATTGGAATCCCTGAAGGGGAGGAGAAAGAAAGAAGTCCAGAAGATATAGTGGAACAAGTTCTTCATGAAAATTTTCCCAATCTCATGAATGGAACCAGCGTTCATGTACTAGAGGCCGAACGGTCTCCACCCAAGATTATAGATTCAAGAAAAACATCAAGGCACCTGATAGTCAAATTGAGGAATCATAATTATAGGTATAATCTCTTGAAAGCCGCTAGGACAAAGAGGCTCCTTACTTACAGAGGAAAGCCCATCAGAATAACGTCAGACCTGTCCACAGAGACCTGGCAAGCCAGAAAGGGCTGGAAAGATATATTCAGGGCACTAAATGAGAAGAACATGCAGCCAAGAATACTTTATCCAGCAAGACTGACATTCAAAATGGATGGAGAGATAAAGAGTTTCCAAGACTGGCAAGGCTTAAAAGACTATGCAACCACCAAGCCAACACTGAAGGAAATATTAAGGGGGGGTCTATAAAAGAGGAAAAATCCCAAGAATAGCATTGAACAGAAATATAGAGACATTCTACAGAAAGAAAGACTTCAAAGGTAACACTATGTCAATAAAAACGTATCTATCAATAATCACTCTCAATGTGAATGGCCTAAATACGCCCATAAAACAGCACAGGGTTGCAGATTGGATAAAACGACAGGACCCATCCATATGTTGTCTACAAGAGACCCATTTTGAACCTAAAGATACACCCAGACTGAAAATGAAGGGATGGAGAAGCATCTTTCATGCCAATGGGCCTCAAAAGAAGGCTGGGGTAGCGATTCTCATATCAGATAAATTAGATTTAAACTAAAGACTGTAGTCAGAGATACAGAAGGACACTACATCATTCTTAAAGGGACTATCCACCAAAATGATCTCACAATTGTAAATACGTATGCCCCCAATATGGGAGCAGCCAATTACATAAGAAAACTGTTAATCAAGATAAAGAGTCATATTGATATGAATACATTAATAGCAGGAGATCTTAACATGCCTCTCTCAGAAATAGATCATCGAAGCAGAAAATCAATAAAGAAACAAGAGCATTGAATGACACATTGGACCAGATGGACCTCATAGATATATACAGAACATTCCACCCTAAAACAACAGAATACTCATTCTTCTCAAGTGCACATGGAACCTTCTCCAGAATAGATCGCATACTGGGCCACAAATCAGGACTCAACCAATACCAAAAGACTGACATTATTCCCTGCATATTCTCAGAACACAATGCTTTGAAACTGGAGCTCAATCACAAGAAAAAGTTCGGAAGGAACTCAAACACCTGGAAGCTAAAGACCACCTTGCTTAAGAATGCTTGGATCAACCAGGAGATCAAAGAAGAACTGAAACAATTCATGGAAACCAATGAGAATGAAGACACTTCAGTCCAAAACCTATGGGATACAGCAAAGGCGGTCCTAAGGGGGAAATACATAGCCATCCAAACCTCCCTCAAAAATATTGAAAAATCCAGAACATAGCAGCTGTCTCTACACCTTAAAGAACTGGAGAATCACCAACAATTAAACCAACTCCACACCTAAGAAGAGAAATAATCAAGATTAGAGCAGAGATCAATGAGGTAGAAACCAGAGATACAGTAGAACATATCAATGAAACTAGAAGATGGTTTTTTGAAAGAATCAAGAAGATCAATAAACCATTGGCCACACTAATCCAAAAGAAAAGAGAGAAAATCCAAATTAATAAAATTATGAATGAAAAGGGAGAGATCACAACTAACACCAAAGAAGTAGAAACAATCATCAGAAGTTATTATCAACAGTTACATGCCAATAAGCTAAGCAACCTAGATGAAATGGATGCATTCCTGGAAAACTATGAACTCCCAAAATTGAACCAGGAAGAAATTGACAACCTGAATAGATCAATATCTAGTAACGAGATTGAAGCAGTGATCAAAAACCTCCCAAAAAACAAGAGCCCAGGACCTGACGGATTCCCTGGTGAATTCTACCAAACTTTCAAAGAAGAAATAACACCTATTCTCCTGAAGCTGTTTCAAAAAATTGAAGCAGAAGGAAAACTTCCAGACTCTTTCTATGAAGCCAGCATTACCTTAATCCCCAAAACAGGCAAAGACCCTACCAAAAAGGAGAATTTCAGACCAATATCACTGATGAATATGGATGCTAAGATTCTCAACAAGATCCTAGCAAACAGGATCCAACAGCACATTAAAAAGATTATCCACCATGACCAGGTGGGATTCATCCCTGGGCTACAAGGATGGTTCAACATTCACAAATCAATCAATGTGATAGAACAAATTAATAAGAAAATTGAGAAGAACCACATGGTCCTCTCAATTGATGCAGAAAAAGCATTTGACAAAATCCAGCATCCGTTCCTGATTAAAACGCTTCAAAGTATAGGGATAGAGGGAACATTCCTGAACTTCATAAAATCTATTTATGAAAGACCCATAGCAAATATCATCCTCAATGGGAAAAAGCTTGCAGCCTTCCCGTTGAGATCAGGAACATGACAAGGATGCCCACTCTCACCACTCTTGTTCAGCATAGTATTAGAAGTCCTTACAACAGCAATCAGACAACAAAGAGAAATAAAAGGTATCCAAATTGGCAATGAAGAAGTCAAACTCTCTCTCTTCGCAGATAACATGATTCTTTATGTGGAAAACCCAAAAGACTCTACCCCGAAACTACTAGAACTCATACAGCAATACAGCAACGTGGCAGGATACAAAGTCAATGTACAGAAATCAGTGGCTTTCTTATACACTAACAATGAAAATACAGAAAGGGTAATTAGAGAATCGATTCCATTTACTCTAGCACCAAGAAACATAAGATACCTGGGAATAAACCTAACCAAAGAGGTAAAGGATCTGTACTCAAGGAACTACAGAACACTCATGAAAGAAATTGAAGAAGACCTAAAAAGATGGAAGACCACTCCATGCTCTTGGATTGGAAGAATAAACATTGTTAAAATGTCTATACTGTATAGAGCAATCTATACCTTTAATGCCTTTCTGATCAAAATTCCACCGGTATTTTTCAAAGAGCTGGAGCAAATAATCCAAAAATTTGTATGGAACCAGAAGAGACCCTGAATCACTAAGGAAATGTTGAAAAATAAAAATAAAACTGGGGGCATGACGTTACCTGATTTCAAGCTTTACTACAAAGCTGTGATCACCAAGACAGCATGGTACTGGCATTAAAACAGACACATAGACCAGTGGAACAGAGTAGAGAGCCCAAATATGGACCCTCAACTCTATGGGCAAATAACTTCGACAAAACAGGAAAAAATATACAGTGCAAAAAAGACAGTCTCTTCAATACATGGTGCTGGGAAAACTGGACAGCTATATGTAGAAGAATGAAACTCGACCATTCTCTTACACTGTAGAGAAAGATAAACTCAAAATGGATAAAAGACCTCAACGTGAGACAGGAATCCATCAGAATCCTAGAGGAGAACATAGGCAGTAACATCTTCAATATCAGCCACAGCAACTTCTTTCAAGATATGTCTCCAAAGGCAAAGGAAATAAAAGTGAAGATGAACTTTTGGGACTTCATCAAGATTAAAAGCTTCTGCACAGCAAAGGAAACAATCAACAAAACAAAGAGGCAACCCACGGAATGGGAGAAGATACTTGCAAATGACAGTACAGACAAAAGGTTGATATCCAGGATCTATAAAGAACTCCTCAAACTCAACACACATAAAACAGATAATCATATCAAAAAAATGGGCAGAAGATATGGACAGACACTTCTCCAATGAAAACATACAAATGGCTATCAGACACAGGAAAATATGTTCATCATCACTAGCCATCAGGGAGATTCAAATTAAAACCACATTGAGATACCACCTTCCACCAGTTAGAAATTCCAAAATTAGCAAGACAGGAAACAACATGTGTTGGAGAGGATGTGGAGAAAGGGGAACCCTCTTACACTGTTGGTGGGAATGCAAGTTGGTGCAGCCACTTTGGAAAACAGTGTGGAGATTCCTCAATAAATTAAAAATAGGGGCGCCTGGGTGGCTCAGTGGGTTAAGCCGCTGCCTTCAGCTTGGGTCATGATCTCAGGGTCCTGGAATAGAGTCCCATATCGGGCTCTCAGCTCAGCAGGGAGCCTGCTTCCCTCTCCCTCTCTCTCTTCCTTCCTCTCTGCCTACTTGTGATCTCTGTCTGTCAAATAAATAAATAAAAATCTTACAAAAATAATAAAAAATAAATTAAAAATAGAGCCTCCCTATGACCCTGCAATTGCACTACTGGGTATTTATCCCAAAGATACAGATGTAGTGAAAAGAAGGGCCATCTGTACCCCAATGTTTATAGCAGCAATGGCCACGGTCGCCAAACTGTGGGAAGAACCAAGATGCCCTTCAACGGACAAATGGATAAGGAAGATGTGGTCCATATACACTAGGGAGTATTATCCCTCTATCAGAAAGGATGAATACCCACCTTTTGTAGTAACATGGATGGGACTGGAAGAGATTATGCTGAGTGAAATAAGTCAAGCAGAGAGAGTCAAATTATCATATGGTTTCACTTATTTGTGGAGCATAACAAATAGCGTGGAGGACAAGGGGAGATGGAGAGGAGAAGGGAGTTGAGGGAAATTGGAAGGGGAGGTGAACCATGAGAGACTATGGACTCTGAAAATCAATCTGAGGGTTTTGAAGGGGCGGGGGGTGGGAGGTTGGGGGAACCAGGTGGTGGGTATTGGAGAGGGCACGGATTGCATGGAGCACTGGGTGTGGTGCAAAAACAATGAATACTGTTACGCTGAAAATAAAAATAAATAAATAAATTTTTAAAAAAGAGAAAAAAAAAGGGTAGGAAATCTTGGGAAATTATTGTGAGATATGAAGTTTGAGGACTTGGCTTCCAGAAGTTGAGAAAGAGAGTTGAATTCAGTAATTGCTTTTACATTTTCAGAGCTCAGATATTTTCTTTTTAAAGCAGAAGCAGATTGATCTTTGGGTGACTGTATTCCTGATTTGATCCCTTTTTCAGTAAATGAGTACACACAAGGAGAAGGTGATTATCCCTCAATTTGCACAGTGGTATCCATCAGGGTCCAGTAAAGAATTGGGTTCCCTGGAATCATTCCAATGCATAGAATTTATTGAAGGGGAGCAAGCATGGGTCTGAGAACCCAGAGATGAGCTACTGCTGGAAGCCACTGCAACCCCTGGGGGCAAAAATGCAAGGGGATAATCTGAAGAGGAGGAAGTGCCTCTTGGAATTCTACAGTGTGGTGGAACATTGCAATTTCTCTCACTCTAGAGCTACAACCAGGAGTAAGAAGGAGAAATCCTGAAGCTTCCTCCAGGCTAGGCATATTCTACCAGTGCTCAGGTGGGCTAACCCTCACCTCTGGACATCTATTTTGGTAGCCTGGGTTATGCAGAACAAGGCCATAGCCTTTCTGTGTAAAGGTCAAGGCAAGGATGAACAGAGATTAATTTAAAACGAGGATGATTAGCAAAAGAGCTCCAAACGGTTTTCCAGCCCACCGTTATAATGCAACTTGTGACTGAGTAGCTTCCTTTTTTAAATTAATTAATTAATTAATTTTTTTATGAGCTGATTTCTGTATACAGGTTATGACTAATTTACAGGATAAGAACTAGTTTGGATGACTGAGTGGTTTTATGTTCTGCCAACAGCTAGGATCCATCCAGGTTTCACATATTTTTTAATTAAATATCATATTTCCTATGATAATAATTATCTATTCATTTTTATTGAAGTCACAGTGCCTATCATAAATTTTACACATTTCTGGTGAAGATAAACCACAACCTCCCATAATGGGGGACCCTAAAACAGGATCTTTGGTGAATCTTCCAATGGCAAGTGGTTTAAATGTCAGACAGTGAACAAGACAAATTATGGCAAATACAAGCAAAACTAATACAAACAAAATGCTACTACAGATCTTTCTCTTATATTTTGTAGAAAATATTATTTAGAAATGTGTTTGAGAGACAGTTAATACAGCTAGACTACATCAGAATGAAGTCTTTTAAGATAAATTTTTATTTATCAGCTGCAATTGTGACATACATTAATGCTATTTATAAAAGTGTTCCCAAAATTTGTCTTCTAGGAACAAGTGAAAGTGGCAATCCCCTTGTTCTTTACTTTGGCCAATAAAATGTGAATGGCAGTGTCATGTTCATTCCTAGGGGCACTTGGAGACTCTCCCTGCACTGCCACAGTTAGCAGCAATTCTGCAAAGACTGGCCACAGTGCAGGCTCAGGTGCTTAATGAGAAGAATGCAGGAAATCATAGTGGCTATATTGTTTGAAGTCACCATAATGTGAGTTTGTTTTACTGCAGGGTGATTTTGCTTGTGTTGTTTGGTAGAGGAAGTGTTCAAAACAAAAGCAGCTTATGTTTGCAAAGCCTGCCATCAATGAAGGATGTGGTAGCGATGATATGATCAAGTTCTTCATGATGGTGGCTTCATGGCTTGAGAAAATGGCTCCCACCTGCAAACCTTCCCTTTGCTACGTATTTTTTTTTAAAGATTTTATTTATTTATTTGACAGAGAGAGATCACAAGTAGGCAGAGAAGCAGGCAGAGCGAGAGGAGGAAGCAGGCTCCCCGCCAAGCAGAGGGTCCGGATGCGGGGCTCGATCCCAGAACCCTGGGATCATGACCTGAGCCGAAGGCAGAGGCTTTAACCCACTGAGCCACCCAGGCGCCCCGCTATGTATTTTATATTTAAAAAAAAAACCAACCACCTGAGGCCTGAGAGACTCTTGGTAATGGAGGTTATTTGTGCCTTAGCGGTCTGTTGGTGAGGTGCTTGGGGGAACATTACCCTCCGCACTGACACCATCATACAGCGCCTTGGTTGGTGGCAAACAGTGGGTTCCCAGATTTATGCAAAGGCTGAGCTTCACACAGCTCACATATCTGAGCTGTGGGGCCTCTTAAAAATAATTAAAAGCAAACATCCGGAAAACACTGATTACTGAGGCATTCATAGCCTCAGCAACATACTCTATGGATAACCAAGGCTTAGTTTTTGTTTGTTTGTTTGTTTGTTTGTTTGTTTGTTTAAAAAAAGGAATCTTTTCCATTTTGTTTTAAAAGAAGCTCATTGTCCATGTATATAAAACACAAATATTTAAATGGGGAGAGCTCATTCTGAATTTATTCTTAGAAATTTTATAAGCAGAATGATTTCTCCAGAAAAGGGAATTTGGCAAGATCACAGTAGGCATTGCACAGTAGGCCCACAAAGTTTTATGCCAGCATTCATTCTGTAAACGTTTCCAGAGGACCTGCATTATGATGGACAGCTGTGCCAATTTCTGAGAATACAAATGTGAATAAGACATTTTCTCCAGTCTAGTGGGATTTAGAAACAACACACCAGTGGAAACAGTGGTGCTCTAGTGGAAGCATTTCCATTGTTGGTCCAAAGCAAATTTACTGGCTAACTTTGAAGGATGCCGTGCTTGATGCCATGGTTGGCTTTTAATAAATGACCAAGAAAAACTGAAAATATCCTAAATTCCTGCTCATTTTTAAACTCCATTCTTTAATGTCTGGGTAGATATGTGATAATTGGTTTATGGTAACTTCAAAGCCATCTGAGACCTAGATCTCCATCCCGCCACCCTCCCTCCCTGAATGGTGGTAGTGCTGCCAATGGACCAAATGGGATATTAAGAAATAGAATACAGCCTGATCTTACTGTAGAGAATAAACATCTTCCAGTAGTGTTAAGTGGATGCTAAATACACAAAGCTAATTATTTTCCTGAACTGGTGTCCTTCAGAGATTAAATTGTAGTCTATTTCCTGCCCACTCACCATTGTGTCAAGAATTCTCCAAGCAATGCAATCTAAGGACAGCAACCATGGTAGAGAGTATTCCTGCCATGCTGGTCCTTGAATATCTTTTTGGGGGGACTTGAATTATGTTGCTAAATATTTCAAGTGTCCATTTTCTTTTGCTGGTGTTGGCCCGCAGAATGTATGGTTCTTTCCTCTAACATCTCAGTGGTGTCTTTGAGAGCAGGAAACACTCATCTGTGGAAGACCGAGCTTAAATGTTTATACTGTGAGAAGGGATAGTCATGCAGCATTTATCAGACTCAGGAGCTGCCTGAGCTGGGCTTCCCTCTGTTCAGGTTTATTTCCTGGAGGTGCTGACTGAGGTGAGACCCCAACCAGAATCATTAAAGTGAGTCCTTTGATCTCTCTATGGGAACAACTAGATTGCTTCTCCAAGTATAATGGCTATCAAGAGGAAAGACAGTTCCTTGAAAGTTTAGAGGAAAGCAAACTGCACCCAGACTTCCATCTCAGAGAGAGGCCTCAGTCTATTCCCCTCTGGGTAACCCAGAGCACATAGACTCCCCCTCCGCCAACTTCCACTGGCAGAGCACGGCCCCAGCCATTGTCTCAGGGGTCACAGGAGCTCTGGCTTGTCTCTGCACCATGGTGCTACTAAAACTGCAAGCAATATTTGTCCAGGGAGACTGCTTTTTTTGAAGCCAGAATTACCCTGATCCCCAAACCAGGCAAAGACCCCAACAAAGAGGAGAATTTCAGACCAATATCCCTGATGAATATGGATGCCAAGATTGTCAACAAGATCCCAATTAATAGGATCCAACAGTACATTGAGAGGATTATGCACCATGAACAGGTGGGATTTATCCCTGGGATGCAGGGGTGGTTCGACATTTGCAAATCAATCATTGTGATAGAACAAGTCAATAAGAAAAGAGAGGAAAATGACCTGGTCCTCTCAATTGATGCAGAAATAGCATTTGACAAAAACAGCATCCGTTTCTTATTAAAACCATTCAAAGTATAGGGATAGAGGGAACATTCCTCAATTTCATCAAATCTATCTATGAAAAACCCACAGCATATATCATTCTCAGTGGGGAAAAGCTGACAGATTTCCCTTTGAGATCAGGAACATGACAAGGATGTCCACTCTCACCACTATTGTTGAACATAGTAATAGAAGTCCTAGCAACAGCAATCACACAACAAAGAGAAATAAAAGGTATTCAAATTGGCAAAGAATAAGTCAAACTCTCTCTCTTTGCAGATGCCATGATACTTTATATGGAAAACCCAAACTATTAGAACTCATACAACAAATCAGCAAGTGCAGGATACAAAATCAATTTCAGGGGTGCCTGGGTGGCTCAGTGGCTTAAAGCCTCTGCCTTCAGCTCAGTTCATGATCCCAGATTCCTGGGATGGAGCCCTGCATTGGGCTCTCTGCTCAGCAGGGAGCCTGCTTCCTCCTCTCTCTCTGCCTGCTTCTCTGCCCACTTGTGATCTCTGTCTGTCAAATAAATAAATAAAATCTTTTTAAAAAATCAATGTACAGAAATCAGTTGGTTTCTTATACACTAACAATGAAAATATAGAAGGGAAAATTAGAGAATTGATTCCATTTACTATAGCACCAAAAACCATAAGATACCTGGGAATAAACCTAACCAAAGAGGTAAAGGATCTGTACTTGAGGAAATACAGAACACTCATGAAAGAAACTGAAGAAGACAAAAAAAGATGGAAAAGCATTCCATGCTCACAGATCAGAAGAATAAACATCGTTAAAATGCCTATACTGCCTAGAGCAATCTATACTTGCAATACCATCCTGATCAAAACTCCACCAGCATTTTTCAAAGTGCTGGAATAAGCAATCCTAAAATTTGCAGGGAACCAGAAGAGAAACCATACTGCTAAGGAAATGTTGAAAAAGAAAAACAAACCTGGGGGTATCATGTTGCCTGATTTCAAGCTTTACTACAAAACTGTGATAATCAAGACAGCATGGTATTGGCACAAAAACAGACACATCAACCAGTGGAACAGAGGAGAGAGTACAGAAATGGACCCACAGCTCTATTGTCAAATAATCTTTGACAAAACAGGAAAAAATAGCCAGTGGAAAAAAGACAGCCTCTTCAATAAATGGTGCTGAGAAAATTGGACAGCTATGTGTAGAAGAATGACACTCGACGATGCTCTTACACCATACACAAAGATAAACTAAAAATGGATAAAAGACATCAACGTGAGACAGGAATCCATCAGAATCCTAGAGAGAACATAGGCAGTAACCACTTCGACATGGGCCATAGCAATTTCTTTCAAGAAATTTGTTTCTACAAAGACAAAGGAAACAAAAGCAAAAAATGAAATTTTGGGGCTTCATCGTGATCAAAAGATTCTGCACAGCAAAGGAAACAGTCAACAAAACAAAGAGGCAACCTACAGAATAGGAGAAGATATTCACAAATGACACTACAGACAAGGGGCTGATATCTAAGATTTATAAAGAACACCTCAACCTCAACACTCAAAAAACAGATAATCACATTTTTTTAAAAAAATGGGAAGAAGACATTAATAGACACTTCTCCAAACAGACATACAAATGTTAAAAAACACATGAAAGAAACTGTTCATCCTTATTAGCCATCAGGGAGATTTCATTAGGGAGTTCCTCCAGTACAGATCCTTTACCTCTTTGGTTAGGTTTATTCCCAGGTATCTTATGGTTTTTGGTGCCATAGTAAATGCAATCGATTCTCCAATTTCCCTTTCTATATTTTCATTGTTAATGTATAGAAAACCAACTGATTTCTGTACATTGATTTTGTATCCTGTACATTGCTGAATTGCTGTATGAGTTCTAGTAGTTTGCAGGTGGAGTCTTTTGGGTTTTCCATATAAAGTAACATGTTGTCTGTGAAGAAAGAGTTTTTGACTTCTTCATTGCCAATTTGAATATTTTTTATTTCTCTTTGTTGTCTGATTGCTGTTGCTAGGACTTTTAACACTATGTTGAACAAGAGTGGCAAGAGTGAGCATCCTGTGTTCCTGATCTCAAAGGGAAGGCTGTCAGCTTTTCCCCATTGAGAATGATATTCGCTGTGGGTTTTTCACAGATTTGGTGAAGTAGAGGAATGTTCCTTCTATCCCTATACATTGAATGGTTTTAATCAAGAATGGATGCTGTATTTTGTAAAATGCTATTTCTGCATCAATTGAGAGGACCAGGTGGTTTTCCTCTCTTCTCTAATTGATTTGTTTTATCACAATCATTTGTGAATACTAAACCACCCCTGCATCCCAGGGATAAACCCCACCTGGTCATGGTGGATAATCTTTTTAATGTACTGTTCGATTCTAATAGCTAGGATCTTGTTGAGAACCTTGGCATCCATATTCATCAGGGATATTGGTCTGAAATTCTCCTTTTTGATGGGATCATTGCCTGGTTTGGAGAATAAGGGTAATGCTGGCTTCATAGAATGAGTCTGGAAGTTTTCCTCTGTTTCTATTTTTTTAAAGCATTTTCAAGATAATTTGAAGAAAGAATATTCAAGAGAATAGGTATTATTTTTTTCTGTGAATGCTTGGTAGAATCCCAGGGAATGCATTAGGGCTCTTGTTTTTTTGGGGGGGGAGGTTTTTGATCCCTACTTCAGTCTTGTTACTAGATATTAGTCTATTCAGGTTGTCAGTTTCTTCCTATTTCAGTCTGGGAAGTTTATTTGTTTCCAGGAATGTATCCAGTTCTCCTAGATTGCTTAACTTACTGGCACGAAACTATTGATAATTTCTGATGGTTGCTTCTGTTTCCTTGGTGTTAGTTGTGATTTCTCCCATTTCATTCATAATTTTATTAATTTGGGTCCTCTCTCTTTTCATTTGGATTAGTTTGGCCTTTGTTTTATTGATCTTATTGATTCTTTCAAAGAACCAACTTCTTGCTTTTTTGATGTGTTCCACTGCATCTCTAGATTCTATCTCATTGATCATTGCTCTAATCTTGATTGTTTCCCTTCTTGTGCAGCATGGCATTGGCTAAATTTGTTGTTGATTTTTCAGTTCTTTAAGGTGTAAAGAGAGCTAGTGTATTTGGGATTTATCAATTTTTTTGAGTGAGTCTTGGATGGCTATCTATTTCCCCCTTAGGACCACCTTTGCCATATCCCATAGGTTTTGGACCAATTTGTCTTCATTCTCATTGGTTCCATGGATTGTTTAAGTTCTTTTGACTTCCTACTTGATCTGAAAATTCTTTTTTTTTTTAAGATTTTATTTATTTATTTGACGGGCAGTGATCACAAGTAGGCAGAGAGGCAGGCAGAGAGAGAGGAGGAAGCAGGCTCCCCACTGAGCAGAGAGCCTGATGCGGGACTCGATCCCAGGACCCTGAGATAATGACCTGAGCCAAAGGCAGAGGCTTTAACCCACTGAGCCACCCAGGCACCACTTGATCCAAACATTCTTAAGCAGGGTGGTCTTTAGTTTCCAATTGTTTTAATTCCTTCCAAACTTTTTCTTGTGGTTGAGTTACAATTTCAAAGCATTGTGGTCTGAGAATAGGCAGGCAATAATCTCAATCTTTTGGTATTGGTTGAGCCCTGATTTGTGACCCAGTATGTGGTCAGTTCTGGAGAAAGTTCCATGTGCACTTGAGTGGAATGTTCTCTATATATCTATGAGGTCCATCTGGTCCAATGTATCATTCAAATCTCTTATTTCTTTATTGAGTTTCTGTTTGGATGATCTGTCTATTACATATGACAGGGCATGTTAAGATCCCATGGTATTAATTATTCCTTTCAATCTGACTATTTTTTTAAAGATTTTATTTATTTATTTGACAGGCAGAGATTACAAGTAAGCAGAGAGGCAGGCAGAAAGAGAGAGGAGGAAGCAGGCTCCCCGCTGAGCAGAGAGCCTGATGCGGGGCTCGATCCCAGGACTCTGGGATCATGACCTGAGCCAAAGGCAGAGGCTTTAACCCACTGAGCCACCCAGGCGCCCCTCAATCTGACTATTTTGATTAACAGTTGGCTTATGTAGTTGGCTGCTCCCATACTGGGGGCATAAATATTTACAATTGTTAAATCATCTTGGTGGATAGACCCATTAAGAATAATATAGTGTCCTTCTGTATCTCTGACTACAGTCTTTAGTTTAAAATCTAATTTATCTGATATGAGAATTGCTATAGCAGCTTCCTTTTGAGGCCCGTTGGCATGAAAGATGTTTCACCATACCTTCACTTTCAGTCTGGATCTATCATTAGGTTCCAAAAGGGTCTATTTTAGACAGCATATGGATGGGTCTTGTCAATTTATCCAATCTGCAACACTGTGCCATTTTATGGGAGCATTTAGGACATTCTCATTGAGAGTGATTATTGAAAGATACATTTTTATTGATATCATGTTGCCTATGAAGTCCTTGTTTCCACAGATTGTCCCTGTAAAGTTCTGTTCTTTGTCACTCTGTGGTTGTTTGTTCTTTTATAGAACCCTCCCCCCTTAATATTTCTTGTAGTGCCAGCTTGGTGGTCATGTACACTTTTAAACCTTGCCAGTCTTGGAAGCTCTTTAACTCTCCATATATTTTGTTTTGTTTTGTTTTGTTTTAAGATTTTATTTATTTGTCAGAGAGAGAGGGAAAGAGAGCGAGCACAGGCAGACAGAATGGCAGGCAGAGGCAGAGAGAGAAGCAGGCTCCCCGCCGAGCAAGGAGCCCGATGTGGGACTCGATCCCAGGACGCTGGGATCATGACCTGAGCTGAAGGCAGCCGCTTAACCAACTGAGCCACCCAGGCGTCCCTCTCCATATATTTTGAATGTCAGCCTGGCTAGAAAAAGTATTCTTGGCTGCATGTTCTTCTCATTTATTGCCCTGAATATGCCTTGCCAGCCTTTGTGGCTTGCTAGGTTCCTGTGGACAGGTGTGATGTTATTCTAATGGTCCTCCCTCTATATGCAAGGGTCTCTTCCCCCAGCTGCCGTGAAGACATATTCTGAATTTATAAATGAGGAATTTCAAATTATGTGTCTGGAGGTCTTTTTAGCCTCATTGTTCTTGGGTGGTGTCTTCTCTGCCTCTAGGACATGAACACTTGTTCTATTCTCCAGGTTAGTAAAATGTTCATCCAGGATTTATTCAACTATATCTTTTAGAGTATTTAGATTAGATTGGATCTTACTGATAGGATTTTTAACTTCTGCCAGATTTGCTCACACTTCAGCCCTTAGAGATTCTATGTTGCCACTAATGGTCTTTGAAAACCTAGCTAGTGCCTGGATAATTGTTACCCTGATTTCCATTTCCAACACCTTGTTTATGTCGATATCTAATAGTTCTGTACTAGAGGTGACAGTCTCTGAATTTTTCCTCTGTTGTATGTTCCTCCTCCTAGTAATTTTGGTGAGAGGTGGATGAGGGGATGTACAAGTGAATATATCAACCACCATCCAGGCAAGGTGCAATCTGGAACATTGCAGAGCTATCGGAAGTCACCACCAAAAAGAGAAAAAAAAAAAAAAAGAAAAAAGGGAGAGAGAAAAAAGAGAAGGCCCAGCCAAAATGAGCCCCCAAAGTAAGATTTATAATGTATATGAAAAGAAACGAACAAACAAAAAGACTGACAAAAGTAAATGAGAAAAAAAAGAAATAAACGAAATTTAAAAAAGAAATTAAAAAAAGAAATAAAATAAATAAAGTCAAAATAAACTCCAAGGACAAGATTTATATAATACCAGGGGGCCTGGGTGGCTCAGTGGGTTATATCCTCTGCCTTCAGTTCAGGTCATGATCTTAGGGTCCTGGGATCAAGCCCCACATAGGGCTCTCTGTTCAGCGGGGAGCCTGCTTCCCCACCCCCTCTCTCTGCCTGCCTCTCTGCCTACTTGTGGACTCTGTCAAATAAATCAATAAAATTTTTTTAAAAAGATTTATATAATACCAGAAAGGAAAAAAAAAAAAAGATACGCAGAAACACTGACAGAAGAAAAAGTTGGAAGTTGGTTACAAATCCTCAGTGTGGGTGAGGAATGTTATTTTGGTTCTTCCTGGGAGCATCTTGATATCTTTGTTAAAGGACTCAACTTTCCAGAGATAAAGGGAGATTAAAACTGGTTTATATACAGGGATAGTATTGGATAGGGAAAAAGGAATACCTTGATTCTTATATCTATGAGTATATTTTAAAAAGAGAAAAAAAGAAAAGAAAAAGAAAAACACATGCATATATATGAAAAAAGTTCAAGTTGAAAGTTATTATGAAATATGTTGTATTAAACTTCTAGTTGTAATTGTAAATATGTTAAAATTTAAAAAAATAAACAAGAATCCTGAGAATGAATTTTTTTAAAAAGTTATATCTATGAAATTTACAGGTTTTATGGAAGTACCATTAGCTAATATATTGTTTTTTCCCCTGATGTTGGAGTTTTATAGTTTTTGGAGACCCTGTGGTGATTGTTTTCTCATTCTTTTGGCTTGCCTTATGGGGGAGGAGCCTGCCGCATTGTTTTTCAGTCAGTCTTGCTTGGGCTGAGTCTCCCTGACCCCTCTCAAGGGGCTGGGCTCTGTGGAAGCTGGTTTTTCAGGGTTTCGTTCTCTGGAGGTTTTTTCCTTTGGTGGCTTTTTGGAGGTTCAGTGGAAAGCAAATTGCACCCAGACCTCTACCTCAGAGAGAAGCCTCAGTGTGCTCCCCTCTGTGGTCCAGAACACATAGACTCCCCCCCCACCACAAACTTCGCTGAACAGCACAACCTCCCACAATAGTTGTACTCCCCCAGCCACTGTCTCCGTGGTCACCAGAGGTGCCTGCTTGTCTCTTCATCCCTGTGCCACTAAAACTGTGAGTGATATTGGTCCAGGGAGCCCCCTTCCAGAGGCTGCCTTTGCCAGGACTACTGTCCAGGCCCAAGGCAGGGTGTGTTCAGACCCCAAGTTCACACAGTTTGTGGGAGGCTGCCATTGAGGGATCCTGACTAGAGATCATGCAGCGTTCTCTCAGGCATGGCCTGGAATCATTCAGACCCTTTGGCCAGTGAGAGAAAGCCACAGTACTAGAGAGCACCAGCTGGTGCTCACACCAGACTCTCACACATGGGCGATAGTGCACTCAGACACAACGGTCCATGCAGGGCATGAAGAGTGTGGAAGTCTGTGGACCTAGAGAGCACCGGCAGGAGCCCACACCAGACTCTCATGTGTGGGCAGGAGTGCACCCAGCCAAGTAGTGGTGCAAGCAGCAGAAAGCTGGGGGCTCAGGGACCATGGACTGGAGGCTCTGCCCACTCTCTCTGGCATGGGTTGTCGTCAGTAGTAGCCATCCTGGGTCTGTGGGATTAGTCCATGTTCATGACTGCCTGATTCCATCAGTAGCCCCTTAAGATCTTTTGCTCTTTTTGAGTCCTTTTAGCCAGACTCCAAGTTAATGCTGGTCCCCTACCACAGGGCACTTTCGTATTGGGGTATTACTTTCCATTGGGGTTCTTCTGGTGGCTCCCTCCCCCTTCCGTTTATGTTCTGATATCAGTCTGAGCATCCCTACTCTGCTTTACCTCTCAACTGGTGTCTTCTGCTCTCATAGAGATCAGAAGTGCATAATCTTACATTTTAGACTGATTTTCTAGATGTTCAGAGTGTTCTGGTAGATATGTAGCTCAATTTAGGGGACTGGTTGAAGCAGGGTCTCCTACTTCTCCGCCATCTTGCACCTCCTTCCCAAGGACATTATTTAATGCTCAGTTCACTATCACACTGAGAAAGTTATGGGAGTTTAAGATTCATTTTATCCTGAAAATAATAAAACTCCAGGAATCTAGTTAAGGGAAAGGAATAGGAAGTAAGCATCATGTTTGTCCACCTAGAATTTATCCCAGTTCATAATTTTATTTTCATCTTCTTTTCTATAATGAACCAGAAGTGTTCCCATAAAAAGCCAAAGTTTCTGCTATGACGACTAGATTCTTTACTGAATTGCCTAGAGGCAAAAATTACATAAATATCATTGCTTTAAAAAATAAATCTTGCTTTATATAACATCCTTTTTAGGTTAGAAACAAGGTATATTTTTGGGAAAATATACAGAATCTTCCTATTATAATAAAAATTACATTTACACTACAAGCAAGAAGTACAAAGTTAAACAAATATATTTGATCCAATTCTATTTAAACCATGAGAAAACACTCCTCATTGTATTTTAACTAATGTTTTATAAAATCAGGAACTTTGTTGCACAGGCAGAAATTGTCCAGAATTTTTTTTTCCTTTCCTCTCAAGGAAGAAATCCAATTCATCTTTTTTTTTTAAGATTTTATTTATTTATTTATTTGACAGAGAGAGAGATCACAAGTAGGCAGAGGGGCAGGCAGAGAGAGAGGGGGAAGGAGGCTCCCTGCTGAGCAGAGAGCCCGGCGGGTGGCTCAATCCAGGACTCTGGGATCATGACCTGAGCCGAAGGCAGAGGCTTAACCCACTGAGCCACTCAGGTGCCCCCAATTCTTCTTTTTCTTAAGAAGTTGCCAATGAAATTATTATTCTAACTCTAAAGTAGCCCAAGGAGAAAATAAGTAAAGCATTTATGTTTCAGTTGGGAACCAAACTGGAAAGGCTTCTGCTATTTGTAATTTCAATCACTAAATTAACAATAAATGTATAATCTGGTAACATTCCAACATTCATATAACATGCCCTTGAAAACCATGATATTTCCCTGACATTGGGTCTGCAAAAAGCTCTGGAACCATAACTGTTAGTATTACACCAGTTATATGTAACTTTTTCAACAGGTGAAGTCAATGAAAAAGTCAGGATGCTTGTAGGGCAGATTAATTTGGGGTGGAAGGAAAATGCTAAGACTCAAAAAGTGGTGTCTTCTTAGTCATGATTTAACTTCAAATAAAACTTGATTATAAAATGTGCTTTTAGTGGCATCTGCATGGCTCAGTTGGTTAAACATCGGTTTTTGGCTCAAGTCATGATACTGGAGTCCTGGGCTGGAGCCCAGTGTCTTTTCAGCCTCCCTACTTGTCTGGGAGTCTGCTTTCTCTCTCTCCCCTGCCCCTCTCCCTACTCATTCTCTCTTTCAAAAAAAAAAAAAATAAGCAAAACCTTTTAGATGTGTTCTTCATGAAGTTTTGCTAAAGCAAAACAAATTCTGTTCAGTGCAATATTTGATGAGGCTAGTAAACATTTCTGAAAATCATAAATGCTTTAAATAGAGGTTTTAGAGATACTGGCACATTGCTTCTAAATTTAAGGTATGGCAAATACTTTGAGGGTACCTCTTTAAACATTACCCGAATCAAAATCCTGGACTCGTTCTCATGTGAGAACAAGATGTTCTATAAAATCAGAAATCAAAGAGGGGTACCTGGGTGGCTCAGTGGGTTAAGCCTCTGCCTTTGGTTCAGGTCATGATCTCAGGGTCCTGGGATTGAGCCCCACATTGGGCTCTCTGCTTGGTGGGGAGCCTGCTTCTCCCTTTCTCTCTGCCTGCTTCTCTGCCTACTTGTGATTTCTCTCTCTGTCAAATAAAAAAATAAAACCTTTTAAAAAAATTTAAAAAATAAAAGAAAATAAGAATCAAAGAGAAGTACTTCAGTATTAGAAGTGGACGTGGGATCAGTATTTGAAGGTAAAATGTCAACCTGCTACATTATCAAGCACCTGTGGAAATGGATTCTCATTCTAACAAGTGACTATGTATTGTTTAATAAACTTCCGTATTTCAAAAAAAATAATAATAAACTTCCATGTTTCAATCAGCCTCTGCCATTTAATAGCTGTGACTTTGGGCAAGTTACATAATGTCTTGAGCCTCTTCCTATGGAAACTAAGAACAATCAGTACCTCATAACCCATTGTGGATGAAAGACCATGGTAAAGACTAATTTTATAAGTAAAAGGAAGTTTCCTTCCTTTTGCTATGTGTTGAGTGTTTCCAAACCACCTAATGTTTGTGTTTCTCTAATAATATTTTTATCTGCTATTCCATTTTCCCCCACAGATAAAAGTTCCAATGAAGATATCTCCCCTAAGCCCACAGTACTTCTTCCTTCAATTGCCAAAGAACACGCCATAGGGCTGGAACGTATCTTTGTCTTCTTGAGGACTTTCCCCCTGATTTTATCAAGATATATTGGAAAGAATAGAATGGCAAACCAATTCTGAAATCCCAGCTGGGGGACACCATGAAAACAAATGACACATACATGAAATTCAGCTGGATGACTGTGATTGGAGTGTCAATGGATAAAGAACAAAAATATATCATCAAACATGAGTGTAATATTAGAAGGATTGATCAAGAGATTCTTTCTCCTTCAATAAACAAAGTTATATGCTTATAAAAGAAGATATAACCTCCTAGAAATGTTTTTATTTCCACCAAAGGGAATACTGTACCTTTCTGTAAAGTATTAATGGAAAACAAAGGACTAGAAGTCTTTCTTTCATGTTGATTTTTTTTTCTTTTTTCTTTTATTTTTTAATTTTATTTTTTATAAACATATATTTTTTCCCCCTGGCGTACAGGTCTGTGAATCGCCAGGTTTACACACTTCACAGAACTCACCATAGCACATACCCTCCCCAATGTCCATAATAACCCCACCCCCCCAACCCCCCTCCCCCCAGCAACCCTCAGTTTGTTTTGTGAGATTAAGAGTCACTTGTGGTTTGTCTCCCTCCCAATCCCATCTTGCTTCATTTACTCTTCTCCTTCCCCTTAACCCCCATGTTGCATCTCTTCTCCCTCATATCAGGGAGATCATATGATAGTTGTCTTTCTCCGATTGACTTATTTTGCTAAGCATGATACCCTCTAGTTCCATCCACGTTGTCGCAAATGACAAGATTTCATTTCTTTTGATGGCTGCATAGTATTCCATTGTGTATATATACCACATCTTCTTTATCCATTCGTCTGTTGATGGACATCTAGGTTCTTTCCATAGTTTGGCTATTGTAGACATTGCTGCTATAAACATTCGGGTGCACGTGCCCCTTCAGATCACTACGTTTGTATCTTTAGGGTAAATACCCAGTAGTGCAATTGCTGGGTCATAGGGTAGTTCTATTTTCAACATTTTGAGGAACCTCCATGCTGTTTTCCAGAGTGGTTGCACCAGCTTGCATTCCCACCAACAGTGTAGGAGGGTTCCCCTTTCTCCGCATCCTCGCCAGCATCTGTCATTTCCTGACTTGTTAATTTTAGCCATTCTGACTGGTGTGAGGTGGTAGCTCATTGTGGTTTTGATTTGTATTTCCCTGATGCCGAGTGATATGGAGCACTTTTTCATGTGTCTGTTGGCCATCTGGCGGTCTTCTTTGCAGAAATGTCTGTTCATGTCTTCTGCCCATTTCTTGATTGGATTATTTGTTCTTTGGGTGTTGAGTTTGCTAAGTTCTTCATAGATTCTGGACACTAGCCCTTTATCTGATATGTCGTTTGCAAATATCTCCTCCCATTCTGTCAGTTGTCTTTTGGTTTTGTTAACTGTTTCCTTTGCTGTGCAAAAGCTTTTGATCTTGATAAAATCCCAATAGTTCATTTTTGCCCTTGCTTCCCTTGCCTTTGGCGATGTTCCTAGGAAGAAGTTGCTGCGGCTGAGGTCGAAGAGGTTGCTGCCTGTGTTCTCTTCAAGGATTTTGATGGATTCCTTTCTCACATTGAGGTCCTTCATCCATTTTGAGTCTATTTTCGTGTGTGGTGTAAGGAAATGATCCAATTTCATTTTTCTGCATGTGGCTATCCAATTTTCCCAACACCACTTATTGAAGATGCTGTCTTTTTTCCATTGGACATTCTTTCCTGCTTTGTCGAAGATTAGTTGACCATAGAGTTGAGGGTCTATTTCTGGGCTCTCTATTCTGTTCCATTGATCTATGGGTCTGTTTTTGTGCCAGTACCATGCTGTCTTGATAATGACAGCTTTGTAGTAGAGCTTGAAGTCCGGAATTGTGATGCCACCAACTTTGGCTTTCTTTTTCAATATTCCTTTGGCTACTCGCGGTCTTTTCTGGTTCCATATAAGTTTTAGGATTATTTGTTCCATTTCTTTAAAAAAAAATGGAAGGTGCTTTGATAGGAATTGCATTAAATGTGTAGATTGCTTTAGGTAGCATAGACATTTTCACAATATTTATTCTTCCAATCCAGGAGCATGGAACATTTTTCCATTTCTTTGTGTCTTCCTCAATTTCTTTCATGAGTACTTTATAGTTTTCTGTGTATAGATTCTTAGCCTCTTTGGTTAGGTTTATTCCTAGGTATCTTATAGTTTTGGGTGCAATTGTAAATGGGATGGACTCCTTAATTTATCTTTCTTCTGTCTTGTTGTTGGTGTAGAGAAATGCAACTGATTTCTGTGCATTGATTTTATATCCTGACACTTTACTGAATTACCTGTACCAGTTCTAGCAGTTTTGGAGTGGAGTCTTTTGGGTTTTCCACATATAGTATCATATCATCTGCGAAGAGTGATAGTTTGACTTCTTCTTTGCCGATTTGGATGCCTTTAATTTCTTTTTGTTGTCTGATTGCTGAGGCTAGGACTTCTAGTACTATGTTGAATAGCAGTGGTGATAACGGACATCCCTGCCGTGTTCCTGACCTTAGCGGAAAAGCTTTCAGTTTTTCTCCATTGAGAATGATATTTGTGGTGGGATTTTCATAGATGGCTTTGATAATATTGAAGTATATGCCCTCTATCCCTACACTTTGAAGAGTTTTGATCAGGAAGGGATGATGTACTTTGTCAAATGCTTTTTCAGCATCTATGGAGAGTATCATATGGTTCTTGTTCTTTCTTTTATTAATGTGTTGTATCACACTGATTGATTTGCCAATGTTGAACCAACCTTGCAGCCCTGGAATAAATCCCACTTGGTCGTGGTGAATAATCCTTTTAATGTACTGTTGAATCCTATTGGCTAGTATTTTGGTGAGAATTTTTGCATCTGTGTTCATCAAGGATATTTGTCTGTAGTTCTCTTTTTTGATGGGATCCTTGTCTGGTTTGGGGATCAAGGTGATGCTGGCCTCATAAAATAAGTTTGGAAGTTTTCCTTCCATTTCTATTTTTTGGAACAGTTTCAGGAGAATAGGAATTAGTTCTTTCTTAAATGTTTGGTAGAATTCCCCCGGGAAGCCATCTGGCCTGGGCTTTTGTTTGTTTGGAGATTTTTGATGACTGTTTCAATCTCCTTACTGGTTATGGGTCTATTCAGGCTTTCTATTTCTTACTGGTTCGGGTGCGGTAGTTTATATGTCTCTAGGAATGCATCCATTTCTTCCAGATTGTCAATTTTGTTGGCATAGAGTTGCTCATAATATGTTCTTATAATTGTCTGTATTTCTTTGGTGTTAGGTGTGATCTCTCCTCTTTCATTCATGATTTTGTTTATTTGGGTCCTTTCTCTTTTCTTTTTGATAAGTCTGGCCAGGGGTTTATCAATCTTATTAATTCTTTCAAAGAACCAGCTCCTAGTTTCGTTGATTTGTTCTATTGTTTTTTTGTTTTCTATTTCATTGATTTCTGCTCTGATCTTTATGATTTCTCTTCTCCTGCTGGGTTTAGGGTTTCTTTCTTGTTCCTTCTCCAGCTCCTTTAGGTGTAGGGTTAGATTGTGTACCTGAGACCTTTCTTGTTTCTTGAGAAAGGCTTGTACCGCTATATATTTTCCTCTCAGGACTGCCTTTGTTGTGTCCCACAGATTTTGAACCGTTGTATTTTCATTATCATTTGTTTCCATGAATTTTTTCAATTCTTCTTTAATTTCCTGGTTGACCCATTCATTCTTTAGAAAGATGCTGTTTAGTCTCCATGTATTTGGGTTCTTTCCAAATTTCCTCTTGTGATTGAGTTCTAGCTTCAGAGCATTGTAGTCTGAAAATATGCAGGGAATGATCCCAATCTTTTGATACCGGTTGAGACCTGATTTAGGACCGAGGATGTGATCTATTCTGGAGAATGTTCCATGTGCACTAGAGAAGAATGTGTATTCTGTTGCTTTGGGATGAAATGTTCTGAATATATATGTGATATCCATCTGGTCCAGTGTGTCATTTAAGGCCTTTATTTCCTTGTTGTTCTTTTGCTTCTATGATCTGTCCATTTCAGTGAGGGGAGTGTTAAAGTCCCCTACTATTATTGTATTATTGTTGCTGTGTTTCTTTGATTCTGTTATTAATTGGTTTGTATAGTTGGCTGCTCCCACGTTAGGGGCATAGATATTTAAAATTGTTAGATCTTCGTGTTGGACAGATCCTTTGAGTATGATATAGTGTCCTTCCTCATCTCTTGTTATAGTCTTTGGCTTAAAATCTAATTGATCTGATAGAAGGATTGCCACTCCTGCTTTCTTCTGATGTCCATTAGCATGGTAAATTCTTTTCCACCCCCTCACTTTAAATCTGAAAGTGTCTTTGGGTTTAAAATGAGTTTCTTGTAGGCAACATATAGATGGGTTTTGTTTTTTTATCCATTCTGATACCCTGTGTCTTTTGATTGGGGCATTTAGCCCATTAACATTCAGGGTAACTATTGAGAGATATGAATTTAGTGTCATTGTATTGCCTGTAAGGTGACTGTTATTGTATATTGTTTCTGTTCCTTTCTGATCTACTACTTTTAGGCTCTCTCTTTGCTTAGAGGACCCCTTTCAATATTTCCTGTAGAGCTGGTTTGGTGTTTGCAAATTCTTTCAGTTTTTGTTTGTCCTGGAAGCTTTTAATCTCTCCTTCTATTTTCAATGATAGCCTAGCTGGATATAGTATTCTTGGCTGCATGTTTTTCTCGTTTAGTGCTCTGAATATATCATGCCAGCTCTTTCTGGCCTGCCAGGTCTCTGTGGATAAGTCTGCTGCCAATCTAATATTTTTACCATTGTATGTTACAGACTTCTTTGCCCGGGCTGCTTTCAGGATTTTCTCTTTGTCACTAAGACTTGTAAATTTGACTATTAGGTGACGGGGTGTGGACCTATTCTTATTGATTTTGAGGGGGGTTCTCTGAACCTCCTGGATTTTGATGCTTGTTCCCTTTGCCATATTGGGGAAATTCTCTCCAATAATTCTCTCCAATATACCTTCTGCTCCCCTCTCTCTTTCTTCTTCTTCTGGAATCCCAATGATTCTAATGTTGTTTCGTCTTATGGTGTCACTTATCTCTCGAATTCTGCCCTCGTGGTCCAGTAGCTGTTTGTCCCTCTTTTGCTCAGCTTCTTTATTCTCTGTCATTTGGTCTTCTATATCACTAATTCTTTCTTCTGCCTCATTTATCCTAGCAGTGAGAGCCTCCATTTTTGATTGCACCTCATTAATAGCTTTTTTTATTTCAACTTGATTAGATTTTAGTTCTTTTATTTCTCAGGAAAGGGCTTTTATATCTCCCGAGAGGGTTTCTCTAATATCTTCCATGCCTTTTTCGAGCCCGGCTAGAACCTTGAGAATCGTCATTCTGAACTCTAGATCTGACATATTACCAATGTCTGTATTGATTAGGTCCTTAGCCTTTGGTACTGCCTCTTGTTCTTTTTTTTGTGGTGAATTTTTCCGCCTTGTCATTTTGTCCAGATAAGAGTATATGAAGGAACAAGTAAAATACTAAAAGGGTGGCAACAACCCCAGGAAAATATGCTTTAGCCAAATCAGAAGAGATCCCAAATCGTGAGGGGGAGGAAAGGGGATAAAAAGAGGTTCAGAAAGAAAAAAAAAAGAAAAAAGAAAAAAGAAACAAATAAAAAAAGAAAACCAGTAATGAAAAAATAAAAACGGGAAAAAAATATATATATTAGATAAACTAGTTAAAAAACGTTAAAAAAGAAAAGGGTAAAAGTTAAAAAAATTTAGCAGAAGAAGAGAAAAAAAATTGAAAAAGAAAAAAAAATTAAATTAACTGCAAGGCTAAAGAATCATGGGGAGAAAGCCATGAGTTCCGTGTTTTGCTTTCTCCTCCTCTGGAATTCCGCTGCTCTCCTTGGTATTGAAACTGCACTCCTTGGTAGGTGAACTTGGTCCTGGCTGGGTTTCTTATTTATCTTCTGGGGGAGGGTTCTGTTGTAGTGATTCTCAAGTGTCTTTGCCCCAGGCGGAGTTGCACCGCCCTTACCAGGGGCCGGGCTGAGTAATCCGCTCAGGTTTGCTTTCGGGAGCTTTTGTTCCCTGAGCGCTTTCCATAGAGTTCCGGAGGACGGGAATGAAGATGGCGGCCTCCCAGTCTCTGGCCCGGAGGAGCCGAGAGCCCGGGGCCCCACTCCTCAGTGCGCCCTCAGAGAACAGCGCCCAATTACTCCTGTCACGCTGGCCTCCGGCCGTGCTCCGAGCTGACCGAGACTGCAACCAGTTCAAGGTAACCCCGAGCTGAGAGTCACTCTTCGGCTCTGTCTCTGTAGCCGGCTTCCCCGTTCTAAAGCCTGCAAGCTCTACGACACTCAGACACCCCTGATCCTTCTGTGACCCTGAGGGACCTGAGGCCACACTGACCCCGCGTGGGCTTCACCCCGGTTAAGCCTCTGGAGCGATGTCCCTCAGCAGAACAGACTTTTAAAAGTCCTGATTTTGTGCTCCGTTGCTCCGCTGCTTGCCAGGAGCCGGCCCCTCCCCCTGCGGTCTATCTTCCCATCGCTTTGGATTCACTTCTCCGCCAGTCCTACCTTTCAGAACGTGGTTGATTTTCTGTTTCTAGAATTGCTGTTCTTCTTCTCTTTGATCTCCCGTTGGATTTGTAGGTGTTTGCAATCTTTAGATAAGCTATCTAGCTGATCTCCCGCTACCTGAAGTAGTCTCAGCCTGCTACTTCTCCGCCATCTTGACTCCTCTCCCCATGTTGATGTTTTTAACAGTATCATAAATGTCCTGCTCTATGTCTCCATGGAATCAAAATAGCATAGGATTTGGAACATACAAAGAAAATGAAAAAGACAAAAGCACTTGCCCTTTCTCCCCTTAGTTTTGTCATCCAAAATAAGGTCACAGTGATTTTTTAGTGTCATTCTATGCATCAAATGAAACAATACACATGAAAGCACCTAGCAAGCTCATACACAATAAACTCACAAAAGAGAACCACTTTTTATGATCTTACTCGATCAGGAAATAAGAACAATTAGACATCTTTCAGGAATGTTTTACTCAGCATTCAAACTTCCTCTCATTTCAATCTTGCTCTACTCAAAGTATAAATCATAAACAAAAAGATGAAGGCAACAAAATGCTGTTCTCATTTCTTGGAGCCACATTTCAGCTCTACAGAAAATAATAATTTGGCTGCTGAGGTTTTAATATGTTCTTGGGTTTCTCAAATTTAGATTTTATATATCACTGTAAGGTGAAATTTCAAGTGAAGTTTGGGTGAGTCTAACGTGTCTATTTTTCCATTGTACACAGGAATGTATTCCTTACCATTGGTAAATGCTGCTCAGCAAACATCATTAGAGTTCTAGTATGTGCCAGGTGTGGAAGGGATGCAGGATGAACTACTGTCCCAAGGAGGATCACTACAGTAAGGCCAATATACTTTTCCTAACCACTCAAGGTTATTTGTGATTCAGGCATGGTATCCCAAATTAACCTCATTGGTGCAGACTCTGGTCATATTTAGAAAGTGTGTGCAGACGGCTGAATGTTCCCTGGCCAGGCAGTGGATCAGTAACTCACCAGACTCAGAAGTCAACTCCTGAACATTAACATCACAGATAAAGGCTCCAGAGAGCCCGTGAGAAGGAATTTTTGTTTGTACATTTCCCTGTTCTTAAAGAGCAATTTTTCAGCGATGGGTGGAAAGCACACAACAAGACCTGTGAAGAGCTTTCTATATAGGAGTCTAAAATTTTAAAGTCAGTCTTCATCTTCTTGGGTCTGGTAAGAAGAAAGCCATAGAGATGCCTGGGTGTCTCCATTGGTTAAGCCTCTGCCTTATGCTCAGGTCATGATCTGAGTGTCCTGGGATCAAGTCCCACTGGATCCCTGTTCTTCTCCCTCTGCCTGCTTCTCCTCTTGCTTATGTTCTCTCTCTCTCTCTCTCTGACAAAAAAAAATAAATAAAATCTTAAAAAAAAAAACAAAAACCTACAGACCCAAAATGGCAACCTTTAACTTAAGGCCCAGTTCACTAAAACAAAACTTACTACCTAACTCAAGTATGATTTCAACCCCCAGAAGAGACCTGTAAGCAGTGAACATGGGAGTTTCCTGTTCAGTCCCAGGAAGATTCCTGATTGATCCCTCCCATTCCTCTTAGGAGGGGAATAATACCTAATACAATGGATTTTTTAAAAAGACTTACCCATTTATTTGACAGCAGAGACTGCAAGTAGGCAGAGAGGCAGATGGCCGGGGAGGAACAGGCTCACTGCTGAGCATAGAGCCCATTGTGGGGCTCCATCCCAGGACCCTGAGATCATGACCTGAGCCAAAGGCAGAGGCTTAACCCACTGAGCCAGCCAGGCATCCCACAATGGACTTTTTGTTAATGATTTCCTTTTTTCTCCTTTTCCTTTGTTGTAATTCTTTGGAGCTTACCTATACTTACAAGGTGGAATGATATCTCACTCATGAATTGATTGATTAATGCAGCCTTTGTATCTTTAACATCTACTTGGTTGAATTTTTGTTATTTAATAAATTTGGTGGCAGCAATGGGATCAGAAGTGGACTTCCACGGACATTCAGACACAATGAGAAACGGTGTGGGAGCCTTGAGTCCTTTGTGTTCCCTGTCTTTCCTGCTATTTTCAAGTCCTGTGGGTGAGTTCCTCTTGGTTCTGAGCTCCCCTTTCTTTCTGTTCAGGCTCCTGATATAATTGGCTTTCAGGTCAGCATGGGCTGGCCAAGGGTTATGCCCAGAGCCCAGCTGAGCTGGCGTGTTTGTCTAGAGCTCTATTGAGCTTGCATATTTGCCCAGAGCCCAATTGAACTGGCAGAAACGTCTGCTCCAAGACAAGCCCCTAAGCTTTCAGATCTCAGTTCCCTGAGTATAATTCAAGCATGGTTCTTGGGATTATTGTTGGTGCACACAGTACCTTCCTTGTCCAGAACACATTAGTATCTTTACTGCCCATACATCATGGTGTACATTATTGTTTGCCTTGGTTTTATTTGTAGATAAAGACTACTCCTAATAGGTATCTCAGAGGCAGAATAACCAAGAAAAATTGGAAGGCATTGGTTAAGCATTCAAAAGCTATTAGAGCCCTTGCCACCCCAAAAACACCCCCTTGATAATATAAGTTGGTCAGGGAGTAGGTAGGCAGGACAATAGGACAGCCATTAACCTCAAGAAAACTCGTGTACTGAGAGCTAACACTGTAACACACACATAATCCCCAACTCCAGGACACATCCCTGCAAGGTGTTAGCTCTGCTCAGAGAAGTCTTAGCTCCTAGGATCCTTAAATTATGATGAGTCAAGCTCACCACCTTCTAGTACACTTGCTTATTGTACAACTAAGAACTATTGTCCCAAATGTTACAGATATCTAGCAAAAATGGCAAGTTCCTACTAAGCTTGTTTTGTGTCCTAAGGAACTGGTTTGGTAACTGTCAGGTGGGAGATCCAAAAATAAGGCCTGACAGAAATGTGAACTACAACTTATTTGTGGATATACAGCTGGGCAGAAATGGATGTTAATTCTATTAGTGGTTAGTTTCCTACCATTCTGCTGCCAGCCCTCAGAACAATTAGAACCTAGAAATACAATGTCTAAAATGGGGAACTTTCCAATTAGATAAGATCACTTAAGAAATACATTTAGAAGCAAGCATTCTCCAATTAAGAAGACTAAGACACCTCTGTTAATTGACAAGCAGAAGTCTCTAAAATGTTTCAAAATTCCAAAGTCATCGAAACATTCATTGTAAAAGTTTAATGAAAAATTAAAATTTAATGAAAAATTTTTAAAAAATCAGAAAAACCTATAGAAGACTGACATAAATCCTCGTGCTCCCATTTTTGCTCCGTTGAGCACTCATTCTAGTCTGAATTGTTTTTCCACTCTACAGACTACACAGCCATAAACAGATGTCTGACATGGTCATGGACTTAGATATACCCCAGTATCTACCTTCATGGGAAGGCCCCCAAATGAGCTCCTCCCAGAGCTGATGAAACTGGATGGTTTATGGCAAGCTACTATATAGGTATAATAATATACCCTCAAACAGCCAAGTAGGAATTCTAGTAAAGTCCAGGGCCTGCAGAAGGGGTCCTGAAAAAACTGGCACTGTAGAGGAATGAGTACAAACCCTTAGCAGAATTAGCTCCTTCCAAATCTGTCTGCAGTGCTTGATCTAGAGAGGATAATAAAATTTCACATTGTCTCAACCCTTTCAAGTCCAGACCCATTCCTATGGATCCCTTCTCTCACAGAGATAGGATATTGCCTTCTTGCTGGTGGCATCCTGCATAATTGTTCTTAGCTTTCTGCCTGCTGGGGACCTGCAGCTGGTTGATTCCTTCCTTTGGCTCTCACTGTGAGTGACTCTGGATCATGGGAGAGAGTATCTTTGCACCCTCTTTGGGAACCCATCTTATACCCAAGTGGGGTCATTCCATAGTGCCAGAAATCCTTAAAATTCAAATTATGCACCCAGAGGGAAGGAAGCAAATTGAAGCTCATATGCTGGATAGGTTGGATCAACACAGGATGTCATTTCATGCAAATACAAATCTGTGAGTCATTGAGAGCAACTGTCCTCACAAATCTGAACAGAACTGTTAATGCAGCTCTTTCAGAAATTCAAAGTTCCCCTATTCCTTTTCCTGATACCCCAAATTCTCCTGCTTATCAAAGGGGGCTTATAAAAGATTTGCTTTTTTTCTCCTTAAAGTTACACATCTTATTGTATCCTTGAAATAAAAAACCAACCTATAGATGCCCTAAACTGAGTGAAACAAAAGGAAAGATGCTTTTTGAAAGTACAAACTGCTAATAATACATAAATATGAAATATGAACTGCTAAAGGGATCCTGTGCCTAAACTCTAGGACAGTCTCCTTAATATTCCAGGGACACAAACAGATCTTAACGTTTTCTCCATACATGTTAGTGACTCTAGGCTCCATGCAGTGGTCTTTGTGTCCACAAATAAATGTTGTCAATGTGAGATATTTTTCTCACTGGATGGATATTGCCCAAATTAATTTGTAGAGAGCTTTATCTCCTTGGATTGGAGACAAGTACATGTAAGGATTGGGGATTCTAAAACTGTCAGAAAGATAGAAACTAACCTAAATGTGTTGCAAATTCATATGATCTGGGCAAATAGACTTGGCTTTAGTTATCAGCACTAAAATTAAAACTTTCATGTGCCTTGGTTTACTAAAATAAGTAGATGTGATCTCTATTCCAAAATGTTAAAAAAATTAGCTTAGAAGAATGACAAGCTTTCATGTTTCCTAATTTTTTTAAATTTTTATTTTAATTAATTTTTTTTATATTTTAAAATTTTATTTTAATTCCAGCTACTCCATGTTATATTAGTTCCGTGTGCACAGTATAGTGATGCAACACTTCCATCCATCACCTGTGCACAACCTGCAGTCCTCATCTCCTACTTCACTGATCCCACCCCATGTCTCACACAATTTTTATGGGTAATCTCACTGAAACTGTTAGGAACAAGTTAAATTGAATAGATGTAAATACAATTAGAAATTTTAGATAAAGTCTTAGTCTTCCAAACCTTTTGGGTAAACTAAAACTTTAACATTTTGGTGAGTTAGGTCAATGGTTAAATCAAATTATATCTAGATCATTACTAGGTAAGATAATACTAAGTTATTAGTAAATGAACATGAGTTTATCTCCTTTTGGTTACTTTATTGCAAAGAAACTGGGCTTGTTTTTAAATGCATTTTGTGCTTTCCTGAAAGATTGTTTAATGAAGAAGCACATATTTCAGCAAATTATGAAATGCATTCATAAATTTCCCAACCTAAAGAATACTTGTTCACAGTTCACAACTGCTTTCTTTAAAAATGAAAGTTTCCGGGGTGCCTGGGTGGCCCAGTGGGTTAAGCCTCTGCCTTCGGCTCAGATCATGATCTCAGGGTTCTGGGATTGAGCCCCGCATTGGGCTCTCTCCTCAGCAGGGGGCCTGCTTCCCCCTCTCTCTCTGCCTGCCTCTCTGCCTACTTGTGATTTCTGTCAAATAAATAAATAAAATCCTAAAAAAAATTAAAAAAAAAAAGAAAGTTTCCAAGAGTTAAGAATTCTAAGTAATGTAACAAAGGCTACTGAAAATAGTAAGAAAAACAACTCAGAATACAAAGAAGGTAAGATGTGTGTTATTCATAAGTAAAGGAATGAGGAATGGAAATTTTTTTTTCAGGGAAAAAAAGAAAGGAATTCTGTTTTACAGCAAAGCTGGTTCCCTAAAGATGGCAAACTCAGGACAAAAATCTTAATGTAAAAGAGAAAGTTGTAAAGCCTTCTAAAAAGGGAATGTTTGGAAAGGAATGCTATGTGTGGTCAGGACAGTCTAAGATTGTAATGAAGAATTTTCCAATCAAAAGTAAGCTGGTAAAACATCAGAATTTGGTTTTCCTTCCTCAAGAGAATGAAGGATTTTGTGGTTTTTTTTTTTTTTTAATTTTCTTTGGAGTATTGGCCCGCTTAAGTCTCTTTGACCTGGAACATCCCAAAGGATTTGCTAAATTAATTTAGCTTATATGATATATTAAATTACATGAGAATCATTGTCAAATAAAACTTCATACTAAGTTTTTTTTGGTGGCTATTATAGTTGTAAGATTGTGGCACATGTAGATAAGGTCCATTCTAGTTCAACAAAACATGGCTCCTCATTGCCAGATGCAGGCCATCCTGATGTCCTTGTAACATGGCACCTGTTTCCTTCTGAATCAGAGAGAAGAAGGGGGGTAAAGAATGGGGGTGATTTAAAGAAAGAGTCAGGGCTAAGGGAAAACCAAGACAACCACTTGGTTCTTCCCAGATTGCTGGCAAGCCCCATTTTTCTTCATTATTTTTTTCATTCCTTCACCCACCATAGGGCATTTAAGATGATTCAATTGATAAATGGACATCAGTGGGAAGCCTTCTAAAACAGTAAAAAAAAAAAACAAAAACAAAAAACAAAAACACCAAACAAACAAACAAAAAAACCAAACCTGTTTACCAGCAGTGTCTAACTTGTCAGGTCCATAATCCTGAACAACTTTTTGTCTCCAGAGGTTTCAGGCCTCCTTCCTGTGGACTCTTTGAACACCTGCAGCTGGGTTCATTCCACTGCCACTTAGTAGGGTATACCCTTGTTGTTGTTTCCGTGTTTTCTGCATCAGTTAAAGACTTTCCCTGCCAAGAGGCTGATGATTCCACTGTGGCAAAGACACTGTTAAGAATGAGTTTCTCCCTTGGGGCACACTTTCTGTGATCTCTAGTGACCAGGGCACATATTTCACTGGGCAAGTCACAGGAGACTTTGGGAAATCCTTGGAGACTCCATTGAATTGTTTCAGTGTACAACCTTTTACTGATCCATTGTGTTGCATGCTAGTCTATCCAACTACTGTAAGTCTACAATGTTCAGTGTTCAAGCCTGTCATCAAGAGGTTATGGATGCCTTCCTAGATCACAGTTAAAAGGTTCCTCTCCATCACAGTTTACAGCCTGGTGCAACAGGGTAGGGCAGCGGGAAGCAATGTCACTGGGTGGCAGTCACAGCGATGTTGGGGAGGTGCAGTGGGGTGGCAGTGGGGTTGATGGTTCACAGTGGGTCAGCAGCACAGTGAGGGGTGAAGCAGGATGGTATTGGGGGGGGGTTAATGGTGGGGGTGGGCAGGACCAGCTGGGCGGCGGTCTCATGGTAGTGGGGCAAGGCAGCGGCAGGGCAACCAAGGAAGGGGCGGTGGCCTTGGAAACACTGGCAGCAGCACCAGGCCAGCGGGTGGCGGGGTGGGGATGGGGGTTGGGGGTCAAGGCGGCAAGAAGGGGCAACATGGGGAGTAGCTTGGGGAAGGCTGCAGTGGCGCTGGGGGGATGTGCAGCGGGACAGCATGTCCCTGGGGGTGCAGTAGCTGTGGGGGGCAGAGCGTGGCAGCGGGAATCAAGGGCAACTCAGTGGGGCAATGGGGCAGTCATGGCATGGGGTGGTAGGTGGGGCCATGGGGCTGCCCAGGCGGGAGGAGGTGGCAGCCAGGTGATGACCCTATGGTCAGGTGGCGGGACCCATGGGGGAGGGAGCAGGGGTCACCAGAGCCAGGTGAGGGGACAACCAAGCGGTAGTGGCACAGGGAGCGGTGGCAGGCCCGTGGTGTGGGAGCTGTGTGACAGCCAAGTGGGGCAGCCATGCGGCCACTTCGAGGGGTTGGGGGTGGAATCTAGATAGCAACAATCGGGAGTGGGGGTGGGACCAGCCCGGAGGCAGCAGCTCAGCAGCAGCGGCAGCGCGGCGGGCGTGGTGGGCGGGCCCACAGCGCACGTCAAGGGGGCGGGGCAGCAACAATTAAGAGGGCATGGTGGGCAGGCGCACAGTGCATGTCAAGGGGGCGGGGTGGCAACAGTTAGGAGGACGTGGTGGGCGGGCCCGTCATGCACGTTAAGTGGGTGGGGCAGCAAAGCACAGCACAGGCCAGGGGCACAGGGCTGCGGCTTGTCGGCGGCAGCTGAGTTAAGGGGGGCAGTGTGAGGGGCACAGCAGGGTGGCAGGGGTGCAAGTGGGCAGTAGCAGTGTGGTGGAAGCACGGGGAAGGGGGCGGATATTCAGGGCGGTAGTAGCTCGGTAATGCAGCTTGAGTGGGGGCAGGGGTGCGGGCATGCGAAGCAGTAACGGGCCTGGCAGCGGGGAGGCAATGGAGCAGGGGGAGGGGAGGCAGCTAGGGGGTCGTGGCTGGTGGAGGGGAGGGACCAGCCTGGCATCAGCGGGATGTCAGTGTCATGGTGTGGGCGAGACCATCAGGCTCCATGGGTGGGAGGAGGTGGCAGAGAGGTTAAAACACTCAGGAGGCGGGGCCAGCGGGGGAGGGAGTGGGGGTTTCACCAGTCAGCAGTGGTACAGGGAGGGGGAGCTTCCTGTGGTAAGGGGAACCTGCGTGACAACCGAGTGGCGCAGCCGTGTGGCACCTGCAGGGGGTGGGTGGAATATAAGCGGCAGGGCAGCATAGAGAGGCAGCAGCACAGCGACAGCTTGGCTGGCTTGCTGGACCTGCTCATAGTGCATGCCAAAGAGGCGGGGCATCGAAGCACAGCAGGGGCCAGAGGGGCACAGGACAGATGCGGCGCAGCAGTAAGGGGGCCTCTGTGCGGGGCTCAGCAAGGTGGTAGGGGTGCATTTTTGGGGACAGCAAGCTGGTAGCAGCCGGGGGGGTGGTGGACATGCTGGGCAGCCACAGGCTTGGCAGCCAGGAGGCATCACAGTGGCTTGGTGGAGGGGGAGTAGCTAGTCAGTAGTGTCACTTGGGAGTGGGCAGGACTAGCTGGGTACAAGCGGGATGTCAATGTCATGGCGTGGTGGGTCAGGCAGCAAAGCAAGGGCCTGGCTTTGCTGGGCTTGGTGCATGTCTACAGGACGGGACCACTGTTAGCAGCAGCAGCGGGGACCCACGGTAGCAGCGGGGACCCAGGGTAGCAGCGGAGGCGCTGTGGACGGGGGTGCAGCATTGTGGGAGCGGCTCATGTTGTGGGGGCAGCCTGGTGGTACCAGCGCGGGGAAGGTGGAGTAGGACTCGTGGGGCGGCAGCAGCGCGGCAACAAGGGTAGAGAATCAGGAAGGCTCCAGAGTGGGGGGCAGGGGTAGCAGCTAGGTGGTAGCTGCAGGGAGGAGGGGCGGGAAAAGCAGGGGGCAGCGTAGAAGGTGGGGCAGTCGTGCAAGTCAACAGGGCAGGGCTGCGTAGGGCTGGGTTAAGAAGACCAGCAGCAGCAGGACACGGTAGCAGCGGCACATAGGGCAAGAGAGGGCCACAGGGCGGCAGCATATCAGAAGCAGGGTAGCAGTAAGGGGGCAGTGACGCAGAGCGGCAGAGGATTGGTAGTGGGGGTGTGGTGCACCTGGCAGGGTAGAGGTGCGGGGAGAGCACAGAGGGATGGTAGCAGCAATACGGTGAGGCAGCAGGACAGTAGTGATGCATGGTGGTGGGCAGGGTGGGACAGTGTGGCTGCACGGGTGCATGTGGGGTGGCAGGCTGTTGGTGGCGTAGGGAGAAGGGTGTACGGAACCAGCTGGGAGGCAGTGACACAGCAACTGCACAGGAAGGGCGTGAAGGACGGGGTAGGGCCTTAATGCATGTGAGTGGGGGCTGGACAGTGAAGGTCAGCAGTGGCCTGGGGCACAGGGCAGAAGCTTAGCTGCAGCAGCGGTGTTAAGGTGCACAGTATGAGGGGTGTGCTGCGGAGGGCAGAGTCACAAGGTGGGGGTACCCAGGTGGTAGCAGCATTGGGAGAAGGCTGGGATGAGTGGGGCGGCAGCAGCAGGTCAATGGGGAGGGAATCTGGAGGCACTGGAGCAGGGGTAGGGGAGCCGACAGGCAGTAGCAGTTCGGGGGTGTTTGGTGGAACCAGCAGGGCAAGAGCATCAGGTTAATAGCTGTGTGGGCAGGGCAGGGGCTCTGCACAGCCACAGCTACAAGCCGGATGCTCGTGGCCGGGAGGTGGGCGGGGGGGGGGGGGGGGCACTGAGGCAGCAGTGAGTTGAGGAAGGTAGTGACTTGAGGAAGCGCAGTGGGATGGCAGCAGAAGTGGAGGCAAAGCAGGGAGGGATTGGCCCGGATGTGGTTGAGAGGGAACAGCGTGGCAGCAGCTACATGGCAATGACACAGCATGGCTTAGGGGCAGGGCAGGGCAGTAGAGATGGGCAGGAGCAGCAGGTTGACCATGGTAGCTGTGGTGGTGCTGTTGGAAACACAGGCACCAGGGCAGTAGAAGCACTGGAGGGTGGCACAGCAGGGTGGCAGAGTCCTGGGGGGTGCACAAGGGAGCGGTAAGGGCACTTGGGGTGGCACAGCAGGGCATAAGTTACAACGGGCAGGGCAGCAAGGCAGCTATGGTGAGGGTTAGCAGTTGTGGACAAAGGGGCACTTCTGTGGAGTAGCAGGGTGGAGGGTGGCAGCGGTGGTGGCAGTGGTCTGTCAGGAATGGGGGGTGGAAGGGACAGCAGTGGGTGTGGGGCACAGTAGGTTGGCAGTGGGGGGATGGCACAGTGGGGTGGCAGTGGTACAGGGTGTGGGGACCAGCCAGGCAGCAGAAGCACCGGTGGGGGGGGGGGCAGTGATTTGGTAGCAGCGCTATCAAATGCTTTTTCTGCATCTGTTGAGATTTTCCTGTGATGTTGATCCTTCATTTTGTGAATGCGGCACATTAGTTGATTTGTGGATGTTGACCCGCCGTTGCATCCCTGAAATAAATCTTAATGGATTATACCTCTTCCTGTATTGTAGAATTCGGTTTGCTGATATTTGGGTGAGGATTTTTATGTTTGTGTTCATCACAGATACTAGTCTATCATTTTCTTGGGGCACCTTGGGAGTTTTCGATAAGGGCCATGCTGGCCTCATAAAATGAGGTGGGGGAGCCTTCCTTCCTCTTGTTTTTCTGGCAGAGTGAGAGAAGGATTGGTATTCATTTTTTTCTGTGGATGATTCGTAGAATTCACCGGTGAAACCATGGGTTCCTGGACTTTTGCTTGTTGGAAGTTTTTGATTTCTTATTTAATCTCCCTACTGGTCATTGGTCTGTTCAGAATTTCTGTTTCTTCAGGATTCAGTCTTGGCAGGTTGTATATTTCTGGGAATGTATCCTTTTCTTTTGGATCATCCAGCTTGCTGGGGTGTAATTGTTCATAGTACTTTTTTATGAGCCTTTGCATATCTATGGTATCAGGGAACATCTTTTTCATTTCTGATGATTCCTCTTTCTTTTCTGTTAGCTTGAGTCTGGCTGAGACTCTGTCAGCTTTGTTTTTTTCAAAGAACCAGCTCTTTGTTGACGTGTTGTTGTTCTTGTTCGTTTTTTTCTTTTTTATATATCTTTCTGTTGTCTTTTTAGTCTGTATTTAGTCTGTATTTCTGTTGTCATTTTAGAACCTGTTTTACTGCATTCCATAAATTTTGTTTCATTGTAAGATTTTTTTCATTTTCCTCAAAGTATTTCTGTGATCCTATTTTGGTTTGCCCATGAACACAATTGGTTGTTCAGTAGCATGTTGTTTAGTGTCTGTGTTTATGAATTTCCAGTTTTCTTCTTGTAATTGATTTTAGCTATTTCAGTTCTGATGTGTTCCTTCTTTTCTTCTACTAACTTTGGACTTTATTTGTTCTTTTTCTGTTTCCTTGAGGTATCAAGTTAGGTTGTTTATTTGAGATGTTTCTTGTTTCTTGAGTTAGGCCTGTGTCACTATAAACTTCCTTCTTAGAACCACTTTTTTTTTTTTAAGTTAGCTCTAAGGGGTGCCTGTGTGGCTCAGTCTGTTAGGCGTTGGCCTTTGGCTCGAGTCATGAATTTAGGGTCCTGGAATTGAGCCCTGCATCAGCTCCCTGGTCAGCACGGGGAGCCACTTTCTCCCTCTTCTACTGCCTGCTGCTCCTTCCAATTTGCTCAGTCTCTCTCTCTCTCTCTCCCTCTGTGTCAAATAAATAAATGACATCTTTAAAAATATAAAGTGAGCTCTATGCCCAGTGTAGGGCTGAAACTCAAAACCACAAGGTCAGGAATCACAGTGCTCCACCGACTAATCAGTAATCGGGTCCCCCATTTTAGAACCTGTTTTACTGCATTCCATAAATTTTGTTTCATTGTAAGATTTTTTTCATTTTCCTCAAAGTATTTCTGTGATCCTATTTTGGTTTGCCCATGAACACAATTGGTTGTTCAGTAGCATGTTGTTTAGTGTCTGTGTTTATGAATTTCCAGTTTTCTTCTTGTAATTGATTTCTAATTCCATACCACTGTGGCTGGAAAAGATGGTTGATTTGATTTCACTCATCATTTGAGAAAATTCTAGGTTTCTGGAGTTTACTGACTTGTCTTGTGGCCTCACATATGACCTATGGTGGAGAATGTTCTAGGTACACTTGAGAGGAGTGTATTCCATGTGCTGCTTTTGGATGGAGGGTTCTGTGTGTATCTGTCAAGTCCAGTAACGGGTTGTCTGACGCTGATATTTCCTTTGTGATCTTCTGTCTTGATGGTGTATCATTGAGAGAAGTGTGCGGTATTAAAGTTCCCTTTGGTATTGGTGCTGATTGCTTCTCTTAGGTTTGTCCATATATGCTCTACATATTTAGTTGCTCCACTGCTGGGAGGGTAAATATTTATAAATGTTTCATTGTCTTACTGCATTGATTCCATTATCAGTTTGTAGTGCCCTTCATTGGCTCTTATTACAGTGTTTGGATTTTTTCTTTTCTTCCTTCATTGGACTGAAAATCAGAAGATCATCTGTTAGCTCTGCAGCCATGAACAAAGCACAGCCCTGCTCTAAGTCTGGTTTTCTTTATTTTCCTCTATAAATAAACACAAAAAATTCTTCTCCCAGGACCATATCCTGACTCCAATAAGAGAGTGTGTATAAAATTGCTTTGTAAACCAGGAGACACTGCCCAATTATGAAAATGATTATGCAACCACAAATGTCCAGGATAAGTTTTTTAAGACATATTTATTTATTCTAGAGACAGAAAAAGAGTGCATGCACAAGCATATGCTAGAGAGGGGAGGGTGAGAGGGAGAGAAGGAATCCTCCAAGCAGTGGCCCCACTGAGTGTGGAGCCTGGTGCGGGGCTCTCTCCCAGGAGCTTGGGATCTTGATTTGAGCCAAAATCAAGACTCAGCTGCTTAACTGACTGTGCGACCCAGGTACCCTGAGAATAAGGTTTTTTAAAACATTTTTTGAGGGCTTACTCTCATAGGTATTATTCTAAGTGACCTCTATTTCATTCAATTCTAAAACCTATTCTTAAATTAAAAATAGAAGCTATTCTAAAAGCAAATATTCATAATAACCTCAGAAGTGGGGAAACAGACATAAAAGAGGTTAAGTAGGGGCACCAAGGTTGTTCAGTCATTGAAGCTTCTGCCTTTGGCTCAGGACATAATCCCAGGTTCCTGGGATGGAACCCCAGGTCAGTCTCCCTGCTCAGTGGGGAGTCTTCTTCTTCCTCTCCCTCTGTCCCTCCCCTGCTTATGTCCCCCCTCCCCTGTCTCTCAAATAAATAATTAATTTAAAAAGGTAAGTTCCTTGCTCAGTGTCATGATAAATATTAGAACTAGATACAGTCCTGAGTGTGTGACCCTGAAGAATGTGTTCTTTCATTTGTACATTTACCAAAAAATACCTAGCCCTCAAAATACCATAGATTGAATTAATTTCCCCTTTCTCCATACATTGAGTATTGGAAGATGGAACAATTCCAGGATCCTGGCTGGCTGGGTCGGTGGAATGTGTGACTCTTGCTCTCTGGGTTATGAGCTTGAGCCATGTTGGGGGTACAGATTACTTAACTGAAAAAAAAAAAAAGATGCTATATTTGGGTTTGTTTTCTTTTTTCCTTTTGAACCCTTCACCCATTTCTCCCACCTCCAACCCCAAACTTCCGCCAGCCCCCCCATCTGTTCTGCTGTGAGCTCACATTTTTGTTTTTGTTTTGTTTGTTTTAAGGTTCTACATGTAAGTGATTTCTAGTATTTTTCTTTCTGTCTGGCCTGATTTACTTAGCATAATGCCTTCAAGGGCCACCATGCTGTAAATCGAAAGATTTCATCCTTTATTATGGTTGAGTAGGATTCCACTGTGTTTATCAACCACAATTCCTTTATTCATTCATCCACTGATGGCATTTAGGTTGTTTCTTTATTTTCACTCTTGTAAATAATCCTGCAGTGTACACAGGGGTGAATATACCTTTGTGAGTTAGTGTTTTCATTTCCTGCAGATAAATACTCAGAAAGGGAATTGCTGGCTCCTTTGGTTGTTCTGTTTCTCATTCTTTTGAGGAACTTCTGGCCGCACCCATTTATACTCCCAGTAATGGTGCACTAGAGTTTTCCTCTACTTCAGCAAAACTTGCTATTTCTTGTGTTTTTGATAATGACCCTTCTGACAGGTCTCATTCTGGTTTGATTTGCATTTCCCTGGTGATTAATTATGTTGAGCATCTTTTCATGTTCGTGTAGACTATCTGTATATCTTCTTTAGGAAAATGTCTATTTGGATCTGCTCCTGTTACATTAGATTACTTGTGGAGTTTTTGGTGCTTTTGTGTGTTTTGTTTTGCTATTGAGTTACATGAGTTCTTTATAGTTTGAATATTAACCCCTTACTGGATTTATAATTTACAAATGTTTTACCTTAGGTTACCGTTTTATTTTGTTGATGGTTTCCTTTGTTGTTTTATAGTTTGATGTAGGCCCACACTTTGCTTCTATGTTTGTGTTTACTTTGGTATCAGCTTAAGAGCACCACTACCACGACCTATATCCAGGACCTTTCCAAACCATGTGTTTTCTGCTATAAGTTTTATAGTTCCAGGACTTATATTCAAGTATTTGACCCATTTTGAGTTAATTTTTGTGTATGGTGTAAAAGAATGGTGCAGTTTTGTTCTTTTGCATGTGGCTCTCCAGTGTTCCCAGCACCAATGATGAAAGAGACTATTTTTTCCCCCTTGTTTATTCTTGGCTCCTTTGTCATAAGGTCCCATACCGTAGATGTGTGTGTTTACTTCTGGGCTCTCTCCTGTCTTCTGGTGATGTGTGTGTCTGTTGTTCTGACAATGCTAGATTGTTTTGATTACTCTAGCTTTGTCATTAGTCTGAAATGAGCAAAGCGATGCCTTTAGTGTGGTTCTTCTTTCTCTAGATTTCTCTGGTATTCAGAGTCTTTTATGACATCATACAAATTTTTATATCCTTTGTTCACTTTCTGTGAAAAATGTCCTTAGAATCTTGATAGGAATTGAAATGTAGATGGTTTAGGGAAGTACAAACATTTTACCGCTATTAATTCTTCTGACCCATGAATATGTCTTTCGGTTTATGTGTGTTGCCTTCAGTTTCTTTCCTTACCATCTTGTAGTTTTCATTATACAAGATTTTACCTCTTGGTGAAGTTTATTCCTGGGTATTTTATTCTTTTTGATGCAACTTCAGGTGGGATGATCTTCCTAATTTATTTTCTGATTATTCGTTATTAGCATATATAAACGCAGCAGGTTTTGGGGTAGTGATATTGTATCCTGTCCCTTTACTGAATTTAGTCATGGTGTGAGTAATTTTTCACTGGTTTCTTTGAGGTTTTCCTTATATTCTATATCATCTGCAAATAGTGACCATTTTACTTCCTTCTTTCTTTCCAGTTTTGATGACTTCTGATTATCTTCTTGCATAATTGTTCTGCCTTGGATTTTCAATATTGTGTTCAGTAAAAGTGGCAAGGAAAGATCGGCAGTGTTCCTAACTTTGGTGATCTTAGAGGAAATAGTAACAGCTAAAACTTTTCAGTATGGGATGTGACGTAATCTGTGTAGTTGTCATATATGGCCTTTTTATTATTTTTTTTTTGCCTTTTTATTTTAAGATTTTATTTATTTGAGAGAAAGAGAGAGATCACAAGTAGGCCGAGAGGCAGAGAGGGAAGAGGGAAGCAGGGAGAGGGAAGCAGAGGGAAGCAGGCTCCCTGCTGAGCAGAGAGCCTGATGTGGGGCTCGATCCCAGAATAATGACCTGAGGATAATGACCTGAGCTTAAGGCAGAGGCTTTAACCCACTGAGCCACCCCGGCATCCCATATATGGCCTTTTTGGTGTTGAGGTATGTTCCTGGTCTATGCAGTCTGTTGAGAATTTTGATTGAAAATGGATATTAAAGTTTGTCAAATGCCTCCCTGCATCTCAAGGTGATCACATCATTTTTATTCTTTATTTTGTTAATGTGCTGTATCACTTTGATCGATGTGCACCTGTAAACCATCACTGCATTCCTACAAGATCCCACTTGATCATAGTATATGATCCTCTCAGCATATTGGTGAACTTGGGTTGCTAGTATTTTGTTGAACATTTTTGCATCAATGGTCATCAGGGATATTGGACTGTAAGATTCTTTTCTTGGGGTGTCCTCGTTTATTTTTGATTAGGGTAATGTTGCCTCAGCAAGTGATTTTAGAAGCTTTCTCTTCTGTTTTTCAGAAAAGTGGGCAAAGGACTGGTATGAATCCTTCCCTGAATGGTAGAATTTACCATGAAAGGCATCTGCTTCTGGAACTTGTTTTTTTGGGAGGTTTTAAATTGCTGATATGATGAATACTGGTGTTTTATGTAAGTATTGAATCACTGAAGATGGAACTGTTTCCACATCTTGGTGGTAGGCTGGATGAAGGGGAACGAGAGTCATGGGGGCCCAGCACTCAGAGGCTCCATGTGACACTTCGGCTGTGCCATTCCTCTCAGATGCTGGCAGAGGATGAAGGACATGGTGGAAACACAGCAGAGTGGTGGTGGCAGGGTGGCGGGGATGTGGGGTCTGAGGGGGTGATGAGACTCATGCGTGGTTCTCCTGTCTCACCCATAGGGTATCAGATCACCTATGGCCTGGCCAACAGCAACTCCAACATGTTGACTACAGTGGAGATGGGTGCCATGGTGAGGCAATTCATGGCCACTGAGCTAGCCCCAGAGTCAGCGTACAACTTCAGGCTGATGACCGAGATGAGGCAGGGCTGGGGGAGCCCCTAGAGGTCACCATCATCACCACTGAGAAGCGAGGTAAGGGCAGAGACCCAGGTCCACTGTCCTGGTGACATGGGGAGGACAGCTGGGCCCAACTGAGAGCTACAAACTTGCTGGGTCCATGGCTTCCTGGGTCAGGGCTTGCAGAGTAGTGTGCCTACACAGCCTGATATTTACCAGACAGGCAGGAATGTCACTGGAGAGGAGGTTGTGTAACTGGATAAGGGTGGCTCTGAGTCACCATGTTGGAGGGAGGCTCCCTGAAGCCAGGTGATATTTCTCTGATGTTCAAAACCACATGACCAGCTGAGCCAGGTGTTCCAAAACATGTTTCCTACCAAGCAATCCTAAGGAGATGTGTCTTCATGGATGCTGCTTCTGTTCCAAGCACCAGTCAGGTGCTTATTGTTCATTGTCTTGGTTTATCCTCACCAAATTCTCGGGGACAAAGTGCTGTGAGGCCTGTTCTACAGAAGATGTGGGGCACAGACAGATTCAGTCATTTGCCAGGGACACAGCTGTTGAGGTAGTGATGTGGACACTCTCCACAGACACAGGGCTCCCTGTTCCCACAGCAATCTGCTGTGGGTTCCCATCTCAGTGAGCCCCTGATGTGCCGTCCAGCCTCATCCTGGGATCTGCCTCAGTGGGTTCCCTTCCCAGGTCCACCCCAACTACATAGTCCCTTTTTATGCCACCTGACCTTGGAGGGACCACAGGGGTTCCAGCTTAGGTCTGAGTCAGGACACAGCAGGAGCAATCTGGAATGCAGATCAGGCACTGAACCCCCACTCTGAAGCTGCCAAGAACCTGCGTGGCTTTCAGGGCAGCGTGGTGCCTGCCAGTTTCTGTGTTACAACCAGCCCACATGCATAGTTCCCTTAGAGTTCTGGCTTCAGAGTGTTTGGCTCAGGGACTGCATCCCTGTTCTCTCCACATCCAGGGAGCAGGTTGTGCTTTGGCCTTGCTGAGGTCACAGGGTAGCACCTGTGTAGTAGCTTGACTCAGCCTATCCCAGGAGTGGTGTTGAGTGGAACATATGGCTCATTTACCTCCTGTGCTCTTGAATGGAGAGCCCCATCCATGTCCCAGAGGTATCTCCCTGAACTTTGGAGCAAAATCAAAACAACAAAATCCAGGATACATTTGGGCCCGTTTACCTGCAGAGGTACTCTTGGTCTGTGGCTTGCTCATCAATGTCAGAGCAGGGCTCTTACTGGAGCACAGGTAGGCTGACAACCAGGCCTACTGCAGGGTATCAGAAAATGTTGCTGCCCTGGGAGAAACACATTTGTTCACTACTCAAGTGTTATTTGTGCTGTTGTGCTGAATCCTCCTCTGACCCACCTGTGTACCATGAGATGCTGAGTGAAATGCAGTGCCTGGAGTGTAGATTGTGTTGGCTTCTCTACACATCTCTCCCTAGGGGTTATTCAGCCGGTGGGGAGGGGGTTGGGGAGCAGGTATTTGGGACTGACGTGCCTTGCTTCAGAGGTGCCCCCTGAGGTGGAGCAGGAAGGCGGGGGCTGCAGTCCTGTCTGGCACCTAGGCCCACATTGGTCACCACAGTGGCTGGGTTGAGGGGAGCACAGGGCTGGCCAGCCAGAGTCTGTGGCTCATCAACTGCCTGTTGACAGCCTGCACCCAGGGCTCGGGGCACTGGAGCAGAGCCAGAGTCGCAGGGCCCAGGCAGATTTTCATAGGAAAGGACTGGAGTCAGGGAGGGAGGCAGGCAGGCCCAGGCAGCTGCATCAGCCAGCCAGGTCACTGGGGGACTAAAGCCCGGCTCTGTGCTCTGTGCCACACTGGAGGGTTGGCATGTCTCAGGGCAAAAAAGCACACAGTGGGAAGTCTGCCATTACCACAACCCTGAAGTAGATGGTGTGGTGTGTAGCGCACTCAGGCACCTGGGTGCGGTGGGTGTGTCTCCTCATCCAGTATCCTTTCGAATGCCTAGGTCAGCATCTGGGGGTTGGATGGAGGGCAGCTAGCTAGGGTGCAGGAGTTCTTTCTGAGGAGGCTGGCAGGTGGAATGCTGCCCCATGGCTGGGGTGGACAATGGGGTGGAGACCAAAATAGTCTGCTAAGTGCTAAGGCTCAGGCTCTGTGCAAGTGGATTCTTGGAAGTGCCACAGAAGAACCCCATCTGCATGTCCCTGCAGCTCTGCTCCCCCTGCACAAACCTTGGATGGGTGCAAGGAGGGAGAAAGGGTGGGAAGGTATATTTGCTCCTTCCACCCCTATGCGGGTTACCTTCATCCAAAGAGATCTGTCGAGGACATGGAACACAGAGGCCAAGTGGCCTGGTGGACACCAGGAGAGGGTGTGCTGTGCAACCGGGTAGAAAGGGCTAGACCTGCCTGACCATGGTGGATGCAAAGGGGGCACTGAACAGGTTTGTGGGCCTTGGGCAAGGCGGTGAGCTGCAGGGCTTCGCCATCATCCAGGAAGCCTCCATAAACACTGTTGCAAATCCTTTACAACCCCTCTGGTTTTCTCCTTGGGAGAAAGTTCTAGAAGCAGAACCCTTAGTTCAGAAGACATAAGCGTGTTTGTCTTGGAGATATGGAAACTCATGGACATGCCATGCCCTGGTGACCAGGATGCAGGTCTTGTGGTCTCTGCTTCCATGTTGATGTCTTGCCTTTTATGTTCAGTGAAAATATATCTCATTTAGCATGTGTCCGCAGGCCTTTCATCCCTACTTTGCCATTAAATGCCTGTAACTGTACACGGTGATGTGTCTTGTGGGTTCTTAGTGTCCGATTGTGAAAATTCTCAAATTCAACTGGGTACGGATTTGCAGAACTCATGGAAAAGCTGCATTCAAGCCAAACAAGAATTAATAAGGGGGCACTGAGTGAGTTGAGGAACATTAGTCTACCTTTGTGACCATTGGTTGAAACATTGCTGGTTCTTTAATGTTGCTTCTTCCAGATTGAGGGAAACTGTATCTGAAAATACCCATGATCTTCAGAAATGTGATGAAATATTTCTGTGTTAACAAATGAGAGCATTTAACTTCTCTCCCTCCCTGAACCCTCCATCATTCAGAAACTCTCAGGGAGAACTCTTTCTTCCAAGGTACTTAGGATTATTGGCGTAAGTTCAGCACAAGTGACTTTTTCTTGTAACAGGACACCACTGGAAATATTGGTTATTTTACCAAGGGATTGAGTGAAATGTCCAACTTGAGAGTAATGTGTATAGACTCAGGTAATGACCAGACAATTTTCAGGAATTAAGGGTGACTTTGAGGAGCTCCCTGGCAATAGCGGCTTGACACCTCGATGACGCAGTGCCCAGGAGCCTTGCCAGATGTGTAGGGAATGTTACCTGTTCGCAGGTATAGGAACCTCAGGATATTTGGGTGACCTTGAGAAGAGGAATCCCCCCAAATCGACAGGTATTGCAATCAAGTCTGATGGGAGTATTGTGCTTGGCTTTGGCTTGGACACAGTACTGAAAGTTCACTCTAGAGATTCCTCATGAAAAGTTCCAGCACAGCAGGGTTTCAAAATCTGTATGAAATGGTCCATCACTATGCCTGCCAGGCTTAGTTAGAATAGATGCTAAGAAACCAAGTGTGCTTGTGGCTGCCTTCTTGCATCTATGAAACAATCCCAAATCCATTGAACTGAAATCCATCAGCCATGTGGACTGGCACCCGCTGCCACCACCGCCAGGTGTTTCTGTGCCTCACAGTGGGTCCTGTGAAGCTCTGAATCTATTTAGTTCACAGTCAGGTTTGAGGACCTTACTTTGGAGGCTGGCAGTGTTTTCTGATTGGGAAAATCCTATCAGAACTATACCCCAAATTGTCCCAGAATCCTCTAGAAGCTGGTTGTTGGAGGGCTTGCCCTTTGGGTCAGTAGCATAGTCTTCAGATAGGAGTGAAACAACTTCAATCTCCAAGGTATAGGTTACATCCATATTGGGTGGTGATTAGTTGTTGGTTTTTTATTTATTATTTTGAGTTCCAGGGTCCATGAGAGGCATGTCTTAGAAAGGAAAGACCAGAGGCTCATTTCAGCCAAATAGAGTTGTGAAAAAAAGAAAGGAAGCAAGACTAACACAGTCACTCACATAGAGTAGAAAAGACTTTGAGGAGGTAGAGTATAAGCATATCTTCTATGGGAGTTACGTGCCATTGAAGTGACGGGATAGATGAATGAGAACCATGTCAAAGGTGAAAGAGGATTCAAGGGGAAGTAAGCATCCCTAGGACGGTCATGCAAAATGCAGTTGAAAGAGGGTTTATGCAGATTTTCTCTTTGGTTCTGGGAGCAGCAGGAACTTTATTTAGACTCTTGTCAGTAGTTGCCAATTGTGATTGACCTCTGGGCCATCTCCTGGCCCACATCCTCCTGCTTGGGTCTGGCAATGATATCATGGAACTCCTGGTAGCCAATTGACCATGCATGTATTATTTGAAAGTCTGCCAGCAGCAATGCTAAGTCTTTCACAAATGTCTGGAACCTGTGGTTTTGGCCTCTTTGAGCTTGTGCTCTCTGCTGGAAGGGAAGGACATGCTTTCAGTTTTGTGTGACATTCCCAAGGGCGGGTTCTGAGACCTCAACTAAATGCTCTCCCTGTTTTTACAGGTGGTGCTTCGAGGCTCAGGTGACTTGGCCTCGTTGGCAGCATCCGATGTGTCTGGCCTCTGTCTCTTCAGTGCAGATTCAAGTGCAACATGTACAGGAATGTGACCCCTGTCGTCTCCTTGGTGGATGTACATCACACTAGTAAGTTGTCTTGGTTCTGAACATCCCGCCTGGGTTGAGGTTCAGGCCTTGACTTGGGTGTCTTTTTTGCTGGCTTCTGTCTTTCTTCTGGAGGGAAAGATACCCTCTTCTTGTCAATTAAATTGGAGATGTACCCTTAACCAGAATATCTAGAGTTTGCTGGGGAAAATTACTTAGTGGCACATATGGAGAAGGTTCTGCAAGTCCCTGCCCCATACAAAACATCTGAACTACAGGTTGCTTCTGTTAGCAGAATCCTGAGTTACTGCAGGGTTATCTTATAAATATACATTCTGTCCAAAATAGTGTTTTCTGCCAACACATTCTTTTTAGGGCCAGTATACTAGTGTAAAGAATATTGGGCATCTTTACAAATGGATCTCCGAGTGGACCTGTTTTTTTTGTGTTGTTGTTGTTTTGTTTTTTTTTTAAGATGGGGAGGTGGGAGAGAGAGAGAGAGGGAGACACTGGGCAGGCTCCACACGCTTTGCAGAACATGACACAGGGCTCGATCTCACAACCCTGAGATCATCACCTCAGCCAAAATCAAGAGGGTCAGTAATAAGTTCACTCACATGGAGTAGAGAAGACATCATGAGGTAGAGTGTATGCACATCTCCTGTAGGAATTCCTTATCACTGAAAATTCAGGGTGGATGAATGAGGACACGTTTCTAATATGAAGATTCTAGGAGAAGTAAGCATCGCTAAGATGGTCACGTGAAATGCAGTTGTAATAGGATTTCTGCAAGTCTTCTGCTTGGTTCTGGGAGCAGCAGGAAGATTATTTAGTCTCTTGTCACTAGTTGCCAATGGTGATTGACGTCTGGGTCACCTTTTGTTCTACATGCTCCTCCTTTAGTCTGGCATAGACATCATGGAACTCCTGGTAGCCAAGTTTGGAAGGGGAGGTACGGAGGGAGAGAGAGACCCTTAAGTAGGCTCCACATGCTGTGTAGAGCATGTCACCTGTCAGGGGCTCAATCTGACAATCCTGAAATCAGGACCTGAGTCAAAATCAGGAGTTGTTCCCTTAACTAAAAAAGAACCATACAGGCATTCCTGGGTGTGCTTTGTGTTTAAGGAAGGGAGTGTACATGCCCCCTCCTGTTCTATCATCTTCTAAATTGGGGACTATTTCCCTATCGGCAGTGGACTTACACCTTCTCAGGCCAAGAGATAAGTAGCTATTCTTGGTGGTGGAGAAAAGCAGTTGGCTACCAAATTCTCATAGAGGGGGAGGTAGCCCTCACTGCCTGACTCTGAACAGTACAGTTTTATTCCTGTCCTGATATTTTATTCCTGTCCTGATATACACAGTTCATCCAAAACAGTACCTTTGTAAAAGATGAAATTAATTTGCAAGCCCCTGGGGGTGGCACAGTTGGTTAAGCATCTTCCTTTGGCTGAGGTCAGGATCCCTGGATCCTGGGGAATCAGGCCCTGCATTGAGCACCCTTCTCAATGTGGAGCCTGCTTCCTCTCCCTCTTCCCCGCTGCCCGACCCTGACTCCCTCTCTAGCTCTCTCACTCTCAAATAAGTAATGTAAATAGAAATATTTCTAAGCATGTAATTAATTTGTAAATCCTTTCCAATTTATGAGGACAATATGAGTAGAATTAAGGACACATGAGAGGTAGATCACAAACCATGTGTTTGTTGAGTCTTGTTGCCATTCATCTTTGCAGTCTACATACATCGATAGATTATTGTTTTCGTGAACATACATCAATCACCTTGTGTTCTAAGATTCTAAGTTAACCCTCCAATTGATGTTCTCATGGATCACAGGCAATGTATTTATGTGTCAAACTTCCTACCAAGAGACAGTACCTGTGTCAGTTGTGAGAGCTAGTAAAGGAAAAGTCCCCTGTTCTTATTGGCACACTGTGCACGGCTGTGAGACCCTCCCTGTTCAGTGATAGTGGCCTTTATGCAAGTACTGATGGATGCGAGCAGATGTGCTTTATTTCTAGCTATTGGTTACTGGAATAGGGCATTCAGCATCCCTCAGAGCATGACCCAGTTGTATGTGTTTATAGTGAAAAATTGTTAGTGTCTGAGTTTATATCTCAATTTCACCCTAAGAAATTCATTGGAAGGTATTTGTTCAGTGATTTTCTAATGTGAGTGTCCGGGAATGAGTTTCCCTCCATTGCGTTGGGATCAGTGTTTCCTCAGTGTGAGGGTGTCATTGCTGGCTAAGGAAGAAGGGATACCTGAGCACATTCCTTTCCTCATCACACCAGGAGGATTTTCTTGTGTGTGAATCCTCCCAGGTCCTTCACATGTTGGCTCCATGAGTAATGGGATTCCCACATGGATTTCATCAGCATTCAGCAGCAGCAATGATGCAGGGTGTCCCAGGAGGTCCCTGCACCTTCGCTCCTGTGTGAGGGATGACCCACTCTCTGTGATGGTAGCGGGAGCTCAGGCCTGAGCCCCAGTTGACACTTCTCCCACCAACATACAGCGCTAGTTGTTCTCCCCGTGTGAGTTCTCTGGTGTTGGGAAAGGGACCACTTCTAGCAGAAGGCTCTGCCTCAGTGATTGGAGACACGGGGTTTGTACTGTGTGATTTCTGTGGTGGTGAGAAAGGTGGGTGCTCTGGGTACAGGCGGGACCCCAGTGATGACAGACACAGGTTTCTCTGCTCTGAGTTGTCTGGTGTCTCCAAATGTGAGAGCTGTATCTAACAGCTCTTCCATGTTGACCGCATTTGTCAGGGTTCCTGCTGGTGTGGATCCTCAGATGCTGGCTAAGGGTGTGGCTGGACTAAAGTCTTTCCCTTGAAGATGGCCTTCCACCAGTTTCTGTCTGTGGGAACAGAAGGTGAGCCCTGCCCTGGAATTGTTTCCCCCATGCATATCATGTCTACTTTCCTAATAAGGGTGAGTTCTCTCATGTCTCCCGATGTTAGAGCCCCAACTAAAGGCTCTCCCACACTGGGGAGATGTGTGTAGTGTGATCAAGGATTAACGAGCTCTGATGTCACTTGCACCAGGGACACATGGCTGAAGGCTCTTCAACATTGTCTGTAAATACAAGGTTTGTGTTCCCAGGATGCAACACACATGGAGTGAGGTGAGGGACGTAAGAAATCTCCCTCCTGTGCCCCAGCATTGGCTGGTTCCTGTGCAGTGTGAACCCTCTGCTAATGGCCAGAACAGGAGGGGCTGTGGAAGGATTGCTCACTCATGTTCCTCCCTTCCTGACTCAATGTACAGATTCCAGTCCCTTCCTTCAGGAATCGTCTCTGTGTCTACCTCTGCAAGCCACTTGTAGTCAAGTGCAGTGTTACTTTCCGGAATTCAGATAGATCTTTCTACATGGTAGCCTGACACCCACATCAATTGCTGATTAAATTTTAGATGTTTAATTTTCAAAGACTAAATCAGTGAGTCGAGTTGAAGCCACTGACTTTTACAGATACTCAGGTGATGGCTTGACTTGAGGCCCATTTCAGCTGAGAAATGAAACTATTCAGATTTCTGGTGGGACAGCCTATATCCTCAGTGTCTTGGAAGACAGGAGATTGTGGTGAATGCTTAGCGTACCCAATGTCCAGCTGTAATGTGGAAGGCCAGGGTTCATGACCGTGAAGCTTCCCGTTGACTTGCAGAGAAGCAGACCTTTGAGATGCACCCATGTGGGTATCCCTTCATCCTTTATAACAGGGAATGTATTGCCATGAGCTCCTGGGTCTTCTACACACAGAATGAGTCACAGAACATACATGAAGAAGTGCTGAAGTACTGTATGCAGACTAACAGAACAGAACAAAAGAAGGAAAGAGGGGGAGGGAGAAAGGGATACAAAGAACAAAAAGATAATGCAGGGAAGGAAGGAAGGTACAGAGGGAGGGCTTGAAAAAGGGAGTAGAGACACTGGTAGAGAGGAATTAGGGGAAAGAAAAATTTTGAAAGTTATGAGACAAACTTCTGAGAGTTAAGATTTGAGCTTGATGACAAAGAAAAGAAATGGAGTCCTCTACTCAGGAGCAGAAACCTGTTATAGGGTATTGGTGATGAGAATCTACTGACCAGATAAACATGTGAGAAAAAGAAAGTGAGGATGGGATGCTGGGGAGTTTAAGATGGGCAAACTCAACATAGTTGAAGACTGAAAGAGGTGCCATGTGAGGGTTTCAGTGGAAGAATCACAGAGGTGTCCCGTCATGGAAGGGAGGGAGATGTTAGGGCTTCAGGAAATGGAGTTATGGGCCTCTGGAATGTAGCTAAACTCTTGTTAAGCAAGCCTCTTCCTGGAGAATCAAGAGGACTTTTATAAACGGAGGGAGACTCTGGTCTTGCAGGGTTTTGAACTCCATCTGTGGAAAATCTGTTTTTTTCCTTTCCTTGGCTTTAGGGCAGCCAGAGTGCCTGAGGAATGTCACCCATATCACATGTTGTGGAGGGATGGTGTGGCGTGCCAACTTCTGCTTTGTCCTCAGCTAGCCTTCTCCACCCTCCTCATGTCGTACTGAACAGTTTAGACCCTTCAGTCATTAAAGTTGTTAAAGGAGGACAGTCTCGTCTTCTGTATCTTCTTCCTGCTGAATAGGGGCGTAGAGCTGTCCCTACCTATGGGTCAGTACTGGTCATTTGGGGGCCTCTATGTGTAAGAGTTGTGAATTACAGAGACCGCTGAGTGCAGGGGAGAACTTCTGTTTGGCTTTTCCTGAGTAGACAGGACCATCTGTCCTCTGGAAGTTACTGCAGTGTAGGATTTCTGGCACCACCCAGAGAATTTGTCAGGTCCTGGCCTCTTGTTTTGTGGGAGGTTTTTGATCACTGCTTCAATCTCATTATTAGATATCCATCAATTCAGGTTGTCAATTTCTTCCTGGTTCAATTTTGGAAGTTTATAGTTTTCCAGGAATGCATCCATTTCATCTAGATTGCTTAACTTATTGGCATATAACTGTTGATAATAATTTCTGATGATTGTTTCTATTTTCTTGGTGTTAGTTGTGATCTCTCCCTTTTCACTCATAATTTTATTAATTTGGGCCTTCTCTCTTTTCTTTTGAATTAGTTTGGCTGATGGTTTATCGATCTTACTGATTTTCTTTTGAAAATCCAGCTTCTAGTTTCATTGATGAATTCTACTGTATCTCTAGTTTCTACCTCATTGATCTCTGCTCTAACCTTGATTATTTCCCTTCTTGATGTGGAGTTGGATTAATTTGTTGTTGATTCTCCAGTTCTTTAAGATGTAGAGATAGCTGGTGTATTCTGGATTTTCCCATTTTTTTTGAGGGAGGCTTAGATGACTATGTATTTCCCCCTTAGGACTGCCTTTGCTGTATCCAATAGGTTTTGGACCAAAGTGTCTTCATTCTCATTGGTTTCCATGAATTTTTTAAGTTCTTCTTTGATTTCCTGATTGATCCAAACATTCTTAAGCAAGGTGGTCTTCAGCTTCCAGGTGTTTGAATTCCTTCCAAACTTTTCCTTGTGGTTGAGTTCCCATTTCAAAGCAATGTGATCTGAGAATATGCAGGGAATAATGTCAATCTTTTGATATCGGCTGAGACCTGATTTATGACCCAGTATGTGGTCTATTCTGGAGAAGGTTCCATGTGCACTTGAGAAGAATGGGTATTCTGTTGTTTGAGGGTGGAATGTTCTGTATATATCTATGAGGTCTCGGGCTCCCAGTGGCTTGGGAAGTAAGACCTGGCTTCTTTGCTGCACTCTCTCTGGCTCAGCGCCAGTGGTGGCATCTTGAGTTGGTGGGCTTAAGCTCCTGTCCCTATCTGCCTGACTCCCCCAATTTCCCTCTACGATCTTTGCTCTTTTTTAGTGCTTTCAACCAGATTCCAAGTTAATTCTGGTCCCCAATTGCAGGGCTTTCCCGTATGGGGGTATTACTTTCGAATGAGTCTCTTCTGGTGGCTCCTTCCCACTTTTGTTTATCTTCTGATATCAGTCCAATGTTCCCACTCCACTTTACCTGCCCACTGGTGTCTTCTGCCCCCGTAGAGATCCAGAAGTGTATAATTCTAATCTCAGGCTGATTTCATGGGTGAACAGAGTTCTTTGGTAGGTAATCAGCTCACTTTAGGGGACAGGTTGATATGGTGGCGCCTCCTCCTAATTCTCCACCATCTTGTCTCCCTTAGAATTGTCTAGTTATATATTTTTAAAGATCTAGTGTGAAGAGTGTTTTTATTTTTTACATTTTTCACCCTTTTTTTACATTTATAGTTTAGTTTTATTTACATTCAAGTTAGCTAACATACACTGTATTGTTAAGTAGGGGGTAGAATTTAGTGATTCATGAGTTCTATATAGCACCCAGTGTTCATGACATCAAGGTCCCTCCTTAATGCCCATCAGCCAATTACCCCATCCCCCAACCCACTTCCCCTCCAGCAACCCTCAGTATATACCCTATTTAGTTAAGAGTCTCTCACAGTTTGTCTTTCTCTCTGTTTTTAGCCTGTTTTATTTTTCTTTCCCTTCCCCTATATTCATCAGTTTTGTATATTAAATTCCACACAGGAGTGTAATATTATGGTATTTGTCTTTCTCTAAGTGACTTATTTTACTTAGCATGATACCTTCCAATTCCATCCACACTGTTGCAAGGGAAAATAGTTCCATTTTTTGTTTGTTTGTTTTTGCTTTTTTTTGTTGTTGTTGGCTGAGTAATATTCCATTGAGTATGTATACCAAGTCTTCTTGATTCATTTATCAGTGAATGGACATCAAGGCTCTTTCCATAGCTTGGATTTTGTGGACATTGCTGGAATAACACTGGGGGCATGTGCCTCTTCTAATCACTATATTTATACCCTCTGGATAAATACCTACTACTGAACTGCTGGGTCATAGGGTAGTTCTATTTTTATCTTTCTGAGGAACCTCTGTACTATTCCCAGAGTGGCTGCACCAGCAGGGTAAGAGTGTTCCCCTTTCTCTGCATCCTTGTTAACATAGGTTCTTTCCTGAGCTGTTCATTTGAGCAATCTGATTGGTGTGAGGTGGTGTCTCATGATGGTTTTGATCTGTATTACTCTGATGAAGAGTGATGTTGAGGATTTTTTTCATGTGTCTGTAAGCCATTTATGTGTTCTTTGCAGATTTGTCTGTTCATTTCTTCTGGCAATTTCTTGATTGGACATTTTTGGGGGTTGGTTATTGAGTTTGATGAGTTCTTCTTAGATTTTGGAGACTAGACCTTTGTTTAGGTCAGTTGCAAATGTCTTCTTCCATGCTGTATTCTGCCTTTCAGTTTTCTTGATTGTTTCTTTTGCTGTGAAAAAGCTTTTTTTCCTGATGAAGTCCCAGTGGTTCATGTTGGGTTTTGTTTCCCTTGCCTCTGGCCAGAAGTTGTATTGGACAAGGTCAAAGAGGTTGTTGCTTGTGTTTTTCTCTAGGATTTTTTTTAAGATTTTATTTACTTATTTGACAGAGAGAGAGAGAGAGAGAGATCATGAGTAAGCAGAGAAGCAGGCAGAGAGAGAGGGGGAGGCAGGCTCCCTGCCGGGCAGAGAGCCCGATGTGGGGCTCGATCCCAGGACCCTGAGATCATGACCTGAGCCGAAGGCAGAGGCTTAACCCACTGAGCCACCCAGGTGCCCCAGTGCTCTAGGATTTTGATGGATTCCTTCCTCACAGTTAGGTCTTTCATCCATTTTGAGTTTGTTTTCATGTATGGTTCATGCTTCTGCCTGTGGCTGTCCAATTTTCACATCATTTGTTGAAGAGACTGTCTTTTTTTTTCCCCATTGAATATTCATTCCCCTTTGTCAATGACTGGGAGACCATAGAGTTGAGGGTTCATTCCTGGGTCTTCCAGTATGCTCCATGGATATAATTGTCTGGTTTTGTACGAGTACCATACTGTCCTGGTAATTACAGCTTTGAAATACAGCTTGAAGTCTGGATTTGTGATGCCTCCCATTTTCATTATCCTTGTCAACATTCTGTTGGCCTCTTGGATTGTTTTTTTTTTTTTTTTTTTACAAAAAAAATTTTAGGATTGTTTTTTCCAGCTCTCTGAAAGATGTTGGGGGTATTTTGATAGAGGTTGCATTGAATGCGTAAATTTGTTTGCATAGCATAGCTATTTTAATAACATTTTTTCTTCTAATCCATGAGCATGGAATATTTTTCCATTCTTTGGTGTCTCCCTCAACTTCTCTCATAAGAGTTCAATAATTTTCAGAATACAGGTCTTTTACCTGTTTGGTCAGGATCAGTCCTGGTTATCATATGTTTTTTAAAGAAATTGTAAATGGAATCAATTCCTTTATTTCTCTTTTTTTCTGGCTCTTTGTTAGTGTACAGATATGCAACTGACTTCTGCAAATTGGTTTTATATCCTGGGACTTGCTGAATTGCTGTATAGCTTTTTAGCAATTTTTCGGTGGAGTCTTTTGGATTTTCTCCATAGAATAGCTTGTCAACTGCAAAGAGGAAGAAAATTGACTTCTTTGTTGCCACTTTGGGTGCATTTATTTATTTTTGTTCTCTGATTGCTTAGGGTAGGATTTCCAGTACCATGTTTAACAATAGTGGTGAGAGTGGACATCCCTGTTGTGTTACTGACCGCAGGCGAAAAAATCTCACATTTATTCTAATGAGGATGGTATTTGCGTGTTCTCTCATGATATTGAAGCATTTTCTTCTTTCCTTACATGGCAGGTTGTTTTTATCAAGAAAAGTCACTGTGCTTTGTCAAATGCTTTCTCTGTATCTATTGAGGGGCCATATGTTTCTTATGTTGTATTACATTGGTTGATTTACAGATGAAGAACCAACCCTGCATCCCCTGCATCCCAGGAACAAATCCTGCTTGGCTGTGGTGAATAATCCTTTGAATGTACTGTTGGATCCTGTTAACTATTTTCTTGGGGAACAGGTTTCCATCCATGTTCATCAGGGATATTGGTCTGAAATTCTCCTTTATGGTGGGGTCAGTGTCTGGTTTAGGGATCAAGGTAATGCTGCCCTCCTAGAATGAGTTTGGAACTTTTCCTTCTGTTTCTATATTTTGGAACAGTTTCAGAAGCATAGGTATTAATTCTTCTTTAAATGTTTGCTAGAATTCCCCTGGGAAGCCATCAGGGCCAAGACTGGTTTGTTGGGATGTTTTTGATTCCATTTCCTTGCTGATTGTGGATCTGTTTTTGTTTTCTGTTTCTTCCTGTTTCAGTTTTGGTAGTTTATAGATTTCTAAAAAGGCATCAATTTCCTACAGATTGCCTAATTTCTTGGCATTTAATTGCACATAATATTTTCTTGTTTGTTCCATGTTGGTAGATAGCTCTCCTTTTTCATTCAGGATTTTATTTATTTGGTTGTTTGTCTTTTATTTTTGAGAAGTCTGCCTAGGGTTTCATCCATCTTATTCATTCTTTCAAAAAAACAGCTCTTAATTTCATTGATCTGTTCTACTTTTTAAAAAATTTCTGTAACATTGATTTGCATTCTAATCTTTATTATTTCTCTTCACCTGCTGGATTTAGGATTTATTTGCTGTTCTCTCTTCAGATAGGTTGTGTATTCGAGAATATAATTTTTTTTCTTAAGAAAGGCTTTTATTGTCATTACTTCCCACATGGGACTGCCTTTGCTGCATCCTAAAGACTTGGAGTTGTCCTACATTTATTTTCATTTGCTTCCATGTATTTTTAAATTTTGTTTAACTTCCTGATTCTCCATTCATTCTACAGAAGGATCTTCTTTGTCCTCCACATAGTTATGTGGTCCTTCAAAACTTTTTCTTGTAATTAACTTCAAGATTCATAGTACCATGGTCTAAAAATATTCTTGTTATGATGTCAATATTTTGGTACTTGTGAGACCTAATTTCTCAGAGTATGTGATCTCTTCTGGAGAATGTTCCATGTAACCTCCAAAAGTATGTTTTTTTCTGATGTTTTCAGAGGCAATGCTCTGCATATCTCCGTGAAGTCCATCTGGTCCAGTGTGTCATTCAAAGCCCATGTTTCCTTGTTGATCTTCTGCGTAGATGATCTGTCCATTGCTGTGAGTGAGTTCTTAAAGTCCTCTTGTATTACTGTATTCTTATCAAGGAGTTTCTTTAATTTTGTAATTCATTGGTGTGTATATTTGGCAGCTCCCAAGTTAGGTGCATACATATTTACAATCGTTAGATCTTTTCATTGGGTACATCCTTTTTATTATGTTATAGTGTCCTTCTTCATCTCATATAATAGCCTTCAGTTTAAAATCTAGTGTGTCTAATATAGAAGGATGGATCCTCCAGCATTCCTTACATGCCCATTAGCATACTAAATGATTCCCCATGCCTTCAATTTCAATCTCGAAGTGTCCTTAGCTCTGCAGTGAGTCTCCTATAAGCAGGGTATTGATGGTTCTTGTTTTTCTTTTAATCCGTGTTTATATACTATATCTTTTGATCGGGGCATTGAGTCCATTTGCACTCAGAGTGATACTGAAAGGTATGAATTCAGTGCCATTGTATTACCTGTAAAGTTGCTGTTTCTGTAGATTGTCTCTGTTCCTTTCTGGATTTTTGTTACCTTTGGGCTCTCTCTACAGAGGATCCCCAAAAATGTTTCTTTCAGGGTTGGTTTAGTGTTCACGATCCTTAAGTTTTGTTTGCCCTGGAAAACTCTTTATCTCTCCTTCTACTCTGAATGACAGGCTCCCTGGACTAAGTATTCTTGGCTGCACAAATTACATATTTTGCACATTGAATATATCATGCATTCCTTTCTGGCCTTCCTGATGTATGTGGACAGGTGTGCTGCCACCCTTATGTATCTACCCTTAGTGGTTATGTTTCTCTTGTCCTGAGCTGCTTTCAGGATTTTCTCTTTATCACTGCACGTTGAAAGCTTGACTCTTATATGTCAAGATGTTGACATATTTTTATTGATTCTGAAAGGAGTTCTCTGTACCTCCTGGACTTGAGTACATATTTCCTTCTGCTAGGTGGGAAATTCCTCAGCTCCAATTTGTTGAAATAAACCTTTCCCCCTTCTGTCCCTCTTGTCATCCTCTGGTACCTCTATTATCTGGATATTATTTGACTTTATGGAAGTGCCGAGTTCTCAAAATCTCCCTTGGTGATCCAATAGTTTTCTTTCTCTCTTTTTTAGCTTCCTTATTTTCCATTATTTTATCTTCTATATCACTGACTTCCTCTTCTGCCTCATTCACAGTCCTTCCCATAGTCTTCATTTGGGACTGAATGTCTGTAATAGCATTTTTAATTTGGGTCCATATAGATTTGTGTTCTTTTATTTCTACAGTGAGGGATTCTCTATTGTCTTCTATGCTTTTATTAGCCTGTCTAGTATCTTTTGAATCATTGTTTTAAGTTCTAGTTCAGATATTTGAATTATATCTATAGTGATACAATCCCTGCTAGTGAGTACTACCTCCAGTTCTTTAATTTCAGGTGAATTTCTCCATCTCATTATTGTGTCCAGAAAAGAAAAGAAGAAAGAAAAAATAAAATACAATGAGATGAATAAAACTAAATAAAATAATTTTAAAAGGAATAAAAATTATTAAAAACAGATGAAAAATAAGAAAAAAAACTGAAAAATAAAAAGCTAAAAAAATAAAAATACAAAGAATGCTACCTAGTGGTTTCCCTAAAAGTTGAAGCTTTGCAGCCCTCTATCATCAGTAAACTTGACAGAAGTGAGTTGTGTGTGATGGTCTTCTGGGGGAGGGGTCTGTGGCACTGATTCTCAGGTATACTTCAGCTGGAGCAAATGCACCTCTCCTAAGCAGAGGCAGACATCCAGGTAATCCACCCTGGATTCCAGTATATGGCCCTGTATTACTCCCTGAAGTCTTAGAGCACCAGTGGGTGGGATGAATATGGCTTCACCCTGCTCTCTACCCAGAAGCTGAAAATTTACATCCCAACTCTTCAGTGAGCTCTCATAAGAAATCATTCCATCAGTCTTATCTACTTGGTTTCTGTCAGAATTCTGTGTTCACCCAGCCAGAGACAAAGCATTTTTATCTCAGGCATGCAGCTGAATTCCGACTCCAATTTCTATGAGTTTCTGTGGCACAGAGTCATGCTGTACCTCGTGGAAGTTATAAGTCTTGCCAAGCTTCTGCTTTTTTTTTTTTTTTTTTTGTGGACTCCTCCCAGGAATGCGGTCGCCCAACTGTGCTGTGATTTGAAATTTAGGACTACATAGAGCAAGAAGCCAGTGCCTGGCCTCATGGTTTTCAGCCAGCTTTCCCCAACTGATATCTGAGGACTCTGAAGCATTCAGGCCCCAGCTGTTCTTGTGACCCCAGGATCCTCATGCTGCCACACCTGGGATTCTAACCTGCTTCACCACATGAATACCTTTAATCCAGGGACATCCCCCCACAGTAGTAAACTTAAAAGTTTCAGTCGTGTACATCTTTGCTGATAAAACTTTGCGGTAGCCTCCTTAGCCCAGGTTCCTCCCCTCTGCTATATCCACAGCTGTATCACCCACACAACTTATTCCCACCCATGCCACTCAAACTCTGAAGCTGCAACATGAATCTCAGTAGGAGATGGAGGTAGCTCTTGAAGTGGATCCGGATCTTGTTGTGGGGCTGGTGCTGTAGCTTCATGAAGAGAAAGTATCCACACCACGATTGACTATTTGTATCCTTCTAAATAAAGGAAACATTTCCCATCACTCAATGTTGTCTGAGCCCGTGAAGGAATCCCTGGGAGGCCTCTCCTGATGGCTGGTCATGGTCATAGGAATCTGAGTTTACTCATTACTCCCAGCCTACCACAGTTGGTGGAGGCTTGCTCTGTTTGGCCCAAGCTGTCCCAGTCCATATAAGGCACCCCTTGTCCTCTTCACCTCAGCAACTCTCTGGTTATTTGCCCTATGCAGCTCCCCCCTTCTTGTTTTCTTTTCTCTCTAATAAATAAAATTCTAAAACAAAAAAATTTAAAGATTGAGCATAAAAGCGTATATTTAGGCCTTCAAACCCTGAATGGAAACAACCTCCTGCCATCTTTCCCCTAGTGCTGATGGTGTCAGAAGTGCAAGACAACCCATGGAGTGAGAAGACCCAGGGTGGAGGGACTCTTAGTTCCCGAAAGACCACATGAAGGAGCTTTGTCTCCAAACTGAAGATTCACTCAGTACTCTCATGTGGGGAAATTATGGTGATATGATACCAAAGTTTGGGGAGTTATTTGGTTATTCAGCATAACATAATATACCTACAACATGTTGAAATCAACAAGTAAACTTCAATCATTAACAGCCTAGAACCTATAAAATATGATCAGAGAAGCACCCGGCTTCTTCAGCCAGTAGGGCATGTGGTACTTGAGCTCAGGGTCATGAGTTTGAGCCCAACATAGAACATAGAGTTTCCTTAGGGCGGGGGGGAAAAAAGGTCTTACCCACGATGAGAATAAAATAGGCTTCAGCAATAGAGCTGGTCAAGGATGGCTGGATCCTCTAGTCTGTTCATTCAGCCACTGGGCCCTGAGCACTCAGATGGTGCCAGTGTTTATCAGGCAACCAGTTTCTCTCTCTGGGAGCTCAGAGTCTAGAGGGGAAGATTGACAAACATGAACCAAAAAGGTGAATGAAAAGAGCATTTGCCCCATAAGAAAAGAGCAACAGACTATAACTGGATCCTGAGCTCCACCAAGTGAAGGGTGTGAGAAGGCTGTGCTGAGATGAAATTGAGAATTCCTATGGCAGGAAAAGAAGGAGACAGCCCTGCACAAATCAGAGTATATTTAGCCTGGCAGAGGACACCATGGTGCAGAAGATTGGAAATAATATGACATTCCTGCAGTGGAGTTAGAAATAAGGCCCAGGGGATTGGCAGAAGCTGAAGAGAGGAGCAGGGAGGAAGGGGAGGAGGGCCAAGACCTGGGGCAGGTGGACAGTATCAGTACCCTGTTCCTAGTTCTGTGTGACCACATTACCCCACACTCAGTGGCTTAACCAACAAACAATTTCACACAGTCTTAGAGGATCAGGAATCCATGAGTACCCAGCTAGAGGTTCCTGCCAGAGCTTCTCAGTACTTTGGGACTGTTGAGAACACCAAGGCGCGACCTGATTCACTGAGAACCTGAGCTCACTTAGGGTTGTTGGCAAGATTCAGTCAATCTCAAAGGCCTGAGTTGTTCTGTCTGTTGCTGGCCCTCGTTGGGATGTAATGTGCAAGTGTCTGGGTCATGGTTCAACATAGGGACTTGTACCTCCTGAGTGAAGATCTGAGAGAGAATAGGGGTCAGAGTCAGCATGGGACTGAGCAATGAGTTTTTATAACTAAATCTCAGAAGGGGCTTGTGGGTCATGTTGCTATGTTCTGTGGAATGGTAGGAATCACTAAGTCCAGACCACACTCCAGGTGACAGTGTTACACAAAGATGTATAAACAGAATATGGGATTTCAGGGAACCACTGAGAGAAGGTGAAGACCTCAACAGGCTTAGGGCATTGCCCAGAGTGGTTAGAAGGCTGAAACAGGCATGAACCCAGCTCTTTGAGTATCCTCAAAGTAGGGACCCTGGATGTATGTAGCCATTCACTGGAGGGCTCTGGGAAAAGCTGTGTTGAAAGAAGTGGCCACAGACATGGAGATGGTATAAGGGTGAGTGTGAGCCTTGATATCCTAGATAGGAGACATTCCAGCAAGTTCTTGTCTGAGGGGCAGCCCAGCTCATGGCAACACACTGAGTGGAATCCTATCCACATCACACCCAATGGAAATAAGTTAATGGCTCTCAGTACAGGGTATGCAGTCTCTAGGCATAGGGGTGAATTCTGAACTTCAGAGGCCAAGGCTCCAATCCCTTCTTGCTTTTAAAATTAGAAAGCATATGATCTTGGGAAGCTATTATCCACCCCTCTGTAGGTGAGGCTGCCATCTTCTGGGACTCCAGAATTTGAGCACTGATGAACACATGTGTACACACATGAGAGAGTGTACATGTGCATGTGCGCACGTGCGTGTGTGTGTGCGTGCACACACACACACACACACACACACCAGTAGGAATTGTAGAGTGAGATCTGACCAATAGCAGACCCAGAGAAGATAAGAAGGATGAAAATATGGTTGGAGCTATTTCTTAAATGTGACACCATTCCTCCATTATCACAGATATTATCCCATAAATGCCTATGCACATGTGAAGGAAGTCCATGCTAGAGTCATCTGTATTGTACAGACAAGATGCAGACCACCCCGACAGGGATAATGTCTTATCCAGGGACAAAAACAGGTAAGATTGGAGAGCTGTTCCTGAAGACATGTGTGTTTCCAAGCTGGGGCCCTGGCTGCTCCCAGACCTTCCTTAGAGGCCTGTGGAGAGGGCTGTATTGTTGTCACTGTGTACAGATGTGGCCTTGCATGCAGAATGGGGATGAGCAGATGGCAATCCTGATCACTGTTTGTGTAGGTGCCAATCCAGGAGTGGTCTTGGGTAGGTGATCTCAGGCAGTGAAGTTACTTCCTTGACTGCAGACCCCAACAGAATTTGGAACCCCCGCAAACAGGCTTCCATATTCTAGTGTAGTCTAGCACCACGGTTACTTGGCTAGAGACATCCAATATTTAAAGATGTTCTCCTGCTGTTTGCCTACTTCCCAGGACTCTAGCTCCCAGAAAATCCAGGGGAATGACTTTTTCACATGCTACAGATATTGGCTCAAACCTCATGGGCAAAGCCACAGGGCATTTGGCAGAAGGTTCGATAAGGTAATACAGAACAGCCTATGCTGGGCCAAGTCACACCTCTGAGCCATCCCAGGGCAGCCTCGTTCTCTCCTCTGGAATTTCTGGTAAAGAGGGATATGTGGGGTTCATGCCACTGGGATGAAGGGGGTTGCAAGATAGCAGATACCCAGGGAAGCTGTGGGTGTGGGTACTGTGGCAGAGTAGAGGGGAATGGATGAAGATTTAGCCTCTAAGAGAGTCATTCCTCACCACCGGGCCCTCCCACCCCTGTTTCTACCCCAATCCTGGGACCTGGACCAGAGTCTATGGAAACCACCAAACTCAGCAATATGTTGGAACCTGGACACTGGGTGTTCAAAGGGTGCTCAGGAGACCCAGTGAGAGTATAGGGACCAGATATTCCAAACCCTGTGGGAGATCAGTGTCAGTAGGAGACCCACTCATGGCACCCAGTGAAAGAGGCAGCACATGGGCACAAAGAGGTAATGTTTGAAGAATTGGGAGGATCCTGGGAAGGCCTGGCTAGAGACAGAGTCCATTTGCTTCCTCCTTGGTTGGATCTTCAGAGAGCAGTGGCATGTGCAGTGAGGGTAATTAAGAGGCCAGACACCACCGCTCCTTGGGCACATGCAGTTGAATTCAAGTGACAAGTGCACAAGGAGATAGGTTACAAAGTGTGTCCAGATCCACCATGTAGGGCAGAAATGGTCCCACCATTCATCAAGATCTCCCACTCATTGAGGCTCTTGCCAGCCTCTTGTCTGTAACCAGGCCTGTCTCAGGCAGGATTGACAGATCACATGTGGTCAAGGAATAGGACTGGTCTCTGATGGAAGCTGAATGCCCAATGACCCAGGTTCCCACAGGGTTCCCTGGGATATTCATTTGGGAGGGTGCCCTGTCCTCTGATTCCTCTTCCTGTCTGTCCCTGGGGACATCTCCTCCATCTTGAACACATGGCTAGAAAAGTATTCTGAACATTTTTACAGTCCCCAGAATTTCCCAGCCTGAATATGCTGCTGGCATACATGGGACTCAGTATGCCAGACCCAGACCTGAAGGACCATGCCCAGCTTCTGCTCACACAGATATAACACCTTGAGCCCACTGAGCCAGAATCTGTGGGTGAGAAGGACTGGTGATGATGTGGTCCTGAGGAGGGGACAGGATGGGCCACACTGACCAAGCCTCCATAGAGTGCAGCTGGGCGGAGAGCAGTAAATAGTCTCAGATCCCGGTCCCGGTGGTCTTCAGTCATGGAGACTTCACAGGGATTGGTTCTTGCATGCAGACAACATTGAGTGGTGGGGAAAGTTTCCTTTACTTAGAAGGCACATGGGAATTCAATAATGTTGATGATACTTTCTCTTCGTGGAGCTACAGCACCAGGCCCAGAGCAACAGCCTGAACAACATCAGGAACTCAGCCCAGCTCCCACTGTGGCATCCGCTGTATCTTTGGAGACAAAGGTGGCCCTAACCCTCCCTGGTGCTGGAGCTCACACGTTAAGAAGAGTGGTGACACCACCTGCCCTGTTGGGACCAGTGCAGGTGGTAGTCAGGGCTCTACTTCACTCTTCTGTGATGGAGGAGCCACCAGCACTTTTGCCTGACCCAGAGGCCCAGGAGGGTCTAGCCCCTCTATGGAGGTCGAGAAGGGCTTGAGCCAGCACCTGTCTCAGTGGAACAACAACCCTCAGCCCCCAAGAAGTAGCTCTTTTTGGCTGGAACCCTAAGGATGGTTTCCCCTCCTCTGTCATTTCTCTCTTTTTAATTTTTGTGTTCTGTATAAATTGTATAATGGCTTAATAGATTTTGTTCATTAAATAAAGTAGAATTTGAGTTTACATAAAATTTTACTCTGATCCTTTTTAGTGGTATATGGAGGTGCCATTAAGCACTTTAATAGTGTTGTACAACCATTTACTTGAGGAATATTTCCATCCCAGAGAAACCTGGGTTATGTATCACTCATTACTTGAATAATATTTCCATCACAGTGAAACCTGGGCTATGTATCACTCACTGCTCATTCCCTCACCCCAGTCCCAGCAACCACTGCTTTTCTCTCTGTCTTTGGTACTTCATCTGGGATTTTCATGTGCCTGGTATCCTACATTATGGCCTTCTCTGTCTGGCTACAAAACATAAGAAAGATATAAAAATCTTTTTTTTCAATTTTTTATAAAAATAGCATTTTATTACACCTAATGTGTCTGAAACAGCAATAGTCATGGGAAGCCCCAAAATGAACTACTTTCATTATCTGGAATTGTGTTCCCTTTCATAAGGATACCTTGAAATGCAGAAACCGGGGAAATGTCTGGGTCCATGAGACACATTTAAATGATTTCGTTTTCCTGCATAGGCCACTTTTAAACTATTTTAGTGGGCATATTATAAAAATATTAACATTACACCTTAAATCTTCCCATTTTTTTACTAACGAGTCAGGAAATAAAATAAATAGTTCTTTAGGTTGAGGCAGACTATGTTTATGTGGTAAAATAATGATTTAAATATGAATAAATGAAGACACATTCCTTCTTCCATGAAATAATCACCCATAATGGATGGTGTCCAGTTTCCATGCTTTTCCTCTGGATTTAGTGTGTGCCTGCTTGCACGTATGTGTGTGTACAAAGATGGGTGTTGTGGAAGGGAGAGTTTTAGGGTTGGGCTCTTGTTCTACCTGATGTCCCTACAGTAGATAGGCACGGTCGCTGCTGTCCCCTTGGACATTCTCAGTGACAGCACTTGAAGCACCATCTGTTGAACAACTGAGCCATTTCCAATTATTTGACTCACATCATTGAAGTAATAAGTACATCTGTGTCACATATCTCTGTTCTTTATGTCTGATTCCTATAAGCACCATTTCTGGAACACACTTTAACCACATTTTTGGAGGACATGCTGCAGGCTCCTCTATCTACGCTCTCTTTATCCAGTGGCAGCCTTCCTTGGGAAAGGAGAAATCTGGAGTCTATAGATGATATCTGAAACCATAAGGAGGAGAAGCCAGCAGTGAGTCCATCTGTAGTGGGAGTGACCATAGAGCAGGGAAGAGCATTCCCATACCCCCCTCATGTGTCATCCCCCACAAGTATCCCTGCCCTATATCCTGGAATACACATCACCCAGGCCCTGTCCGGTGATACGCTCTAGCCACTCCAACCCCTTGTGGAGATTCTAACCTGAGATTCTATTCTAACCTGAGCAACCACACCCTGCTCCAGGCCAGCAGAGGAGTGCAGACCAGGCCACTCCTATCAGGTTGCTCCCTGTGTTTTCTGGCCGGACCACATCCTCTGAGGGAAGAACCTCTAAGGACAGTGCAGCTCAGTGCATTACAGATTTGTGTTCATCCAGATGTAGTTTTAGTGGCAACAGCAAAAGCCACTTGAACTTGTGTGAACAAGAGAGGCCATTACAAAGCACATTATCTGCTCATGGAAGCTGCAGGATGGAAAGAGGCTCTACCAAGGGTTTTGGCACTGGATATAGTTTGCCCATAGCCCTCAGTCTCTCCTAGCCATGACCCCATACCCCTGTCTCCCCCAACCTTGGTACCCCTCAAATTCAGCTTGTGTGAGAGAGGAGGCTCAAGACAAGACACCATGTGAGAAAAAGGGGGAGATCCCTCTCTTCCCACAATGTTGGGTAAGGGGCATCCATGTAATCTGAAGCTGCTGGAGAAGCCATGGTAGTAATCCCTCTCTTCTCTGCCACACAATGGAGCTAACCAGGCACAGAAGGTACATCTTCAGAGAGAGGATATCTGTGGCTCTCCCTGCAGGAAGAGAGAGAAACACCAGTGAATGCAGACTCAGTGAAAAAGGAGGGCTCTGAGCTCTAGGGGAAGGGCTGACATGGGCTGGGGTACTGCACTATTGGTCAGGGGCACAAGCTCTGTGTAGATTTGTTGAGAGTGGATAGGCTTCATCTTACCAACAGGTCCATCAAAAACCAAATTCACCTCCAGAAAATACTTTCAACTCTGACCATCAAAAGGTTCTGGTATCCTGGCAAGCAAGGAAGCCTAAGATGCTATGTACTAATGATTATATGATAGGGTGAGGTAGGAGACAGTCATGATTGAAGTGAGGGCAGCTCATTTGCCTACTTTGGAGGGAAAGAGCCCCATCACAAGGAACATTTTGTAACATTTGTTACAAAAACAGATGACAATTTAGGAAGCTCCAGACTGACAGTCTCCACACTGAGTATTGTCCATGCCCAGGACAAAAGCTATGGGTGAGATCCTTACCCAGGAGTGGCCTGGGTCTGATGGATGAGGACCAGTGTTGTGGGATCCCAGCTGAGGGACAGGTCACCCATACTGGAGGGGATGAATGCTTTCTGGAAAGACAATTGAGTCAGGGGGAGTCAGGCTTGCCAGGCAAAAGGAACAGAGTAAGGTAGAGGCCCAGAGCCCATGGCAGCAGTGGGCTCACAGTGGGTAATCTAAGCAGGTACAGCTAGGGATGACTGTGTGTCCTTTGAGAACATGAATCATGTCAGTCAATCTCTATAACAATTCCATGAGGAAGGTAGAAATGGTGTCTCTGTTTGATGAATAAGGAAACCAAGGCTTTATGAAACTGCCCCTCTCCATACTCCACAGTGAGGCAGAGGCAGGGTTTCAACCCAGGCTTTGCCGACCCTTGTTGGCCCCACCTGACAGGAAGGCTGCATTCCAGATGCTTCAGAAGGGACTTCTCGACTCTTGAGTTTACATGAACCTTTGTGCCTGGTACCCAGGGAGAAACCTCATCCTGCCCAAAGGCTGGATGGAACTGGGAGAGTTCTCAGTGACAAGATCTGCCATTCAGACAATAGACCCTGGCCAAGATCCAGAGTGGTACCACTGCCCCTGAGGTCAGTGGGGTCTCCAGTCCTGGGTGTTTGTATGTGGAGCTTTGCACAACTCTGAATTCTATATTGGGACCGTGTGAATAGAACAGTGTCTAGTGGCAGAGAGACAGCAATTCTAGCCCCTACTCAGCCTCTTTGAAGCTGGGTAACCCCAGGCAGGGCTCTGAAGCTACAGACCCCATCCCTAAATTAGAGCTAGTAATGGGTACAGCTAGGTAGGATGTAGAAGAAATGACTCGTACAGTTCCTACCTGGTGCCTGGGAGCACGTGGGGAGCCCAGAGGAAAGGCAGTTGCATTGGTGACAGATTTACCCATGTATCAGTTCTTCCACTTGTTGATTCTGGCATCATCTTTAAGAAACAGATGCTTAATCTAAAGTCAGAAATATTTCCTCTCAGGCTTTCTTCTCTGAGGTTTATAGTTTTAGCTCTTAAATTTAGGTCTGTGACCCATTTGGGGTTCATTTTGTGTCTCATGTGAGGGGAAGGTCCACCTTCATTCAGTCATTCAGATACATTTTATGTATATGCATGTGCAAGAAGGAAAATGGTTTAGTCACTGTAGTACCTTAGGTTGTCACTTGTAGGGAACTGTCAATAGATCCCAAAGAATCTTTACAGTAAATAATCCTTGAAGCAGTTGTCTAAGATTGTGAGGGAAGTTCTAAAGGAGGTTAACTTCTACGTTCTGCAGAGGTGGAGCCATGTCTTTGATAAGAGCACACCCACCCCTCTGGTTGCCACAGGAGACATTGCAGGAATACCGCAGGGCTCCCTGACCTGTCTGCAAAACAAACAGATTCAACCTTGGACATATTCAAGGATCCCAGAGAGATCAAAAACAATTCTGTAAAATTCAGTGTTTTGGAGGATGTCTTCTAGGAAATCTATGAAAAAATAGGCTTCTTCCCAAGCGCACTATTTTGAGAAGTATTTTCTGAGCAGCTGAGTCTGGCCCTGGGTCAAAGGATAGAAAGCAGAGAGAACGGCGGAAGCCTCCCAAGAGGCACAGCTTGTAGGGTGGGAAAGTGTGGGGGAATAACTGGTCTAAGCCACAGCTCTGTATATCTGGTTGAAAGAAAACAGTAAATGGAAACAAGCCACATTTATGGATTCCTTTGCTTACATTAACCACAAAACATTTTAGACAATTCATAAACGGTCTCTCAGCATACTTGTGTCCTTTTTCTCCCAGTTAGGTAACATCAGCCTATATTCCCAGTTATTTTTTTACTTATTAGGAGAACATGATAAGATATATGAAACCCAAAATGATTGTACAAAAATCCTCACAGAACCAACAGATGGATTAAGCCAAGCTTAAGGACACAGATTCAATATACAAAAATGAGTTTTATCTCTGTACATGAATAACAAGTTATCACTGAGAGAAATTAAGAAAATAATTTTTAATTCATAATCACTCAAAAAGAATAAAATACTTATGAATTATTTTCATCAAGAAGGGAAAGACCTGTATAGTGAAAACCACAAATCATTAATGAGAGAATTTTGAGAAGACAGAATGAAGTCCAAAGACATCCCATACTAATGGATCCCAAGAACATATGTAATCCAAAAATACACACTGCAACAAGCAATCTAAACATTCAGTTCAAACCCCATCAACATTTAATCAACATTTAATAGCATTTCCAGAAGTAAGAACAGCAATCATACAAAGTGAAAAATACCATGGAAGGCCTTGAATAGCCAAAGCCATCTGGAGAAAGAACAAAACTGGAGGTGTCATGCTTTCTGAATTCAAAGTGTATTACAAAGTTGTAGAAATCAAAACGGTATAGTATTGATATACAGACAGACACACAGATGAATGGAACATAGTACAAAGCCCAGGAAGAAACTGACACATATGTAGTCAATTCATTTCCAACCAAAGCTCCAAGAATAAAAAATAGGGAAGCAGCAGTCTCCACATTAAGTGGTTCTGGAAACACTGGGCAACCTCAAGTAAAGCAATGCAATTGAATGTATACCCAACCCCATCCACAACAACAGAGTCAATACGTGACAAAGATTTCAACAAAACACCTACCCCTGTAAAATACCTAGATGAAAATTGGACAGAATGTTATTAACACCCCCACCTTTTTTTTTTTTAAATAATCTCCATGACAAAAATTTGAACTCAAGATTCTGAGATCAAGAGACAGGTACTGTGCTGCTGACTGACCCAGTCAAGAACCATTTAAAACTATGGAGCACAAATTACAATGAAGAAGTCAAACTCTCTCTCTTCCCAGACAGCATGATACTTTATATGGAAAACCCAAACGACCCAACCCCCAAACTATTAGAACTCATTCAGCAATTCAATAATGTGGCAGGATACAAAAATCAATGTACAGAAAATAGTTGCTTTCTTATACACTAACAATGAAAATATAGAAAGGGAAATTAGAGAATCGATTCCATTCACTATATAGCAAGAACCATAAGATACCTGGGAATAAACGGAGCTGAAGAGGTTAAGGATCTGTACTAGAGGAACTACAGAACACTCATGAAAGAAATTGAAGAAGATGTGAAAAGATGGAAGACCACTCCATGCTCATGGATCTGAAAAATAAACATTGTTAAAATGTCTATACTGCCTAGAACAATCTATACTTTTAATGTCATTCCGATCAAAATTCCACCTGTATTTTTCAAAGAGCTGGAGCAAATAATCCTAAAATTTGTATGGTATCAAAAGAAACCACGAATTGTTAAGGAAATGTTGCAAAGCAAAACTGGGGGCATCATGCTGCCTGATTTCAAGCTTTACTACAAAGCTGTGATCACCAAGACAGCATGGTACTGGCATAGAATCAGACACATAGACCAGTGAAACAGAGCAGAGAGCCCAGATATAGACCCCCAACTCTACGGTAAAAAAATCTTCAACAAATCCTGAAAAAATATCCAGTGGAAAAAAAGTCTCTTCAATAAATGGTGCTGGGAAAATTGGACAGCTATGTGTAGAAAAATGAAATTCAACCATTCTCTTACACCATGCATGAAGATAAACTCAAAATGGATAAAAAACCTCAATGTGAGGCAGGAATCCATCAGAATCTTGGAGGGGAACATAGGCAGTAACCTTTTGACATCGGCCACAGCAACTTTTTTCAAGATATGTCTCCAAAGGCAAAGGAAACAAAAGCAAAAATGAATTTTGTGGTCTTCATGAAGATCAAAACCTTCTTCACAGCAAAGGAAGCAGTCAGCAAAACTATGAGGCAACCCACTGAATGGGAGAAGATATTTGTAAATGACAATACAAAGGGCTGATATCCAGGATCTATAAAAAACTCAAACTCAACACACACAAAACAGATAATCAAGTCAAAAAATGGGCAGAAGACAAGAACAGACACTTCTCCAATGAAGACATACAAATGGCTGACACATTAAAAAATGTTCATCATCACTAGCCATCAGGGAGATTTAAATCAAAACCACATTGAGATACCACCTTACACCAGTTAGAATGGCCAAAATTATCAGGACAGGAAATAACGTGTGTTGGAGAGTATGTGGAGAAAGGGGAACCCTCTTACACTATTGATAGGAATGCAAGTCATTGCAGCTGCTTTCAAAATTAGTGTGGAGATTCCGTAAGAAATTAAAAACAGAGCTTCCCTATGATCCTGCAATTGCACTACTGAGTATTCACCGGAAAGATACAGATGTAGTGAAAAGAAGGGCCATCTGTACCCTAGTGTTCATAGCAGCAACGTCCACAGTCACCAAACTGTGGAAAGAACCAAGATGTCCTTCAACAGATGAATGGATAAGGAAGATGGGGTCCATATACACTATGGAGTATTATGCCTCCATCAGAAAGGATGAATACCCAAATTTTATATTAACATGGACGGGACTGGAAGAGATTATGTTGAGTGAAGTAAGTCAAGCAGAGAGAGTCAATTATCATATGGTTTCGCTTATTTGCAGAGCATAAGAAATAACACGGAGGACATGGGGAGATGGAGAGGAGAAGGAATTTGAGGGAAATTGGAAGGGGAGATGAACCATGAGAGACTGTGGACTCTGAGAAAACAATCTGAGAGTTTTGGAGGGGAGGGGGTAGGATGTTGGGTGAGGATGGTGGTGGGTATTAGGGAGGCCATGTATTACAAGGAGCACGGGGTATGGTGCATAAAGAATGAATTATGGAACACAGAAAAGAAATTAAAAAGATAAAATTTTTAAAAAAACAACATAAAAATAAAAAAATTAAAAAAAAACCACTGTGGAGCACAGAGTTGTCAGAATAGATATATCTGGGGGAAAAAAAAAAAAAAAGAATAGATGTATCTGGGGCACCTGGGTAGCTCAGTGGGTTAAGCTAAAAACCCAGTAGTCCTTTGAGACACATGCAGAACTTCACTACCTTGCAATTTCAAAGCAGCAAACACTGTATTTCCCACTAATACCTAAAAGGCCTGTACTCTTCCTTGCAGTGGAACATTTGCTTCAGCCTGAAAAAGAAAAAAAGAGGAGGAGGCTACAGCTTCCTGATTCTGGAAGTCTGCCCTTTCTAAGCCCTGGAGCTTTGAGTCTTTGCCAGACTCTGCACCTCTGTTGAGAACTGAGAGGCCCCATCCCAGTTTGCTGAGATGCCCACTTTCAATCTCTGATTTCATCACTTATGGACCCTTCTCATTTATATCCCATCTTGAATATCTTTCCTGAGGCCCAGGGACTTTCGTCGAAATTTCTGTATGCAGGAAAATAAAGCAATTTAATTATGGACAAAGCAAGCAAATAAACAAACAACAACAACAACAAACATGCAAGCTACAATCATCTACCACAACCAAAATACCACGTGGCTGGGCTTAAATATTTCTATTTAGTCAATCATAGAATTTAAAAACACATATGAACCTAATGCTACCTCTACAAATCACCACAATCAGAGCACCAAGGCCCAAATTACTTATCCTTAAACCACCAAGGCTTTCCATGTGCATACTTTGGTCTCCCAAATTCCATTATTTTGGTTTTATTTTTCAGTATTTTTGGCTGATACATTTGATGTTGGGGTTTTAACAAAGCCATCACAAAATTACTATTGTCCCTCCCTTAACCTGGTGTATCTGAAGAAGCTAAGAGAAAAAAAAAAAATAGTCAAGGCCTCAAAACAGGGGTTAAAATAATAATAGATACCTAGTTGACAAAAATGGCTCTCAATAGGTGAGTCAAATGCTCCTGCTAATCCTGAACCTCAGACCTAAGCAGATTTACCCTCCTGATTATGGGCAATACAGAGGACTGGAGGAAACATGTACTTTTTAAAGACAAGATTAGTAGCAAAAGAGAAAAGAGTGAAATTAGTTCAAGTATGTAGTTATTCTTCCCCAAGTAATCAGCTAGTTATGTAAACTTCACTTTTACTAGGGTGGAATGCATGAAGAAGTAGAGGAAGGCCAGAATATGAAAAGGGAAGATAACCTCTTCTTGGAAGCCTGGAGTGGGAAATGGCATTCCTCTCCAGACAGAAAGGTCAATAACATGCCCAATGTTAAATAACTCACATATGGAAACCACGGATGCCTGGTTCTAAGATTCCTGCTGTTTTCACAGTGACGTGCTATCTTTGTAACTTCACAACTCAGTCTGGTAAACTTATTAGAATTATTAGTTGTCATTACTGTGGTAATGAGATTACAATTCAAGTATGAAATTCAATGTGTCTATATTTCAAGAAAAGCCTTGCTAAGATTACATAGATGAAATTCTCATTCAAGCTGGATCCAAGGGGCACAGGAAATAAGTGTCTACTAGCTGAAGGCATGGATTGTAGGTCTTTTTGGAACATAGGTCCATATAGCTCTCTCCAGGAAACATGGTTCTTAGATGTGTAGGAAGGAAGAGACTACATTTTCCACCAGTAATGCTTAACATAAAAATGGAACAGAATACTACAGGAGGTTTCACGATCTCCCCCCTCCACTTCCATCCATTAGCCACATCTTACATGGGTGTGCTAGGTACCTTAAAAGGAACAAAACAACCTCACAACATTTGCGGAACTAAAGTACCCAGTACTTTCTATGTGTTTACCATTCTACAAATTGGGCAAATGCATTCTGTGACGTCTTCTCATTCTGGAAACAGACAGAAATCTGTGCACAAATGTCTGAGAGAGCTGGGTTCCCAATAGCCATAGACAGGCACAGCCCCCAAATCCATCATGGCAGGAAAGGACACATTAAATGGCATCCATACACATCATGGAGTGCTATTCAGCCATAAGAAGAAACAAAGGTTTCCAATATTTTAGGAAATAGATGGACCTTGGAAACCTAACACACATTTTGAGAGCAAACACACAAGGAAAGAGGTACATTACATGATCCCAGGCTTTGACGACACTACGGTAGGCACATTCGTAGACCCAGAAAGTGGAAAGTACGGTGTAGAGAGGAAAGGGAGAGGGCCGGTCATGTCGTCATGGGTACAGAGGTTACATGAGATAGGATAGCAATGCTTTCCACATAGATGGTAGTGCTGTCTACAAGCATCAGGGATGTGAGCAGTGTCACTGAGCATACACGAACTAACAAATACAACCATCAATATTATTTAGATTCCATCATTGAAAAACCCACTACTCCAAGGCAATAGAGGACCGATAGGGTCCCAGCAGAGATGCAGGGAAGACAGGTGAACAGGCCCCATGACGAGGTGAAAAAGTGACAAGCTGGCTTGGCTTCACAGTGGGCAGGGGGCCTCAGGGGACTGCGCCCTGAAACCCAGTGTGCCTTGAGTGTTTCCCAGATTGACACTGATGTGTTCCCACTGATCACCCCCCCCCCCGTTTGAAAGCCAAGTCCCCATTTCCCTTTTCAATCTGGCTCCCCTCCTCTGTGTTTCTATGTACACCAAGGACGTTGGCCCAGCAGCAGGTCAGGCCTTACTTGGTCACTCTTCACATCCATTCACTCTGGCCCCGCAACCACATCAAGCAGAGTTAACTCTCTGAGTCATTCCTGAGTAGCGCAGCCAATGTCCTGACAGCTCCTCTGTGTTCTCCTAGACCCTGTGGAGGGCCAGTCCTTCTTAGGGACTGGACAGAGGAAGGCACCCCAACTCTCTCTGAGATAAGCTCACCTCTCTTTCTCAGAGACAGAAATGTTCCTTCCTTGATTTCTTCCATCAATGGAGAATGAAAATCTGGCACTTTACCTCCCAGGGAAGGGGGCAGCAGTCTCCCATCATGGAGGAATGCTGGCTCTAACATCTTAAGCACAGTGGACCCAAAAAGGGTGATGACACAGGACAGCCTCAGTTACAAACTCGATAGGATCAAACACCTTCTTCAGCATAAAAGGTTTCTCCTTGAAAAAGAATGTTCTATCTGTTGATCAGAATGGACTTCGGAGATCTGCCATGAAAAGCTCCAGCATCATTCAAACTGTCCTCTTTAACTCAGGTTGGGGGACATGGACTCAACCACGGGACCTCATCCTATTAACTGCCTGAAGTCCTCCCCAAACCAAAGGGCTGGCCTAACAGGGGACAGGATGCTGGGATCCTCACTGTGTTTCCTTTTCCCCAGTCGCAGGTAGACCCTTGGAGGAATGACAGCTGTACGTATTTAAGAGCATCGGTCTCTGGGAGGAAATCTAGAGTATGAAGAAGCCTGCCCCGATTCTGGGTTCTGACAAGGAATGGGGGATGGGGGATACTGACCGAGACTGTCCAGTGAGGCACGGTCACCATGTTGTACAGGGCCTGGAAGAACTAGTACATACGGAAGGGGTGATTTGTGTGCATATGGGATGAAGGCCCTATGTGTGTGGGTGCATGGTTGTGTGTTTGTCTGTGTCTAATGTTACGCTTGTGAACACGAATGTGTGCCTTTCTCAGGAGATCTTTCTCACACTTTCATCACATTCAAAGTGTCACCATTCTGAAACACTCTCATCACCCTGGCATACTTTACATACTCCTTCCCCTGCTCACCACAGCTGTAGCTGGAGGACGTTTCCCTTTGCTTTCTTGAGACGGGCATGGTGTAGAGATGAAGGATCCAAACCCCTGACCTCCTACTTGGAAAGCCAAGATTTGAGCTCGGGTTTAAATCTGAAAGTTGCTCTGGCCTATGCACCTGTGTTAGTCCCTCAGCCAGGGGTCATGATGTACCATAGGTTCTAGCTAGCAAAGGGACACCAGCATCTGTGCACACAGCCAAAAACCTAGATTCTATGAAGGTCCCCGGAAAGACCCATCATGACACAGTGGCCTCCAATGTCACAGAAGCTGGGGCAATGATAGAAGCCCACGTTAAAGATTACAGCCTGGTCCCTGGACTCAAGTGCACAGAGAAAAGCCACATCCTCTTGCTCAAGCCCATAATGCTGGAAAGGGGGTGGACCCATGGAGGACAGAACAGGGCAACATCGGTCATAGCCAGTCTCAATGTGTACACACGACCAATGGCAGAAAAGCATCCCAGAGGGAATTTAGTGTACTTGATAAGATTTCCGTAAGCCCTAGGAAGGTTCACATTCTCTAAGCACACACTCCACTGGCAAATAGGAAATCAAGGTCAAGCTTGGTTGGAAGCTTTGGACCCAACACCCCCGGGGCAAATCTCCTGCAAAGCCGGCTTACAAAGTGTCAGCACACCCTCCAACACTCCTCTGTGTAAGGAACTTCCCACTCGTCAGAACACCTGTGAGGGTTTGGACAGCCACTGTCTTCATGGGAAACACACACACGCATACACACAGGACAGCTCAAGAAGAGTGGAAGGAATCTATCAAACTCATCGACGGTGCCAGCTGTTTACGTAAGCTACGATGTCAGTGTTCTCCAGCATTTTACATGGGATTTTCTGAGGACAAATGATGAGTGAAGACAACTACTAGATTTCTTTTCTGAGGGTTGAATTCAGCCCGTCAAGAAAGGCTGCTCTTTATGCCGTGCAAAATCTTACAGAGACATGATGCATATAGTCACAGCATATGGGGGTCTTGGGCCCAGAACGGATTTCCAAAGAAGAAGCATGTGACACCTTAGTGGCACATCAGTCAAGAGAGGTTATGGGACTCGGTCCACACACAGAGGCCAAGTTAGGGTTCACATATATTAGACTGACTATTTGGCTTTCTTCGGGCTCACTTTAGCTACAAAGACAAAAGCCCTCTTCTTGTTTCCTTCCTGCTCCTCTCCCATCCCTTCCTCTCTGCACCAAGAAGGCAGTAGCAGTGCGGTCCATACCTTATAAGCACCCACACGCACAGACTTGCCTCCTGTCCTCTTCCATCCAAACTTCCTGCCCTACTTCCGTAGCAGCCACACCAGTGTCCTCACAGTGGCTCTGTATCCTCCTAGCTCCCCCCGAGGACCTGATGGAAAGGCTACCCATTTTGAGGGTAGAGGAAGAAACTCCAACTCTCCCTCAGGTAAACTCACTCTTTTTTAAATGTTTAAATTTCTTAAATTTATTTTCAGCGTAACAGTATTCATTGTTTTTGCACCACACCCAGTGCTCCATGCAATACGTGCCCTCTCCAATACCCATAACCTGGTTCCCCCAACCTCCCACCCACCGCCCCTTCAGACCCCTCAGGTTGTTTTTCAGAGTCCATAGTCTCTCATGGTTCACCTCCGCTTCCAATTTCCCTCAACTCCCTTCTCCTCTCTAACTCCCCTTGTCCTCCATGCTATTTGTTATGCTCCACAAATAAGTGAAACCATATGATAATTGACTCTCTCTGCTTGACTTATTTCACTCAGCATAATCTCTTCCAGTCCCATCCATGTTGCTATAAAGTTGGGTATTCATCCTTTCTGATGGAGGCATAATACTTCAAGATTTTATTTATTTGAAAGAAAGAGAGAGAGAGAGCACATGAGAGTGCTGCAAGCAGGGGGAGTAGCAGAGGGAGAGGAAGAAGCAGGCTCCACTTTTGAGCAGGGTGCCCAATGAGGGGCTCCATCCCAGGACCCTAGGATCAGGTCCTGAGCTGAAGGCAGAAGCTTCAATATCTGAGCCACTCGGTCCCCTCGGTAAAGTCATTTTGTGCTTCTGAGGGACAACCAGTGTTTGATTTCTCTTTGCATGAATCTGAACATGTACATGCTAGAGGGTAGAGACAATTTCCTTGGTGCCAAGAGCCTGCAGTGAGTTTATATCATTAATGGACACCGTATTTAGACGGGCACTGAGAAATCATCACCACCATTCTTTAGGCAATGGATGGTCAAGAGCATTTTCCAGGAGGTCATTCTGTCTATGGAAAATGGCTTTGAAATGAGTTGCTGAAGAAAATGGACTTGGGAGATTTGACATTCCAAGCTGGAGCCTTTTCTAGAGGTCCTTTTTCCTTCTCTGGATCATAAACAAAATGGCTGCATTCCATCTAGCTTGCTTACGACACCAAGGGCAGAGAGATGTGTGCACATGGTGTGCACAGGGTGATGTGATCCTCACTGGGTTTCCCTTTCTCCAACTGCAGGAGGCGGCAACCAGAAATGAACTATGCACATATTCTCTCATCAGTCACTTTAGGGGGACAGATCTAGCTGAAGAACAAGGTAGGGCTTTCTCTCCTCATTTGGTCTGTAGAGCTTCCCCCATTCTGAGTTCCTGCTGGGAACAGAGGCTGGGGTGGACTGAATAAACGGAGTGTCCTGTAGAAAACCAAGACCTTGTGCTACAGTCCCTGCAAACCAGTAGGTCATTCAGGCGGTGTGCTTGATGCGTCTGAGGGTTGGGGCTTGTTTTTGTGTGGGTTGATGCTACGGGACTGGGCATGTGGGTATGTTGAGTGTGTGCCTTTCATCAGAAGACATCTCCCACTTAATGGAGTTGAGGGCATGGGTCAAAATTTCAAAGCCAGGTCTCCTTCATCCCCACTGTGCACACCCCCCTAGGACACCACATCCCTCGCTGACCACAGCTCCACCTGGAAGGTTGCTTAGGATTCCCTTTCCTCAGACAGGGATGGGGAGAAAGGAAGGGGCCCACACCTGTCCTAGCTGGGGACATTTCTCAGACATGGTCAAAACACAAAAGAATCAGAAGCTAGTTTAATCTGCCAAGACATCATCACCAGCCTTACAAAAACGCTCACATCTTGAATGCACAGAGGGAAGGCTCACTGGCAAATGGCAACCGCCAGGAAAGCATCATTAGCTTGGTACCCACTCAAACTTCTGACAATCTGCTACATGGTCAGGTTAGAGAGTGCCCTTCTCTCTCCTGTCCTCTGTTTCCTAATGAACTTGCCGGTTGCTCCAGGGAAACCAGCTCCTGCTGACTCGAAGGACACACCCACATGCCACAGGAAAGGAAGACTGGAAAGAATCAGCACTTTGTGGTTGGGAACTCTTTTGGAATGCACAGATGTCAGTACCTAGAAGTCCTGTGTCTTTGGTTTTCCTTACCATGCAGGACTCAGGAACAAATATAAAACTCTAGGGTAGTTGCGATAGCATTGAATGCAACCCTGCCACACAGTGTTCTTCTGAAGAAATACAATCTCCTAGAAGAGGTCAGAGATAGGTAGGAGCAGCATAGGTTGATCCTGGCAAAGAAACGGTCTTGACAATGACCATGACACAGTCGCTGGTTGGAGGAACTTGCCTGTCAGTAAAACGTAGTGTGCATATTAGTGTTTACCCTCTTTCGGATTGAACAGGTCACCCTGATTGAATTCCCTGTAGCTAAAGTTTGGAGTCAATGTTTCTCTCTCCATTCCTGCTCCTTCCCCTGACCTTTCTTTAAGCAGCAGCAGCTTGCTCAGTCCATACCCATGTAACCCAAGGTCTCCAGACACTCCCGTGCATGCCCACCCCAAGCTAAACTCCCTGAGCTCTTCCTGCTGAGCCCCACCAGTGGACTGAACATTCTGTGTATCTCTCCCTAGCTTCGCTGGATGGACAAGCGGGTGAACGTTCCACAGGAACAACAGAGGAAGACACCCCATTTTTCACCAGGGTGGTACCTTGGCCTTTCTTTATGGGAGACACAAAATTCTTTTGGCTTTTTTAAATCAAGATCACATACAAAAATCTCAGCACGCACAACTGACAGGGTAGGGAGAAGTTTGAGTGAGAATCTGTAACCAAATGCTACCTAATCCTAAAGACACTGCCGGGAGGCGGGACAACCACAGCAGGATCACCTACCATCTGGAGGGCAGGGAGCTTTGGTACGGGTAGCAGCTATTCCTCCTTGCCACCTATTTTGTCCAGTGTGACCCAGAACGTGGGACCTGTAGGAAGACTGGGCGCATCTGTGCAGGACTCATTTTGCTCTCTTCATACTTTGGGGTAACGGGCCTCTAGCACTCTTCCCCATCTGATTTTCTCCCATCCCCCAGGGAACAAAAGAGCCACGCAAACATGAAAAAGCCTGATTTGATGTTCATACTGTTTTCTTTTCTGAAATCACAGGTGTCCCTGCTGGAAGGGGAGGGTGGTAAGTATTCTGTACTCTAGCATCACTCACTTGTTTGCAACAACCTGGAAAAGTGGAAAGGTGGGGCTTCCTCACAGGCTCCATGATGAGAACCACCTTGATTCCATGTCCTGCAGAATTGAGAATAAGTGTCGTAGTAACAGAAAAGTATTTTCTGGGCAAAGACCCGTGGCCTCATGGCCCTGTTCCCGGAAACTACTCCGCTGCCTTTAGGTGGCGCAGGTTTGGGTGCATGGAGTAGGTGTGCTTTTGAGATGAAATTATTTCACAGCTACTCCATGCCCTGTAGCTGCAATAGGAGGCAGAGTTTCTATTCACGTCCCTGCTCCTCTCCAGGACATTTCATCCTCCATCCAGGAAGGGCCAACTGCAGCTCAGTCCAGACTGATTAGCTCCTCATGTCCACACACTTGTCCACACATGCACACCAAGCAAAGCTCTCTGAGCGATTCCTAAAGAGCCCATCAGGGTCCTGACACTCTCTGTGTGTATCTACCTAGATCCCCTGGCTGGCCTGTGCGATGGCCTTGACGTGGACAGCACAGAGGGAGAGGCCCCATTTTTGACCAAGGTGGTAAGTTAGCCTTTCATCATGTGAGGTACAGCATCCTTTGTTTCTCTTATACTCGAAATCAGATCCAAACAACTCAGCACATACAATGTCCTTGGTGGGGAGATTATTGAGTGAGAGTCTCTTACCTATGGATACCTGATTCCAAAGACCCTGCAGGAAACAGCAGGTTCGGTTACAGTCCACAGGGTAGTGAGTTTTTACATGGGTACTACTTACACTGCCTTGGCACCTGTTTTGTCCAATGGACCCAGGGCATGCAACCTCTAGGTGGATTACATATCACTGCCCATGGACCTACCCATCACCAAGAGAACAAAAGAGCTGTACACACAGGACAAGGCATGATTTGATGTCCATAATGTTTTCTTTTCTGAGATCTCAGGTGGCCCTGCTGGAAAGGGAGAGCGGTAACTATGCTATACTCTAGAGTCACTCATTGGTTTGGAGCAACCTGGACAATAGGAAAATTGGGGCTTCCCTGCAGGCTCCATCTTGAGAGCCACCCAGAATCCAGATCCTGCTACAAGGAGACTAAGGGTCATGTTCCTGACTGAGACCGAGGCCTCAAGACCCTGCCCCCAGAAGCTACCGTGCTGGTCTTAGGTGCTGTAGAACTGGGTGCTGGGCAGGAGGTGTGTTTACATGGGAACCCATGTGCTGTGATTTCTCAGGGTTGGTGGGTGTGTCTATTGGGTAAATGGTATGTTCTCGTACGTGTCTGTTCTGCTCAACATGGCGATTAATGGTGTCCATGTTCTCAGGGAAATTTCCCATCACCATCACATCATGAACATCCATGCATGTGAAAACTCTTCAACACCTACAATTGAAATAGGTGTTCTTTCCTTGCAAATATGCATCAATTCCCCCTAGAAAACAGATCCCATCGCTAACTAGGAAGGCAGACACTGTGCCCCAAAGACACAAGTGTGTCTTTTCCAATCCCTGTTACTGAGTCAGTGTCCATGGGTCTCTCACGTCACAGTACATCTCGGGCATGAATGGTCACAGTACCTCCTTCTTGCCACTTCAATCATACACATCTCTCTCCATCAGAGGCCCCAAAATGCATCTTCCCAACCTCATCGGAAGCACTGAGTGCTGGGACAGGCTCCTTCCTTCTGCAGGTGGCTTCTGGGGCAGCCTCATGCAATAGCCTGTTTGGGGAGGACCCTAACAAAGGAGCAGTGGCCAGGAATAGATGGGGCCAATTCACTCCACGTTTCTCCATGGAGATCTACCATTTCCCTGCAGATACTGTGTCTAAGAATTAAACTGGCTTTCTCCCATGGGAAATCACACACCCACCACTGGTCCTAGCTGGGGCTCTCTGAGGTGGGCCCAAAAGGTGGCCTATCAAAGGAGAAATTAGGTTATCTTCAGGGACTGAGCATCACTGTGGGGACTTGGGCACCCTCCATGCAGGAACGAGGGGTGCTCTGCGCATTGCAAAGTGGCGAAAGAGAACCTCAAACCTCAACAGGTATGACAGGACAATCACCACACATTTCACTGGCCATCTGTCCGTGCAAGAGGGGCTTGTTTTATTTGGAAGGCTTGGGCCAACAGACAAGTTAGGGGAGTTCAGTGCTTGGGAATGGAAACAGAGCCAAATCAGGGTTTCAGGGTTCTTTGGCGGCAAACAAGACTTTCTCTCATGAGAAACACGTATTTGAACAGAATCTGATTTTCCGACAGCTCTTTTCCTCACTCTCATGTGCGGGATCCATGGGAGTACCTTTTGCTGCTCTCTGAGAACACTCAAGAGGAAGAACATCACATTGTGCTTTTGGTCAATGCTGCACTGAATCTGTCCCCCATTTATTCTAGAAACTGGGGGTTCACCTTAATCTCTTAGGATCCAAAGGCCTCCAACAGTGCCTGGTAGGTGTGTATGAGCCCAGGAATGTCTTACATATCAATGGCCCTGTCAGGCCAGCCACTAACGCTGGAGAAATACGCGGGAGAGCAGGGCTTGTCTCTCGCTCCTAATTGGTTTCTAATGCTGAGCTAGCCAGGAAAGAGTCTGTCTACAATCCATTTTACAAAGTCATTTATTACCTCAATGGACTATAGGGAAATCATCAAGGAAAAGAAAACATCCAGTTGCTCACTCCCACTAGCCATATGTCAAGGTCCCATAACGACGAGTTTTAGATGGTTGCATTCGGAGGGGAGAGCAGTCATGGGCATGTAGAACTGACATTGAGGTGACTGCTGCAGCTTCCTGGTCTCATTAGAAGGGATGAAACTCCACTCCCTGTCTCCTCGAAGGGCTCTGGCTCCACTAGCCCCGTGACCCTCTGAGAGTAGAGCAAAAGGGTCAGGCAGATGCTGCATGGCCCATAGACATCTCAGAGAACTGGGAATGAATGGGTGAGGCAGTCTCTCTCCTAACAGCATTGCTTCTCTTTCAGTTCCTATAGATCTGCGTGTAGAGAGCATCGATGACTCCAACAGTGATGACGGAGTCTCTTCAGGTAGGGAACGACACAGAGGAAGGGAACAGTGGGACAGGGTTCCGGGGAACATGGGGCTGCCCCTGCCACTCTGGAGAAAGAAGAAGTTGGATGAAAAACCGCCAAGGAAAAACATGCATTGGCAACAGGCATAATTTGCTCATTTCATAGTTTCTGAATGAAAAGAACAGACATTGTGTCCACAGGCTTTTAGGGTAGGCTGTGTTTGTCATCACCACTCGACTCCTTGCATGGTTACTTTAAGGATCTTTCCCATCAAACCTGCTCTTGCCTCCCTTTGCCACTGCCACATGTCAAAGCTTGGTCTCTTTGCTCATGGCCTCTCAGGAATGGTGCACAATAGATTCTGGGTCTTTCTTGGCAAGGGCCCACCAGACCTGGTCATGGTCATGACTTGGCGGCCCCACCCACCCTCTCCTGTGCAAAATAACCAGGACACTACATTCTATTGAGAGCCAGGACTTGGAAGACAGGTAAACTCTCTCCCTCATAACGTCTACTACCAAACCTTCCTGGTTCTGTCCAAGCTGCTGTACCTTCAGGGGACTCCCAGAGCTGGAGAAGGTAAAGCAAACTTCCCCTGGGTTCACTACACAGGCCCCCATGTCCCTTAACTTCTGCCAGCCTTCACACCCCAGCCGATTCTGACCTGTGGATGTGTTCCCAAGGGAAGGACACCCCCATGTAGTTGCCCTGGAGACCCCCTGTCACGGGCCAGGGTTCTCCAAGCCTGTGTGAAGGGGCTTCTGCACCTGCTTCACACACTTGCTGTCACAGTTCCATGCCACCTCTCACCAGCTGTCATCTAGGCATAGCACAGAGCTTCTTGGGGGCAGGGCCAGGGAGTCATGCCTCCTCTCACAAACCCAACTCTCCGGCACACAGCCCTGGCCATGTTCCCCACTCCCCAGTCATGCCCAAACTGCAAACATTCCTCAGGCCTGCCCAGGGCCCTACACACACCCCTGCCCCATCCATTCCCTGCCAGCCTCAGCAGGAGCTCTGGCAGGGATCCTGTGATTCAGTGATCACACCACTGGACATTTTCCATGGCTGCCCTGAACAGCTGAGGGTGCCAGGATAATTTCCTGCGCTCCCATCTCCATTCAACCTCTGTAACACTTATGGAAACAGAGGGCGCTCTATTAGCTTGAAACATGTCCCTGGGAAGGTCATCTCAGTCACTGGGCAGACATGGGCTATGGGGAGGTGGTGGGCCATATCTCCCTGCACTTGCCCAGCAATCCCAGACCCATGAAAGCTGCTCCCAGCACAGAGGGATCAGGGGGTTGACTCCGTGGAACCAGGATATCTCCTCTCTTTCCTTGGTTGCCCCTTCTTATACACCATTATGTCTGGTGGACCTTGGCAGGGGGAAGGGCATGGAGCATCACTAGTGGAGGAGGAGGAAGGGGAGCAGGGAGGGAGAGGAACAAGGACAGAGGAAGGCAAAGTCCTGCAGAGGCAGGCTTAGGGACAGTGACGGCCTTCAGGAAGGAAAGGATCACATAGACTGGCTTCCGGGTCTTGGAGAGAATTGGAGGTGGGAAGAGCAGGTGGGCAACCAGAGACCCACCTGCACTCTGTGGAGATCAAGTGGCCAAGGCCAGGGAGGACTCAGAGTGGGGCCCCACCCAACTGAGGGCAGAGCCCATCATCCCCAGAGCAGCAGGCCATAGGTCGTCAGCTCCACTAACTCCCCTTTGTCCTCTCTCACGGCCACCCCAGCATCCTCGCTGCTCTCTGACCTGGAAGAGGATTCCACAAAAGACAACGATTCTGATGGAAGGAGCCACACTGCGCCTGTAATTCATTTCCACCTCCATCTCTTGGGCTTCCTCTCTCATCTGCCCATAAGCCCCTCTTCCCAGCTCTTCCCCTTTCCCTGCTTTGATGACACCCACCCTGGAGGCCCCAATCTCTGGCAGGCACTCAGGCTTTGCATCTGAACTGCTGCATGATATCCCTGGGTAGCCTTCCTCAGCCCTTTCCTAGCATCACCCTGACCCCTCACCACTGAGTCTGGGAAGTAGTCCTGGACAGCAGAGCAGGGAGTAGGGCTGGGAGTCGGCAGGGCACAGCTCACCCTACTGGAGGGGCCTCAGAAAGGGAGGCAGGGCCTGGGTATCCCCACTTGGTTCTCCACTGCCCGGGAGTCTGTGCTCATGCCCCATTCTGCTCTTTCTTTCAGCTCTCAAGAAGCTTCCCTTCTGTGGACTTGACAGAAACAACAAGAGAAGCAGAAGAAGAGAAGGACTTGGGAATGGGGTGAGTTGGGCAAGAAAAGGGGCAGGCAAACATGGAAACATGCTCTCCCTCATTGCCCTGACTTTGTTGTGGGCACCTCGGGAAACAACACAAAAACCCGGGGTGCTGCCCTAGCCTCTGACCACAAAGAGGAGATGAGAGGAAGGTCACAATCCTGCAGGCACTAGGAAACCTGAGAACATCCCAAGGGGAACCTCCACCTGATCCGTGCAACTCCATGTGGTGGCTGGGCGCTGTCGTCCAGGAACTGCTGATCTTGGAGGGAGGGCACTGGATGCCTGGAGGGACTGGACCCCAGGCCGCCCATACACTGTGCTCCTCTGGAAAAGGGCTCCACGCCCCACTGACCCCTCACTCTGCAAAACCCAAGCCTTGCCCTCCTACCCTGCAAAAGTCAGCAGACGGCTTACTCTGGAACACTAGTTGGGAAGAGACAGTGGTGGGGTGGCTTCATCTCCCACTTCAGGCACCTGAGAAATGAGCAAACAAGACAGACCCCCAGGCTCATCGGAGCAGGAAAGCTCACCGCTCCCAGCTCTGCTTCCCTGTGGGCACAGAGACAGCCCCGTTCTCCAGCTGAGTCATGTACACCGGCCACTCCCGTAGGATCTGACCAACTCCACCAGTCCCCCGAGCCTCCAAGATGCCTCAGGGGAGGTAGTGGGTCCCCTCATGGCACCATTTGTGAGTTTGATATTCTAGAGACTCTCCTCAATCCCTCAATCCTCAGGGAAGACCCATCAGGGAAAAGCCACCCTGCCTGCTTCCACCTTGCCACCACCTGCCCACAGTGTGAGGCCCATGCAAACTCACTTCCCACGGGAGTCGGGAGCACGCCTTCTCTATCTCGCCACCTGCAACACTCGTGTGGGCAAAGGCTCCACCCACAGAGAAGGGCATGTCGAGGGCTCTCAGACAGGCTGGGGAAGGGACAGCCCAGCAAGAGGAGGACCCGGCAGTAATGGAGGAAGACGGTCAGGGAAGGGGCCTGACTTAGCCTGGCAGTGTAGCCTTCATTCAGCCCCAGGGGGCCCATGGGAAACTTCCCTTTCTTCAGGTCACACATGGGTCCTGCAGGGAAACCTCTACTTCAACACCTCAGAAGACACGTCCCACAAGACCCCACAGGCCTCTGGTTAAGACCTGCCCCAGGCCACATGCCACTCACTATCTCATACCACTCCACCTGCTGTCTCCACACCTGAACCACAGGACAGTCTGCCCATGACCCCGAGGCACCAGAGTCTCCAGAGGTGCTCAGACAAAGGGAGACAGGAGGGCCCTGGGGCCCCTCTTGTGGCTTCAATTTGGGCCCGGAGGAAGACTCAGCATGAAAACACAAGGAAACACGCCTGAAGGAACGGCTCTCTTACACCTAACCTCTGTAGGCCAAAGAGAAGACTTCTGTGGAGCCCACCAGAAGACAGCAATGGAACCTCGAGGTTGAGACAAGAGGACCCTCTGAGTCGGCCACCACACCCAGAGTTGGCTGCCCAGGCCCTGCTGATGACTAATACTTGGAACACAAGGCAATGATCTGGGCCTACAACAGTCCATTGTCTGGTGAGACTGGGCCCACCTGGGACTGGGGTCACAGCAACCTTCCGGTCTTTTCCCCTGTCTGCTTCAGGGGCTGCTCCTCCTCCTGCTGTCCCTCCAGTCCCCAGCAACCATGCAGAGCATGACAGATGCAGGAACAAGCAGGACTGCCAGGGCCCCTTGACCACCCTGGAATCGACTCGAGGGGCAGCAGCCACCCCAGCTGTATTCCCCCAGGGTGTCACCCCTGAACCGCTCCTGTCACTTCCATGCACCTGACCGTAACCAATGCTGGGCTCAACACTGGCAGTGGCCCCATCAAACAGGCCCTGCTCAGTCTGTGTGTTTTGTGGCAGCAACAGGTGTAGGGAGGAGAGGCTTTCCCTCATCTGAGCTCGAACTCTGGAGCACCCAGACACCATGGCAGAGGAACTGGGGCCCCAAGCACCACGCTGCACCTCAGGGAAAACATGGGCCTCGAGGACGGCAATGCTAGAGACCTAGGGCATACAGAAATGGGATCCAACATTCCTTTAGTGGGAATGCAAGTTGGTGCAGCCAATTTGGAGAACAGTGTGGAGATTCCTTAAGAAATTAAAAAGAGAGCTTCCCTATGACCCTACAATTGCACTACAGGGTATTTACCCCAAAGATACAGATGTAGTGAATAGAACAGCCATCTGTACCCCAATGTTCATAGCAGCAATGGCCAACATTCCTTAGGAAGCACGTTAAAGCATTGCACGTTTTGCTCTACATGAGCGCTCCAAGTCCAAAGGTCTCAGGAAGTATTTCTTGTCCCAGGGCAACCCTAATCTCTCTCCCTATGTTCAAGAAGAATCTCTTCTCCTTGTAACGGGGCATCATTGGAAACATGGGTGATTTGACCAAGGCTTGGAAGGGACTGTCCTATGGAGATAGCTAGGCAGAGACTCAGATGGGACCAAAGGGCTTTAAGGAACTAAGGCTGACTTTCAGAAATCCTGAAGCCATCAAGCCCCTTGGGAATGTTGGCCTGACCCCTTGCTTCCAGACTTCTCCAATGCCTCACCAGGAGCATAAAGAATGTCACTCTCTGGCAGCTGTAGGAATCTCGGATATATCGGGCATCTCAGGAAGATGAATGTGCCCAAATCCACAGGTATCGCAGGCATGTCTGATGGCAAGCCCTTCCCTTGGCTTCTGGCCTAGAGAGACAACGATTAGAGATTCCTCAGAAAAGTCCCAGTGATGCAGATTCTAAGTGATCACCACGATTGATCACTAGGCTTGCTAAGCTTAAGTTGATAATTGCACCATGTGGGTTAAAGCGGGACTTGCTTTCCAAGGATGGGAGCCCTGAGCTGGCTGTCTCTGGAAAGGAGCGTTCTTTTGAAGAGGAAAAGTAGGCTTCAAAAACCCACCTTTGTGGATGTTCACGTCTAACTCTGGTGGCCTTTCCATATATGTTGCTTACCTAAGCTAGACAACTTGAGGACATCATCAGAAACATTTCCACATTAGCTCATGGACAGGCAATCCCCTTGCTTCTTATTCTGTGGGGATACCAGGACCCCATGGGCTCAGGGCTAATTCGACAACTGGAACATGCGATTAATTCCCCCACGACTGTAGAACTCAACTAGCACCTTGACCATTTGAATGGGGATGGGATGAGGAACTCTTTCCCTCAAAGCCAGAGAACATACACCACTCCACAGGGTTCTCTGGGGACTTATGGAGACAATGAAGGACCCACCTCTCCCTGTAACTGGAGTGGAGAGCGCACTTGGGGAGGCCCTTATCTGCCGGACAAGTTTTCTCCCACTTACCAGCGACTCCTACTAATGAGGATATTCAGGTGAGACCTCAAATAAAAAGGGCTTCTTGGAATGGTTTCTTCCCTCCCAGTCCTACTGATCCAAGAAGCCACCCCATTCAGGTACAATGGCAAACAAAGGCTTTAGCGAAGCATCCAACTGCCCTCCTGGGAAAAGGAACTTCCCGATTCATAGGGGGTTGGCCCCTGACTCTAAGGACTTGTCATTAGTTCCAGAGCATCACAGAGAACAAAGGCCACCAAACCATGATAGGAAGCTGATTTATCAAGTACCACCTTACGTTTCCCGATACACATGAACTAATACTGGAAACCAGCCCAACTTTAAACCCGGCGACCCTTAGGTCTGGACCCGACCACTCTATGCCCATGGCTCATAAATCTTGAAAGGTTCTTAAGTCGACCAGACTGAAGATGTCCCTACGAAAATGCAGAAGACAGGTGCTTTAGCAATGGCACAGTTTCATGGAAAAGGGGTAAGAAAAACCAGGTATGCTGTCATCAGTCGAACTCAGACTGCTGAGGCCAAAGCCTGTCAGCAAACATGTCTGCCCCCAAAGCAGAGATCCTAGTGCCCACCTGTTGGATATAATTGGCAAAAATCTTACAAGTATTTATCCTGACTCCAACAGGCCTTCCTCGTCCTCTACGCCCATGAAGCAATTTACAGAAAAGGCTCTTCTTCCCAAGCCATAACCCGCCAACCCAACATGGGCCTGAAATGATTGCATGTTCCAAGAATGGCCCTCCAAACCTGAGGAGCCCTTGAAAGCCTGACTGCAGTTCAAGGAGACTCACGATTAGATAAGGGCCCCTAGCTGGGATGCAATGGCCATGAAGCTCTCTCCTGTGCCCATGGCTTCCCCAAGCTCCAGAGGCCACCGGACACTTGGGGTGGGCCTAGATGCATGGGCGCATTATGAAAACCATCACCTACCCAGACAACCTTCCCCAGTTCAAGCAAGAGTGCACGTGTGCTCTGTTTCATTGACATGGCCACCTAACATCCATCTTTGTCCCTCTTTGGGACTGGAGGATGTCGTGTGGCATGAGGAAGTCCTTACAGACTACACAGTCAAGGCCCTACATGTCACCCAGAACAGGATATCTCAATGAAATACGGGAATGATCCCAATGCAGGAAGCAGTTCTACAAAACACAAAGGCTTTAGATATTCTAACTGCTGCACAAAGTGGAGCCTGTGCCAATCTAAAGACACAATGCTGTGCGTACATTCCCCATGATCACAAAGAGATTTCTGGGTTCCTACCAGACACCACTGCTCAAATCCGCACTTCCAAGGATCCCTCTCCTTAAGGACTGGCTCCACTATTGGCCTGGGGGAGGGCTCTCACCTACTCTCAAGGGACTCTTCATGGGTATTCTCCTTCTCTTTCTTCTTCTAACCCTGTTTTGTTGTTTCCCACCCACCCCCGTCTCTGCAGGTGGTGCCAGGAACCCTTCACTGCAGTAACTTCCAGAGGACAGATGGTCCTTTCCACTCAGCAAGATCCAGTCACATCTTCTCCCCTGTACTCAGTGGCCTCTTCATTTCACAACTCTGACACAGAGAGGCCCCCCACCCAGCTGACCAGAAATGACCCACAGCTAGGGACAGCTCTATGCCCCTATTCAGCAGGAAGAAGTTACAGAAGATGAGACCATCCTCCTTCAACAACCTTAACGACAGAAGGATCTAAACTGTTCAGGGGCACATGAGGGGGGAGGAGAAGTCTAGCTGAGCACAAAGCAGGAGCTGGCATGCCACACCGCCCAACCCCACCATGTGATATGAGTGACATTCCTCAGGTGCTCTGACTGCCCTAAAATAAGGAAAGGAAGAAACAGATTCTCTACAAATAGAGATCAAAACCGTGCAAGACCAGAGTCTCCCTCAGTTTATAAAAGTCCTCCTGATTCTCAAGGAAAAGGCTTTCTTAACAAGAGTCTAGTTACCATCCAGAGACCCATAACTCCGTTTCCTGAAGCTCTAACAACCCCCTCCCCTCCATCACACTGAGGGAGGCTGAGGCAGAAGGAAATGTCAATAAAACGGAATTTCTATTCAAACCTGCAGTCCCTTGAGAAGGACTTGTGAGAAGAGGAAAGTAGCATTCCTCCAGGAAGCTCCCCACTATCTTTCTATTAATGCCTTCCTAAAAGGAAAAACCACCTTCAATTGACAAGAGCAAAGCCTTCTGTGTCCTGTATGTCTTCTGTACTACTCCAACGTTCTTGCAAAACCTCCCTTTTGCCTGACCTCCCCCAAACCATCCTAGAGAGTCAGCCTCCCATCACGACCCCAGCATAGCACAGAAATCTGAATAGTTTTATTTCTCGGCTGAAATGCGCCTCAAGTCAAGCCATCGCCTGAGTGTCTGTAAAAGTCACTGGCTTGAACATGACTCACTGATATAGTCTTTGAAACTTAAACATCTAAAATTTAATCAGAAGTTGACGTGGGTGTGAGGCTACCATGTAAAAAGATCTATCTGAATTCTGGAAAGTAACACAGCACCCGACTACAAGTGACATGCAGAGGTTGATGCAGAGACTATTCAAGAAGGAAGGGGCGGGAATTCGTAGGTTGAGTCAGGAAGGGAGGAACATGAGTGAGCAATCCTTCCACAGCCCCTCCTATTCTGGCCATTAGCAGAGGGTTCACACTGCACAGGAACCCGGCCAGTGCTGGGGCACTGGAGGAAGATTTCTCACGTACCTCACTTCATTACATGTGTGTTATGTCCTGGGAAGAGAAATCTTGTATTTACAGACAATGTGGAAGAACCTTTAGCCATGTGTCCCCAGTTCAAGTGACATTAGAACTCGTTCATCCTGGATCACACCACACACCTATCCCCAGTGTGGGAGAGCCTTTGGTCGGGGCTCTAACCTCAGGAGACATGACAGAACTCACCCTTCCAAAGAAAGTAGACATGATATGCATGGGGAAAACAATTCCAGGGCAGGGCTCACCAATGTACACAGCAAAACCACGGGAGAGGCACCTTAGGGATGAAACAAAGGTGGGAGACCCTTCATTCAGAGAGCTCTGCTCTTATTCTTGCCCATGACCTCACATGGGGTAGAAGCCATGTGGTAGCATTCCTGTACCAGAGCTTACAGCAACATGCATCCCTTTGAGGCCATGGGCACGTTGCTAGGAGAGAAACTGGCTGAATGTGATCTTCAAGGGAAAGCATTTAGTCCTGCCACACCCTTAGCCAGCTTCTGAGGATCCACACCAGCAGGAACCCTGACAAATGCGGTCAACATGGAAGAGCCGTTAGATACAGCTCTCACATTTGGAGACACCAGACAACTCAGAGCAGGGAAACATGTGTCTGTCATCACTGTGGTCCTGCCTTTACCCAGAGTGCCCACCTTTCTCAACACCACAGAAATCACACAGTATAAACCCTGTGTCTCTGATCACTGAGGCAGAGCCTTCTGCCAGAAGTGGTACCTTTCCCAACACCAGAGAACTCACACAGGAAAACCACTAGGGCTGTATGTTGGTGGGAGAAGTGTCAACGGGGGCTCTGGCCTGAGCTCCTGCTACCATCTCAGAGAGCGGGTCATCCCTCACACAGGAGCGATGGTGCAGGGACCTCCTGGGAAGCCCTGCATTGCTGCTGCTGAATGCCAATGAAATCCATGTGGGAATCTCATTCCTCATGGAGCCAACACGTGAAAGACCTGGGAGGATTCACACAAAAGAAAATCCTCCCAGTGTGATGAGGAAAGGAATGTGCTCAGGTATCCCTTCTTCCTTAGCCAGCAATGACACCCTCACACTGAGGAAACACTCATCTCAACAGAACAGAGTGGGTGGGGGGGTTCTTCCTCTGACACTCACATCAGAAAATCACTGGGCAAATACCTCCCAAGGAATTTCTTAGGGTAAACTTGAGATACAAACTCAGACACTGACAATTTTTCACTGCAAATACATACAACTGCGTCACATTCTGAAGGATGCTGAATGCAGTATTTCAGTAACCAAGAGCTAGAAATAAAGCAAATCTGCTCCCATCCATCAGTACTTGCATAAAGGCCAGTATCACCGAACAGGCAGGGTTTCACAATTGTACACACTGTGCCAATTAAGAACGGAGGACTTTTCCTTTACTAGCTCTCACAACTGACACAGGTATTGTCTCTTGGTAGGAAGTTTGACACATAAATACACTGCCTGTGATCCATGAGAACATCAATTGGAGGGTTAACTTCGAATTTTAGAACACAAGGTGATTGACGTATGTTCACGAAAACATTAATCTGTCGATGTATGTAGATCGCAAGGATGAATGGCAACAAGACTCAACAAACACATGGTTTGTGATCTACCTCTCATGTGTCCTTAATTCTACTAATATTGTCCTTATAAATTGGAAAGAATTTACAAATTATTTACATGCTTAGAAATATTTCTATTTTCTTTACTTATTTGAGAGCGAGAGAGCTAGAGAGGGAGCAAGAACAGTCTGGGTCGGGCAGCAGAGAAGAGGGAGAAGAATCAGGCTTCACATTGAGAAAGTTGCCCAATGCAGGGCCTGATCCCCGAGAACCCAGGAATCTTGACCTCAGCCAAAGGCAGATGCTTAACCAACTGTGCCACCCAGGGGCTTGCAAATTAATTTCATCTTTTACAATGGTGCTGTTTTGGAATAAATGTGTGTATCAGGACAAGAATTAAACTATACTGTTCAGATTCAGGCAGCGAGGGCTTCATCCCCCTCTATGAGAATTTGGTAGCCAAATACTTTTCTCCACCAGCAAGAATAGCTACTTATCTCTTGGCCTGAGAAGGCGTAAGACCAAGTGCTGATATGGAAATAATCCCCGATTTAGAAGATGATAGAACAGGAGGGGGTACGTACGCTCCCTTCCATAAACATAAAGCACATCCAGGAATGCCTGTATGGTTCTTTTATTTAAGGGACCAACTCTTGATTTTGGCTCAGGTCCTGCTATCAGGGTTGTAAGATCGAGCCCCTAACATGTGTCATGCTCTGCACAGCAGGTGGAGCCTGCTTAAGGGTCTCTCTCTCCCTCCATACCTCCCCTTCCAAACTTGGCTACCAGAAGTTCCATGATGACTATGCCAGACTAAAGGAGGAGCGTGTAGGATAAGAGGTGACCCAGACGTCAATCACCACTGGCAACTAGTGACAAGAGACTAAACTTCCTGCTGCTCCCAGAACCAAACAGAAGACTTGCAGAAACCCTATTACAACTGCATTTCACACGACCATCTTAGCGATGCTTACTTCTCCTAGAATCTTCATATTAGAAATATGTTCTCATTCATCTACCCTGAATCTTCAGTGATATGGAATTCCTACAGGAGATGTGCATACACTCTATCTCCTCATGTCTTCTCTACTCCATGTGAGTGAACTTCTTATTGACCTTCTTGATTCTGGCTGAGGTGATGATCCCAGTGTTGTGAGATTGAGCCCTGTGTCCCTCTCTTGCATCTCTCCCTCTTTTAAAAAAAAAAAAAAAGCACGTCCACTAAAGATCCATTTGTAAAGATGCCCGATATTCTTTACTCTAGTTTACTGCCCCTAAAAAGAATGTTTTGGCAGAAAACGCTATTTTGGAGAGAATGTCTATTTATAAGATAACCCTGCAATAATTCAGGATTCTGCTAACAGAAGCAACCTGTAGTTCAGATGTTTTATTTGGAGCAGGAAATTGCAGAACTTTCTCCATATGTGCCACTAAGTAATTTTCCCCAAGCAACAAACTCTAGATATTCTGGTTAAGGGTACATCTCCAATTTAATCGAAAAGAAGAGGGCATCTTTCCCTCCAGAAGAAAGACAGAAGCCAGCAAAAAAGACACCCAAGTCAAGGCCTGAACCTCAACCCAGGTGGGATGTTCAGAAACAGGACAACCTACTGCGGTGATGTACATCCACCAGGGAGACAACAGGGGTCACACTCCTGTACATGTTGCACTTGAATCTGCACTGAAGAAACAGAGGCCAGACACATCGGATGCTGCCAACGAGGCCAAGTCACCTGAGCCTCGAAGCACCGTCTGTAAAAACAGGGAGAGCATTTAGCTGAGGTCTCAGGACCCATACTCGGGAAGACACAATGTCATACAAAACTGAAAGTATGCTCCTCCCTTCCAGCAGAGAGCACAAGCTCAAAGAGGCCAAAACCACAGGATCCCAAAATTGGTGAAATACTTAGCGTTGTTGCTGGCAGACTTTCAAATAATACATGCATGGTCAATTGGTTACCGGGAGTTCCATGATATCATTGCCAGACCCAAGCAGGAGGATGTGGGCCAGGAGATGGCCCAGAGGTCAATCACCATTTGCAACAAGTGACAAGAGTCTATATAAAGTTCCTGCTGCTCCGAGAACCTGAACAGAAGATCTGGAGAAACCCTATTTCAGCTGCATTTTGCATGACCGTCCTAGGGTTGCTTACTTCTCCTTGAATCTTCGTTCACCTTTGACATGGTTCTCATTCATCTACCCCATCACTTCAATGACACGGAACTCCCATAGGAGATGTGCATATACTCTACCTCCTCAATGTCTTTTCTACTCTACATGAGTGACTCCGTTAATCTTGCTTCCTTTCTTTTTTCACAACTCTACTTGGCTGAAATGAGCCTCCGGTCTTTCCTTTCTAAGACATGCCTCTCATGGACCCTGGAACTCAGAAAAGGAAATAAAAACAACAACAACAACAACAACAACTAATCACCACCTAATATGAATGTAACCTATACCTTGGAGATTGAAGTTCTCTCCTAAGATGTTCTCTCCAGAGACGATGCTACTGACCCAAAGGCAAGCCCTCTAACAACAAGCTTCTAGAGGATTCTGGGACAATTTGGGGTATAGTTCTGATAGGATTTTCACAATCAGAAAACACTGCCAGTGTCCAAAGTGAGGTCCCCAAACCTGATTGTGAACTAAATAGATTCAGAGCTTCATGGGACCCATTGTGAGGCACAGAAATGCCTGGTGGTGGTGGCAGCAGATGCCAGTCCACACGGGTGATGGATTTCAGTTCAACGGATTTGGGATGGTTTCATAGATGCAAGAAGGCAGCCGCAAGCACACTTGGTTTCTGAGCATCTTTTCTAACTAAGCCTGGCAGGCATAGTGACGGACCATTCCATACAGATTTTGAAACCATGCTGTGCTGGAACTTTTCAGGAGGAATCTCTAGAGTGAACTTTTAGTATTGTGTCCAAGCCAAAACCAAACGCAATCCCCCACCAGACATGTTTTGGAACCCCTGGCTCAGCTGGTCATGTGGTTTTGAACATCGGAGTAAAAGCACCTGGCTTCAGGGAGCCTCCCGCCAACATGGTGACTCAGAGACACCCTGATCCAGTTACACAACCTCCTCTCCAGGGATATTCCTGCCTGTCTAGTAAATATCAGGCTGTGTAGACACACTACCCTGCAATCCCTGACCCAGGAAGCTGTGGACCCAGCAAATTTGTGGCTCCCAATTGGGCCCAGCTGTCCTCCCCATGTCACCAGGACAGTGGACCTTACCTCGCTTCTCAGTGGTGATGACGGTGGCCTCTAGGGGCTCCTGCAGCCCTGCCTCATCTTGGTCATCAGCCTGAAGATGTACGCTGACTCTGGGGCCAGCTCAGTGGCCGTAAATTGCCTCACCATGACAACCATCTCCATTGTTCTTAACATGCTGGAGTTGCTGTTGGCCAGGCAGTAGGCGATCTGATACCCTGTGGGTGGGACAGGAGAGTCACGCATCAGTCTCATCACCCCCTCGGACCCCATATTCCTGCCACCCCACCACCACCACTCTGCCATGTTTCCACCATGTCCTTCATCCTCTGACAGCATCTGAGAGGAATGGAACAGCTGAAGTGTCAGATGTAGCCTCTGAATGCTAGGCCCCCATGACTCTCATTCCCCTTCATCCATCCCACCACCAAGATGTGGAAACAGTTTCATCTTTAGTGATTCAATACTTACATAAAACACCAGTACTCATCATATCAGCAATTTAAAACTTCCCCAAAAAAAACAAGTTCCAGAAGCAGATGCCTTTCGTGGTAAATTCTACCATTCAGGGAAGGATTCATACAAGTCCTTTGCCCACTTTTCCAAAAAACAGAAGAAAAAGCTTCTAAACTCATTTGCTGAGGCCAACATTAGCCTAATACAAAAATAAATGAGGACACCCCCAGAAAAAAATCTTACAGTCCAATATCCCTGATGACCATTGATGCAAAAATGTTCAACAAAATACTAGCAAACGAAGTTCACTAATATGCTGAAAGAATCATATACTGTGATCAAGTGGGATATTGCAGGAATGCAATGATGGTTTACAGGTGCACATTGATCAAAGTGATACAGCACATTAACAAAATAAAGAATAAAAATGATGTGATCACCTTGAGATGCAGGGAGGCATTTGACAAACTTTAATATCTGATTGCAATCAAAATTCTCAACAGAGTATGTAGACCAGGAACATACCTCAACACCAAAAAGGCCATATATGGGGTGCCTGGGTGGCTCAGTGGGTTAAAGTCTCTGTCTTAAGCTCGGGTCATTATCCCAGGGTCCTGGGATCAAGCCCCGCTTCAGGCTCTCTGCTCAGCAGGGAGCCTGCTTCCCCCTCTCTCTGCCTCTCTGCTTACTTGTGATCTCTCTCTCTCTGTCAAATAAAAAAATAAAATCTTTTTAAAAAATTGCCATATATGACAACCACACAGATTACATCACATCCGACAGTGAAAACTTTTAGCTGTTTCTGTTTCCTCTAAGATCACCTAAGTTAGGAACATTGCCGATCTTTCCTTGCCACTTTTGCGGAACACGATATTGAAAATCCAAGGCAGAACAATTATGCAAGAAGATAATCAGAAGGCATCAAAACTGGAAAGAAAGAAGTAAAATGGTCACTATTTGCAGATGATATAGAATATAAGGAAAACCTCAAAGAAGCCAGTGAAAAATTGCTCAAACTATGACTAAATTCAGTAAAGGGACAGGATACAATATCACTACCCCAAAACCTGCTGTGTTTGTATACACTAATAATGAATCATCAGAAAATAAATTAGGAAGATCATCCCACCTGAAATTGCATAAAAAGAATAAAATACCCAGGAATATACTTCACCAAGAAGTGAAATCTTGTATAATGAAAACGACAAGACGGTAAGGAAAGAAACTGAAGGCAACACACATAAACCGAAGGATACCACAAATTAATTCATGGGTGAGAAGAATTAATAGTGGTAAAATGTCAATACTTCCCTAAGCCATCTACAGTTTCATTTCAATTCCTGTCAAAACTCTAAGGACATTTTTCACAGAAAGAGAACAAAGGATCTAAAAATTTGTATGATGCCACCAAAGACTGAATACCAGAGCAATCTAGAGAAAGAAGAACCACACTAAAGGCATCACGCTTGCTCATTTCAGACTAATGACAAAGCTAGAGTAATCAAAACAATCTAGCATTGTCGTAACAACAGACACACACATCACCAGAAGATAGGAGACAGCCCAGAAGTAAACACACACATCAATGGTCCGGGACCTTATAACAAAGGAGCCAAGAATAAACAAGGGGGAAAAACAGTCTCCTTCATCAATGGTGCTGGGAACACTGGAGAACCACATGCAAAAGAACAAAACTGCACCATTCTCTTACACCATGCACAAAAATTAACTCAAAATGAGTCAAACACTGGAATATAAGTCCTGAAACTATAAAACTTGTAGCAGAAAACACAGGGTTTGGAAAGGTCCTTGACCAAAGGTCTTGGTAGTGGTGCTTTTAAGCTGATACCAAAGTAAAAACAAACAAAGAAGCAAAGTGTGGGCCTACATCTAACTATAAAACGTCCAAACAACAAAGGAAACCATCAACAAAATAAAATGGTAACCTAAGGTAAAACATTTGTAAATTATTTATCCAGTAAGGGGTTAATAATCAAAATATAAAGAACGCATGCAACTCAACAACAAAACAAAACAAAACACACAAAAACTCCACAAGTAATCTAGTGTATCAGGAGCAGTTCCAAATAGACACTTTCCTAAAGAAGACATACAGGTGGTCTACACGAACATGAAAAGATGCTCAACATCATTAATCATCAGGGAAATGCAAATCAAACCAGAATGAGGCACCACTTCACACCTCTCAGAAGGGTTATTATCAAAAACACAAGAAATAGCAAGTTTTGCTGAAGCTGTGGAGTAGAGGAAAACTCTAGTGCACCATTACTGGGAGTATAAATGGGTGCGGCCACTGTGGAAAACAGTACAGAAGTTCCTCAAAAAAAATGAGAAATTGAGCAACCAAAGGAGCCAGCAATTCCCTGAGTATTTATCTGAAGGGAATGAAAACACTAACTCACAAAGGTATATTCACCCCTGTATACACTGCAGGATTATTTACAAGAGTGAAAATAAAGAAACAACCTAAATGCCATCAGTGGATGAATGAATAAAGGAATTGTGGTTGATAAACACAGTGGAATCCTACTCAGCCATAATAAAGGATGAAATCTTTCGATTTACAACATGGTGGCCCTTGAAGGCATTATGCTAAGTAAAACAGGCCAGACAGAAAGACAAGTACTAGAAATCACGTACATGTAGAACCTTAAACAAAACAAAAACAAAAATGTGAGCTCACAGACAGAACAGATGGGGGGTGGCAGAAGTTTGGAGTTGGAGGTGGGAGAAATGGGTGAAGGGTTCAAAAGGAAAAAAGAAAACAAACCCAAATATAGCATCTTTTTTTTTTTCAGTTAAGTAATCTGTACCCCCAACATGGCTCAAGCTCATAACCCAGAGATTGAGTCACATACTCCACCGACCCAGCCAGCCAGGGTCCTGGAATTGTCACATCTTCTAATACTCAATGTATGGAGAAAGGGGAAATTAATTTAATCTACGGTATTTTGAGGGCTAGATATTTTTTGGTAAATGTACAAATGAAAACACATTCTTCAGGGTCACACACTCAGGACTGCATCTAGTTCTAATATTTATCATGACACTGAGCAAGGAACTTACCTTTTTAAATTAATTATTTATTTGAGAGACGGGGAGGGGGGTACATAAGCAGAGGGAGGGACAGAGGGAGAGGGAGGAGACTCCCCACTGAGCAGGGAGACTGACCTGGGGTTAAATCCCAGGAACCTGGGATTATGTCCTGAGCCAAAGGCAGAAGCTTCAACAACTGAACGACCCCAGTGCCTCTACTTAACCTCTTTTCTGTGTTTCCCCACCTCTGAGGATATTACACATATTTACTTTTAGAATAGCTTCTATTTTTAATAATACTTTTTAGAATTGAATGAAATAGAACTCACTTAGAATAATACCTATGAGAGTAAGCCCTCAAAAAATGTTTTAAAAAATCTTATTCTGGGGGTACCTGGGTGGCATGGTCAGTTAAGCAGCTGACTCTTGATTTGGGTTCAAATCAAGATCCCAACTCCTGGGAGAGAGCCCCGCACCAGGCTTCACACTCAGCAGGACGCTGCTGGAGGATTCCCTCTCTCCCTCTGACCCTCCCCTCTCTAGCATATGCTTGTGCATGCACCCTCTTTCTGTCTCTACAATAAATAAATATGTCTTAAAAAAATCTTATCTTGAACATTTGGTGGTTGCATTATCATTTTCATAATTGGGCAGTATCTCCTACTTTACAAAGCACTTTTATATACAATTTCTTATTGGAGTCAGGATATGGTCCTGGGAGAAGAATTTATTGTGTTTATTTATAGACGAAAATAAAGAAAACCAGACTTAGAGCGGGGCTGTGCTTTGTTCATGGCTGCAGAGCTAACAGATGATCTGATTTTCAGTCCAATGGAGGAGAAAAAGAAAAAATCCAAACACTGTAACAAGAGCCAATGAAGGGCACTACAAACTGATAATAGAATCAATGCAGTAAGACGATGCAACATTTATAAATATTTACCCACCCAGCAGTGGAGTAACTAAATATGTAGAGCATATATGAACAAACCGAAGAGAAGCAATCAGCACAAATACCATAGGGAACTTTAATACCGCACACTTCTCTCAATGATACACCATCCAGACAGAAGATCACAAAGGAAACATCAGCCTCAGACAACCTGTTACTTAGATGGACTTGACAGATACACACAGAAACCTTCATCCAAAAGCAGCATATGGAATACACTCCTCTCAAGTGCACGTTGAACATTCTCCACCATAGGTCATAGGTGAGGCCACAAGACAAGTCAATAAACTCCAGAAGCCTAGAATTTTCCCAAATGATGACTGAAATCAAATCGACCATCTTTTCCAACCACAGTGGTATAGAACTAGAAATCAATTACAAGAAGAAAACTGGAAATTCATAAACACAGAGACTAAACAACATGCTACTGAACTACCAATTGGGTTCATGGGCAAACCAAAATAGGAACACAGAAATACTTTGAGGCAAATGAAAAAATAGTACAATCAAAAAAAGTTACGGAATGCAGTAAAAAGGGTTCTAAAATAGGGCACCCAATGAGTCGGTGGAGTGCTGTGACTCCTGATCTTGTGGTTCTGAGTTTCAACCCCACACTGGGCATAGAGCTCACTTTATTTTTTTAAAGATGTCATTTACTTGTTTTACACAGAGGGGGAGAGAGAGAAAGAGCAAAGTGGAAGAAGCAGCAGGCAGTAGAAGAGGGAAAAAGTGGTTCCCCATGCTGACCAGAGAGCTGATGCAGGGCTCAATTCCAGGACCCTAAATTCATGATTTGAGCCAAAGGCCAATGCCTAACAGAATGAGCCACACAGGCACCCCTTAGAGCTAACTTTAAAAAAAAGTAGTTCTAAGAAGGAAGTTTATAGTGACACAGGCCTAACTCAAGAAACAAGAAACATCTCAAATAAACAACCTAACTTGATACCTCAAGGAAACAGAAAAAGAACAAATAAAGTCCAAAGTTAGGAGAAGAAAGGAAGGAACACATCAGAACTGAAATAAGAGAAATACAGACTAAAAAGACAACAGAAAGATTAAAAACAACATCAACAAATCAACAAAGAGCTGGTTCTTTGAAAAGAACAAAGCTGAGAGTCTCAGCCAGACTCAAGCTAACAAAAAAGAAAGAGGACTCATCATCAGAAATGAAAAAGATGTTCCCTGATACCAGAGATATGCAAAGGCTCATAAGAAAGTACTATGAACAATTACACCCCAGCAAGCTGGATAATCCAAAAGAAAAGGATACATTCCCAGAAACATACAACCTGTCAAGACTGAATCCCAAAGAAACAGAAATTCTGAACAGACCAATGACCAGTAGAGAGATTAAATAAGAAATCAAAAACTTCCAACAAGCAAAAGTCCAGGAACCCATGGTTTCACCGGTGAATTCTATGAATCATCCACAGAAAAAAATGAATACCAATCCTTCTCCCACTCTGCCAGAAAAACAAGAGGAAGGAATGCTCCCCACCTCATTTTATGAGGCCAGCGTGGCCCTTATCGAAAACTCCCAAGGTGCCCCAAGAAAATGACAGACTAGTATCTGTGATGAACATAGACATAAAAATCCTCACCCAAATATCAGCAAACTTAATTCTACAATACAGGAAGAGGTATGATCCAGTAAGATTTAATGTCAGGGATGCAACGGTGGTTCAACATCCACAAATCTAATGTGCCACGTTCACAAAACGAAGGATCAACATCATAGGACCATCTCAACAGATGCAGAAAAAGCATTTGATAGCGTGGCTACCAAATCACTGCCCAACCTGTGCTTCTGCTGCCTGACTGGTCCCCACACCCCATACCACTGCCACTCCACTGTGCCATCCCCCCCACTGCCACCCTGCTGCGCCCCACACCCCCGCCGCTGTCCCAACCAACCCCCATTCCTGACAGGCCGCTGCCACCAGTGCTGGCACCCTCCACCCTGCTACTCCACAACAGTGCCCCTTTGTCCCACAAAGGCTAACCCTCGCCATAGCTTCCCTGCTGCCCTGCCCCTTGCAACTGATGCCCTGCTGTGCCACCCCCAGTGCCCTTACCACTCCCTTGAGCACTCCCAGGACACTGCCAACCTGCTGTGCCACCCTTCAGTGCTTCTACTGCCCTGGTCCTGTGTTTCCAACAGCGCCACCACTGCTACCATGGTCACCCTGCTGCTCCTGCCCATCTCCACTGCCTCGCCTTCCCCCAAGCCATGCCGCACCATTGCCCTGCATCTGCTGTCCCGCTGGTCCCTCCCAACCACATCAGGGCCAATCCCTCCCCGCTTTGCCTCCAGGTCTGCTGCCATCCCACTGTGCTTCAAGTCACTGCTGCCTCACTGCCCCCGCTCCCCGCCATTTCTTCACTGCATACTGTCCCCTTGCTGCTGCAACTGTGCAGAGCCCCTGCCCTGCCCACACAGCTATTAACCTGATGCTCTTGCCCTGCTGGTCCCACCAAACAACCCCGACCTGCTACCGCCTGTCGGCCCCCCCTACCCCTGCTCCAGTGCCTCCAGATTCCCTCCCAGTTTACCTGCTGCTGCCGTCGTCCCACTCATCCCAGCCTTCTCGCAATGCTGCTAATGCCTGGGTGCCCTCGCCTCATAACCCTGCCGACTGCAGCACACCCCTCATACTGTCCACCTTACCACCGTTACTGCAGCTAAGCTGCTGCCCTGTGCCCCAGGCACTGCTGACCTTCACTGTCCAGCCCCCATTGACATGCATTAAGGCCCTACCCCACCCTTCATGCCCTTCCTGTGCAGTTGCTGTGCCGCTGCCTCCCAGCTGTTCTGTCCCCCCTTTTCCCCACGCCACCACCCGCCTGCTACCCCACATGCACCTGTGCAGCCACGCTGTCCCTCCCCGCCCACCACCATCCTCATTACTGTCCTGCTGCCCCCTGCATTGCTGCCACCATCCCTCTGTGCTCTCCCCGCACCTCTACCCTGCCAGGTGCACCACACCCCCACTACCAATCCCCTGACGCTCTCCGTCACTGCCCCCTTACCGCTACCCTGCTTCTGATATGCTGCCGCCCTGTGGCCCTCTCTTGCCCTATGTACCGCTGCTGCCGTGTCCTGCTGCTGCTGGTCTCCTTAGCCCAGCCCTACGCAGCCCTGCCCTGTTGACTTGCACGACTGCCCCACGTGCCACGCTGCCCCCCTGCTTTTCCCGCCCCTCCTCCCTGCAGCTACCACCAAGCTGCTACCCCTGCCCCCCACTCTGTTGCCTTCCTGATTCCCTACCCCTGTTGCCGCGCAGCTGCCGCCCCACGAGTCCTACTCCACCTTCCCCGCACTGGTATCACCAGCTTGCTGCCTCCCAAAAATGCACCCCTGACACCCTGATGTGCCCCCCCCACGGGCCCCCTTACTGCCGTGCCGCTGCCTCTGTCCTGTGGCCCCCCGGCCTCTGCTGAGCTTCGCTTCCCTGCCTCGTTGGCATGCACTATGAGCAGGTCCAGCAAGCCAGCCAAGCTGTCGCTGTGCTGCTGCCTCAGGTCTGGTCCCACCCTCCCTACGCTGCCCTGCCGCCTATATTCCACCCACCCCCCACAGGTGCCACATGGCTGTCCCACTCGGGTGTCACCCAGCTTCCCTTACCACAGGAAGCTCCCCCTCCCGGCACTACTGCTGCCTGGTGACACCCCTACTCCCTCCCCCGCTGGCCCCACCCCGTGTGTTCTAACCTCTCTGCCACCTTGTCCCGCCCATGGAGCCCGGCAGCCTCGTCCACCACACCATGATACTGACAACCCGCTGATGCCAGGCTGGTCCCTCTCCTCCACACGCCACGACCCCCTAGCTGCTTCCCCCTCCCTATGTTACGTTGCCTCCCCGCTGCCACACGTGTTACTGCTTCGCACGCCCGCTCCCCTGCCCCCCTCACGCTGCTACCACCTTGCTGCCCCCCCAACATGCACCCCTGCCATCCTGCTGTACCCCCCAACACGACCACCGCTGCTGCAGCACCACTGTGGCCTTATGCCGCCAGCCTCTGCTCTGCTTTGCTGCCCCGCCCCCTTGACGTGCATGATAGGCCCGCCCACCACGTCCTCCTAACTGTTGCCACCCCTCCCCCTTGACGTGCATGATGGACCCGCCCACCACGCCCTCCTAACTGTTGCTGCCCCGCCCCCCTGACGTACACCGTGGGCCCGACCACCTGTTACTGCCCCGCCCCCTTGACGTGCACAATGGGCCCGCCCACCACGCCCTCCTAACTGTTGCTGTCCCGCCCCCATGACGTGCACGATGGGCCTGCCCACTTGTCCTCCTCACTGCTGCTGCACTGCTGCCTGGGGCTGCTCCCACCCCCTTACCCGCTCTGCTGCTGCTTAGATTCCACCCATTCCCCCCACAGGTGCCGCATGGCTGCCCCACTGGGGAGACACACAGCTCCCACCCCTCCCTGTGCCACTACGCCCGCCCCCTTCCCCGCCTCTGGTGACCCCTGCTCCCTCCTGCGTGATCCCGTAACCCTACCTCAGTGTTCCCCCCGCCCCCCGACTGCCAACTTCTCAGGCCCATGTAGCCCCGCCCACCATGCCTTTACGTTGACGCCTCACTGATGCCGGGCCTGTCCCGCCTACCCCCATAGGCCATGACCGCCTAACGGCTTCCCCTCACCCCTGCTCCATTGCCTCCCCACTGCCAGGTGCATTACCGCGCTACTTCCGCCCTGAATATCCGCCCCCCTCCCCGCGCTTCCACCACATTGCTACCTCCACATGCACCCCTGCCACCCTACTGTGCCCCTCACACTGCCCCCCCCTTACCTCAGCTGCCGCTGCTCTGGGGCTGCCCTGTGCCACCAGCCTCTGCCATGCTTCGCCGCCCAGCCCCCTTGACGTGCATGATGAGCCCGCCCACCACCGCCCTCCTACCTGCTGCTTCCCCGACCCCCTGACGTGTGCTGTGGCCCCGCCCACCACACCCGCCCAGCTGCTGCTGCCCTGCCTGTGAGATGGAGTTCATGGGTGGTGCAGTCAGATAAGTGAAACGCTCTTGGCTTTGGCTCAGGTTCTGATCTCCGGGTCTTGGGATCCAGTCCTTCACAGGGATCCGTGCTCAGCACAGAGCCTGTTTGTGTTTCGTTCTCCCTCTGACGCCCCCACCAATAAATAAATCTTAAAAATAAGACAGCAAGGGAGAAAATAAAACATAATCAGCTCAGAATTCATTGTTTTGGGCAAGATCACCCTCCTAAGGAAAACAGAGGGGGTCAATCAGCAGACTTCCTAGCGCTTACCAGGAAATTCCCACCTGGTCTGGCTAAAGGTTATATAGTTCTGGATGTCGAAACTGCAGTTGGGTTGGTATTAAGTCTTGGCTAACCAACTTAGGGCCTTAAGCCATGTGAGTGCATTTTGAGCCTGTGGTTTTCCTTTTCAACAACTCCACGTTTTGATTCGACTCTCAGCTTAACTGAGAGATGGGCTCTAAATTGAAAGCATTAACAACACTCTCAGCAACTCCTCCGAAGTGCTCACAGTACTTGTTCCTCAGTGTAGTATTCAGAGTTCTTGACCTTTCTGATTAACCCTTGTGGTGTTCACAGGTCACCACTGCAGTCTTAATTTTTGAGTTGGTCATGCTCTTCTTTTGTTTTTTTGTTTTGTTTTGTTTTGTTTTTTTGTTTTTCTGGTGTTCCAGTCTTAGAAAGATCATTAGTATGCAGGTTAGTGTCTCTGCATTTGCATTTAGAGCTTTTGAGAAAACATAAAGCACCACGCAGATTATATTGATTATGATAAGATAATTCCCAATGTTTGGAGTGTAATTTGAGGCTATGTACTCCAAGACTCAAAGCAATTTAAAAAAAAAAATGAGTAAGAAAGACCCTGCTGAAGGAGTCACTCTTTTACGCCATGTGGCTTGCTCAGTAATCTGATGTTATTGGGCTTCAACTTCCCTCAAACTGTTAATCGGGATTTAGCTGTAAATATGGACAATCCTATCTTATTGCGTAAGGCCATTTTCATTTATAGATTTTAAGACTATAAGACTTTTTTTATATTTGGCCAACTCAATAACTAATTTCTGCACCATCAGTTTTATTAGTATGCTAGAGCTGAATTCTATAGCTTACTGAAAGTCTCAAATATGTGTTGTAATTTCACATCGGTAGCCTGAAAAAACCATGGTAGGAGTATTTGCACCATGGAAACAAACAAATGTTACAAATTATGGCTTCTTTTTGTTGTTGTTGTTCTGAAGAGTCAACAGATAAACATTTTCTAGCACACTACTCTTCATAATAGTGAATTCTATACAATTCCATTATTAAAATGGCTAAAAGTATAAAATTATGTTTTCAATGTCACATAAGTGGACTTCAGAATAAGATATGGATAGGTCAAAGAAATAACAATCCTTGAAAGAAAGTGATGAAAATGGAAGAATTATTATTTTCTACCAGAGGATTTTCTCATAAGTAGAGGAAGAATTTTGATATATAAGACATATGGAATGAACTGTTGTAGTAAATTTTGTATTGTATGTATGTAAATTTACACAAAATAATTGGAAGTAACATACCATGAATAGAAACATTCTATCCCAGGAACACAAGGATATCCCTGTTCCAAAAATATTCATAAATCTACTCTTATTCATCAATTGGTGAAATAAGAAAATAACAAATTACTTTTTTTTTAAGATTTTATTTATTTATTTGACAGAGATCACAAGTAGGAGAGATGGAGGCAGAGAGAGAGAGGAGGAAGCAGGCTCCCTGCCAAAGCAGAGAGCTCGATGTGGGACTCAATCCCAGGACCCCAGAATCATGACCTGAGCTGAAAGCAGAGGCTTTAACCCACGAGCCACCCAGGCACCCCAACAAATTACTTTAATAGATGAAGATAAAGCATTTGATTAAAAGTGTTAGTAATTAGATACAATGGATAATGGCATATGCAAGCTACATATAGAAAAATTCAAAAATTTCATCTACATAAGTAAGTGATAGTTACAAAATGTAATCATTACATATGACCAACAAAAATGCTTGATAATATAAATACAAACATAAACCTGAAATATGCTGCAAATATTAACCAAATAACATATTGTGGGCAATTTTTATTTACTCCTTAAAATTTGCTTTATGTTTAAAATTTCTCTACAGTGAAGCATTAAGACTATGCAGATTATGAAAATAATGAAATAGAAATATGGAGACCAGACCTCATTCACAACAGCAACAAAAACCTAAAATATCCAAGAATAGTTTTATTTTTTAAAATATTTGTTTATTTTACAGAGAAAGAAAGTGTGTGTGTGTGTGTGTGTGTGTGTGTGAGAGAGAGAGAAAGAGAGAGAGAGAGAGAGTTGGGGGGGGGGGTTGGTCAGAGTCAGAGTCAGAGAATCTTCAAGAAGTCTCCATGCTGAGCATAGAACGCAGTTCTGGGCTGGATCCCAGGAATGAAAAGATCATGACCTGAGCTGAAACTCAACAACTGAGCCACCCATATAACCCTCCAAGATTAGCTTTAAATGAGAAGAAATTAAAATGAGATCAATCCTAAATATATAAGAATAAAAAGGAAGAGTAGGAGAAAGAAGAAAAAGAAGAAAGACAAGAGCAGATGAAGAGTAGTCAAGGAGTAATATGAAAAGTACTAAAGCTGGGATGGGACAAAACTAGAAGGAAAGAAAGAACTTTATTAGTAGTATCTTGTGGTATGACCAAATGTGTTTTGTTTTTATGGGGCGGCTCGGTGGCTTTTATTCTACATGCTTGAAAAAATATCTTCCTATTTTTATTTCATTTTTAACTAATATTTAATATTCAAAGAAATATTTTGGGACTTCAGGCAGGAATTCTCCTCAACCACACTGCACCCCCAAATTTTTGCTATATGATTGATCCCCCACCATATCTTAGGTCTTGGAGATGATCATTATTTCTCTAAACATGAACCAATAATAATAGACATTCCTGCATCATGTTTGTTTTTTTATTGTCCTTACCACAATGATAAATCTTTATTAACTTAGATATGTACATGTTAAATGTCTCTTGCTCTCTCACTTATCATTAATTCCAAAAGGGCAGTCAGCTTTTCTGTTTACTTCACCAATATATAATCAATTGTTTAACACATGAGACATTAGGTAAGAATTCAATGAACACATTTAAGTGAATAAATAATGTAAACAAGGAAAGTAAAATTGTAATAGATTTGGAAGTATATCTGAAATCTATAAGTACAAAATAAAAATTGATTTGCTGGACAAATGGTTGCAAATTTGCCATGACAAAATTGCCACTAGTGTCCAGATTTCTTTTTTTCTTTTTAATACACCTTCATTACTATTTTTCACTGAGATTTGCTATTCCCCAAACTGAAATATAGCCATATCATCTGAGAAAAGAATAAATAATTGTTTTTGCCATAGTGTAAGCACTGGAACGAGCACAACCAGTTGATGCCTCCAGGGCACATGATGTCAGGAGATGTTCATGCCTAGCTTTGTGCAAGCTTCAACCATGAACCTTCATGACTCTGCAAGTGAGTGACTCCTTAAATTTTGCACCCTAGGGGCCTAAGTGTGTCTCATTCTGATATCTCTGTTAATTTATCTACTATTTATTATTTCTATAAACTTATCTTTGAAAGAGGAAAGAGGGCATTTCCAGGCTATTTCAGCTGCCCAACCACAGGTTCCTGAATGCCCTTCCTTTCATACAAAGAATATTATCTGTGTTCGGACTTTGTTCGCTTTAATATGATGTTCGCTATTCTTGATATCCAGCCCTTTCAAGTAAATTTAGAATCAGTTTGCTGATATCCATAAATTAACTTCATGAGATTTTTACTGGGATTGTCTTGAATCTACAGACCAATTTGTGAAGAACTGCATCTTGACCGTAGTCAATCTTTTTATGCATGAATAAGGAGTCTCTCCAATTCTCTTTTTCATCAGTACTTTCTGTCAGCAATTTGAGTTGTTCTTATATAGATAAAAGGGTATTCTCAAAATGGTTATGTTTCCCTTTCTCCTGTTAGTGGCATGAGGAAATTTTTCTCCACAATTAGCTATGAGGACCAGGTAGAGCCCCTGGAGGTAAAACTCACAAATATATAGAGGCTCCCTATGGCTAGATCCCCTTGGAGCTTGTTTTTGTTTTGCAGGGCTTTTCCCCCATTAGAGTTCTTATCAGAGTCATATCCATACAAAACCATCAAGCAATTCACAAATTACAGCTCAGGATTCCCAGCCCCAAGACTGGTTTCTGTGGAAGTTACTGCTCTGGAAAGTTGCAATTCTCTGTATCTGCCTGTCTGCAAGGAGGAACAGCACCTGCATCCTTTCCAGAAATACAATGTTACCTTGTTTTACTTACTTTCCAAGTTAAACACATCCCTTAGTTCTTTAGGAATATTGTAAATTTGTTCTAACAAAAACCTATGTGGTAAAAATATTCATCACGTGCATTTAAATAAATATTGCTCTTAGTCTATGTAACAGATTGTTCCCAAGTTTGGTTTTCTCCCTCTACATGAATGTTTAGTTCCATATGTTTCCATCTTCTTATGTCAAGGCTTCACCACTTTTGTGTTCATTCAGAGTTGAAATAAAACATTTTAACATTGGTTATTATGAAATTAGCAATTAATTGTCATATTTAGTGGAAATCAATAAGACAATACTGCTTGTAGGCTTGAGAACACATTGGTAGATCAAATTAATAAACAGTATATTATGGAAATACAAAGTATAACAAAACTCCAGGAAGCACAAGATTCATCTATGACTTCCAGCTTCTTCAAATGTATACGTGGCCCTCTGCAAATAAAAAAAGTCTCCCTTATTTATTCTTTTCAAATGTAAACAAGATATCATCATTTATTAACTTCACACTTAACATGTACTCCATATTTTCAGGTCCTGGGATTTCAACAGCAAGTTAACAAATCAGGCCTTTCTATTTTGAGGCTTTGAAATTGTAATCCCCATCTAAGAGGATGGCACCTCTTCTGGTTATCATTCATCTGCCTCCTCTTCATTCAGTTCTTAGTAAAATATATCTCTTTAAGCTCTCTGTGATCATCCTGCTGAATGGTCTACTATGCATTCCCATCATCTTCTATCACAAAACGGGCTCGTTTGCTTAATTCATTTTTGAAATTAATATATTCATATTTTGTTTATTTTTTTCATGCTTTTCTACCACAGTATAATAAAAATCCCATACAGTAGACTTTTGCAGCGCCTCCAGCAAAGTGACCAATACCTTCTATATAGATTTGTCAATAACTGTTACATGAATTAATTAACTCATTCATCAGTGAGAAGAAATCAGAGAGGGAAACAAACCATGAGAGACACTGGAGTCCAGAAAACAAACCATGGGTTACAGAAGGGAGTGGCATGGAAAGATGGGGTAATCGGGTAATGGTCACGTGTTGTGATGAGCACTGGGTATTACACGAAACTAATGAGTTGGTGAACCCTACATCAAAAACTAATGATGTACTCTATGGATAACCCATTAGTCTCCTCCAACTCTTATTCTTCTGAGGTTGTTTCTGCTCTCCCATAGGCTCTTTATTCATTTTCTTAAAGAATGTGATTACTTTTTTGTGTGGGTTGGAGATTGTCTAGCAGGAGATAATTATGGGGTTACTGAAAAGGTATGGAGTAAGGTATGGCCCTTTTTCACTCCATTGATATTTTGTCCCATTTTCTTCTCCCACCCGTAGCATAGGTGATGGAATCAACTTTTCCCAAAGATCTTGCATATGTGGTAAAGTATTGCATACCAAATTTAAAAATGGGAAATCATTGTTTAAAGTCCACTAACAATGTCTGGTATATTGGTAGAATAATTAATGGTTTTAAATTAATTCAAACTACTATTACCATAATAAATTTACAATATTTTTATAAAAATTCAGGAGACTCATTTTGCATTTTTATTGTGTTATTTGCAAGTTCATGTACGTTAGTGAAATGTCATCCAAAAAATAATAAAAATGGGATAATTGCAACTTTACTTTGCCACCTTCAGTCCTTGAATTTTTATACTTCTTCCAATGTCTTCTGTAGTTGTCTACTTTCTTCATGCTTCCATGGTCATGGCTAATGCATGTCACATAGCTGTTGGGAATGGAGAGTCCTGAAAACTGCCCACATCATTGAATTAAGAGTATCTTTGCAAAGACATTTAAATGTCAGAGAATATTTCTCAGGCAGGGTCAAGTTAAGGTCTTCTACAGTGTTCTTGCAGATTTAACTGCTATTGGCATTCCAATGTCACCTAACATTATTTATTTATTTTTTTTACTTTTTTTCACTTTAAACAAAAATTTAAATTTCTTTTCAGTATACCAGAATTCATTATTTATGTATCACACCTAGTGTTCCATGCAACAAGTGCCCTCCATAATACCCACCACCAGGCTCACCCAACCTCCCACCCCCCGCCCCTTCAAAACCCTCAGATTGTTTTTCAGAGTCCACAGTTTCTCATGGTTCATCTCCCTCTCAATTTCCCGCAACTCCTTTCTCCTCTCCATCTCCCCATGACCTCTGTGTTATTTCCTATGCTCCACAAATAAGTGAAACTATACAATAATTGACTCTCTCTGATTGACTTATTTCACTCAGCATAATCTCTTCTAGCCGGGTCTATGTTGATACAAAAGTTGGATACTCATCCTTTCTGATGGAGGCATAATACTCCACAGTGTATATGGACCACATCTTCCTTATCCATTCCTCCATTGAAGGGCATCTTGGTTCTTTCAACAGTTTTGTGACTGTGGCCATCACTGATTTGAACATTGGGGTACAGATGGCCCTTCTTTTACCTACATCGTATCTTTGTGGTAAATACCCAGTAGGTAAATAAACATTCAGGGTCATAGGGAAGCTGTAATTTTTAAAAATTTTTATTTATTTATTTGACAGACAGATCAAAAGTAGGCAGAGAGGCAGGCAGAGAGAGAGAGGAGGAAGCAAGCTCCCCACTGAGCAGAGAGCCCAATGCGGGGCTCAATCCCAGGACCCTGGGATCATGACCTGAGCCGAAGGCGGAGGCTTTAACCCACTGAGCCACCCAGGTGCCCCGGGAAGCTGTATTCTTAATTTCTTAAGGAATCTCCACACTGTTTCCGAAAGCAGCTGCAATGACTTGCATTCCCACCAACAGTGTAAGAGAACCCTCTGTGGTTTTGATTTGAATTTCCCTGATGGCTAGTGATGATGAACATTTTCTCATGTGTCTGTTAGCCACTTGTATGTCTTCATTGGGGAAGTGTCTGTTCATGTCTTCTGCCCATTTTTTGACACGATTATCTCTTTTGTGTATGTTGAGTTTGAGTTCTTTATAGATCCTGGATATCAGCCTTTTGTCTGTACTGTCATTTGCAAATATCTTCTCCCAGTCCATGGGTGCCTCTGTTTTGTTGACTGTTTTCTTTGCTGTGCAGAACCTTTTGGTGAAGTCTCAAAAATTCATTTTTGCTTTTGTTTCCTTTACCCTTGGAGACACATCTTGAAAGCAGTTTCTGTAGTCGATGTTGACGAGGTTACTGGCTATGTTCTCCTCTAGGATTCTGATGGATTCCTGCCTCGCATTGAGGTCCTTTATCGATTTCAAGTTTATCATTGTGTATGGTATAAGACAATGGTCGAGTTTCATTCCTCTACACATAGCTTTCCAATTTTCCCAGCACCATTTTATTTATGAGACTGTCTTTTTTCCAATGTATATTTTTTCCTGTTTTGTCTAAGATTATTTGGCCATAGAGTTGAGGGTCCCTATCAGGGCTCTCTCCTCTGTTCAACTGGTTTATGTGCCTGTTGTTATGCCAGTACCATGCTGTCTTGGTGAGTACAGCTTTGTAGTAAAGCTTGAAATTGGGCAACATTATGCCCCCAGTTTTGTTTTTCCTTTTTCAACATTTCCTTAGAAATTAAGGGTCTCTTCTGATTCTATATAATTTTAAGATTGTTTTCTTCAGCTCCTTGAAAAATGACAGTGGGATTTTTATCAGAATGTCATTGAAAATATAGATTGCTCTAGGCAGTATAGACATATTTAAAAATTTTTTATTTATTTTCAGCATAACAGTATTCATTGTTTTTTCACCACACACAGTGCTCCATGCAATACGTGCCCTCTCCAATACCTACCACCTGGTTCCCCCAACCTCCCACCCCCCACCCCTTCAGACCCTGCAGATTGTTTTTCAGAGTCCATAGTCTCTCATGGTTCACCTCCCCTTCCAATTTCCCTCAACTACCTTCTCCTCTCTAACTCCCCTTGTCCTCCATGCTATTTGTTATGCTCCACAAATAAATGAAACCATATGATAATTGACTCTCTCTGCTTGACTTATTTCACTCAGCATAATCTCTTCCAGTCCTGTCTATGTTACTACGAAAGTTGGGTATTCATCCTTTCTGATGGAGGCATAATACTCCATAGTGTATATGGACCACATCTTGCTTATGCATTCGTCCGTTGAAGGGCATCTTGGTTCTTTCCACAGCTTGGCGACTGTGGCCATTGCTGCTATAAACATTGGGGTACAGATGGCCCTTCTTTTCACTACATCTGTATCTTTGGGGTAAATACCCAGTAGTGCAATGGCAGGGTAATAGGGAAGCTCTATTTTTAATTTCTTGAAGAATCTCCACACTGTTCTCCAAAGTGGCTGCACCAACTGCATTCCCACCAACAGTGTAAGAGGGTTCCCCTTTCTCCACATCCTCTCCAACACACGTTGTTTCCTGTCTTGCTAATTTTGGCCATTCTAACTGGTGTAAGGTGGTATCTCAATGTGGTTTTAATTTGAATCTCCCTGATGGCTAGTGATGATGAACATTTTTTCATGTGTCTGATAGCCATTTGTATGTCTTCATTGGAGAAGTGTCTGTTCATATCTTCTGCCCATTTTTTAATATGATTATCTGGTTTGTGTGTGTTGAGTTTGAGTTCTTTATAGATCCTGGATATCAACCTTTTGTCTGTACCGTCATTTGCAAATATCTTCTCCCATTCCGTGGGTTGCCTCTTCATTTTGTTGACTGTTTCCTTTGCTGTGCAGAAGCTTTTGATCTTGATGAAGTCCCAAAAGTTCATCTTTGCTTTTGTTTCCTTTGCCTTTGGAGACATATCTTGAAAGAAGTTGCTGTGGCTGATATAGAAGAGGTACTGCCTATATTCTCCTCTAGGATTCTGATGGATTCCTGTCTCACGTTGAGGTCTTTTATCCATTTCGAGTTTATATTTGTGTACGGTGTAAGAGAATGGTCGAGTTTCATTCTTCTACATATAGCTGTCCAGTTTTCCTAGCACCATTTATTGAAGAGACTGTCTTTTTTCCACTGTATATTTTTTCCTATATTGTCAAAGATTATTTGACCACAGAGTTGAAGGTCTGTATCTGAGCTCTCTACTCTGTTCCACTGGTCTATGTGTCTGTTTTTATGCCAGTACCATGATGTCTTGGTGAGTACAGCTTTGTAGTAAAGCTTGAAATCAGGTAATGAGCATTGAATGACACATTGGACCAGATGGACCTCATAGATATATACAGAACATTCCACCCTAAAACAACAGAATACTCATTCTTCTCAAGTGCACATGGAACCTTCTCCAGAATAGACCACATACTGGGTCACAAATCAGGACTCAACTGATACCAAAAGACTGAGATTATTCCCTGCATATTCTCAGATCACAATGCTTTGAAACTGGAGCTCAATCATAAGGAGAAGTTCAGAAGGAACTCAATCACCTGGAAGCTAAAGACCACCTTGCTTAAGAATGCCTGGATCAACCAGGAGATCAAAGAAGAACTGAAACAATTCATGGAAACCAATGAGAATGAAGACACTTCGGTCCAAAACCTATGGGATACAGCAAAGGCGGTCCTAAGGGGGAAATACATAGCCATCCAAGCCTCCCTCAAAAAAATTGAAAAATCCAGAACACACCAGCTGTCTCTACACCTTCAAGAACTGGAGAATCAACAACAAATCAAACCAACTCCACGCATAATAAGGGAAATAATCAAGATTAGAGCTGAGATCAATGAGGTAGAAACCAGAGATACAGTAGAACGTATCAATGAAACTAGAAGATGGTTTTTTGAAAGAATCAATAAGATCGATAAACCATTGGCCACACTAATCCAAAAGAAAAGAGAGAAAGCCCAAATTAATAAAATTATGAATGAAAAGGGAGAGATCACAACTAACACCAAGGGAGTAGAAACAATCATCAGAAGTTATTATCAACAGTTATATGCCAATAAGCTAAGCAACCTAGATGAAATGGATGCACTCCTGGAAAACTATAAACTCCCAAAATTGAACCAGGAAGAAATTGACAACCTGAATAGACTGATATCTAGTAACAAGATTGAAGCAGTGATCAAAAATCTCCCAAAAAACAAGAGCCCAAGACCTGATGCATTCCCTGGGGAATTCTACCAAACTTTCAAAGAAGAAATAACACCTATTCTCCTGAAGCTGTTTCAAAAAATTGAAGCAGAAGGAAAACTTCCAGACTCTTTCTATGAAGCCAGCATTACCTTGATCCCCAAACTAGGCAAAGACCCTACCAAAAAGGAGAATTTCAGACCAATATCACTGATGAGTATGGATGCTAAAATTCTCAACAAGATCCTAGCAAACAGGATCCAACAGCACATTAAAAAGATTATCCACCATGAGCAGGTGGGATTCATTCCTGGGCTACAAGGATGGTTCAACATTCACAAATCAATCAATGTGATAGAACAAATTAATAAGAGAAGAGTTAAGAACCACATGGTCCTCTCAATTGATGCAGAAAAAGCATTTGACAAAATCCAGCATCCGTTCCCGATTAAAACGTTTCAAAGTGTAGGGATAGAGGGAACATTCATGAACTTCATAAAATCTATGAAAGACCCACAGCAAATATCATCCTCAATGGGAAAAAGCTTGCAGCCTTCCCGTTGAGACCAGGAACATGACAAGTATGCCCACTCTCACCAGTCTTGTTCAACATAGTATTAGAAGTCCTAGCAACAGTATAGACATTTTAACAATGTTTATTCTTCTGATCCATGAGCATGGAATTGTCTTCCATCTTTTTATGTCTTCTTCAATTTCTTTCATGAGTATTCTGTAGTTCCTTGTGTACAGATCCTTTACCTCTTTGGTTAGGTTTATTCCCAGGTATCTTATGGTTCTTGGTGCTATAGTAAATGGAATTGATTCTCTAATTTCCCTTTCTGTATTTTCATTGTTAGTGTGTAAGAAAGCAACTGATTTCTGTACATTGACTTTGTATCCTGCCACATTACTGAATTGCTGTATGAGTTCTAGTAGTTTGGGGGTGGAGTCTTTTGGGTTTTCCATGTGAAGTATCATGTCATCTGCGAAGAGAGAGAGCTTGACTTCTTCATTGCCAATTTGAATACCTTTTATTTCTCTTTGTTGTCTGATTGCTGTTGCTAGGACATCTAATACTATGTTGAACAAGAGTGTCTCCTCATTTTAAATATGGCAAGGCATACAAGCTATTTCCTGTGCATATTTTATTCAGTTTTTTGTTCAAAACCTTCTTTGTAAATACATTTATATTTTGGGGTGTTAGTTTTGGGGTACTAGCTTTGGTTCTATTGGTGAAATTATTTACATAATGGTTTTCTTATCTTTAAAATGAGTAGGTTGCACAAGCTCACTATGATATTCCAACCTCCTGCAGAGCTCTGGCTGCTAAAATGGGACTACCCTGGGATGCCTGGGTGGCTCAGTTGGTTAAGCAGCTGCCTTCGGCTCAGGTCATGATCCCAGCGTCCTGGGATCGAGTCCCACATCGGGCTCCTTGCTCTGCAGGGAGCCTGCTTCTCCCTCTGCCTCTGCCTGCCATTCTGTCTTCCTGTGCTCTCTCTCTCTCTCTCTCTCTCATAAATAAATAAAATCTTAAAAAAAAAATAAAAAATAAAATGGGACTACCCTCATGCTTTTCCCTTGCTCAAGAAGCTGTGCTGGCTCCCAAGTACCTGTGGCTATGAGATCAGATTCCTCTGTTAATATTTCTAGGCTCTCCACCTTCTAGGGATTCTCTCCCTCATATTAATTCTCGCTTCCATGATACACAAACACACTGCACCTCACAGAAGTTGTCTAGGATTTAAGCTCACCACTTCAGGAGCCATAAGTGCGTGCATAGTAGTGATACACTCAATACTACCAGTCCATGAACCATTTCTTGCAGGCTGCAACAATATAAATGCAGGAAAAAAAGTATCCAGAAGCTTTTATAGCGATTTGACATAGACATGACACCCAAGTTCATGATTAATGCACTTGTGTTTTGGAACAGTTTTAGTGTTTCTAAACTGGCACAGTGAGTAATATAACAGGATCTGTGTACTCATCACACTCAGTAAGACCATATTATACTATAAGATTGCTTTGTTTGACAACTGAAAACCACATTTGTATGAACATGTGAGCATATTTAAAGACTTTTTTATATTTGCAAGTTATTTGTAAGGTCATTTTCATTTTTAATAAAGATCTTATTTATTTATTTGACACACAGAGTTCACAAGTAGGCAGTGAGGCAGGCAGTGAGAGAAGAAGGGAAGCAGGCTCCATGCTGAGCAGAGAGGAAGGTACAGGGCTCAATCAAAGGACCCTGGGATCATGACCTGAGCAGAAGTCAGAGGCTTTAACCCACTGAGCCACCTAGGCACCCATGACATTTTCATTTTTAATAAAGCCTTATCTATAATTTATAGTCAATGTTATTAGTTAAGCCAGGAAATACAAATTTCTATTATTTATGTTTAACCCTAACTTAATTATGATGATTCAAGTAAGCTTCACTGGACACTTTTGTCAGAAAAAGATAAATCTTTTTAAAGTAAAAGAAAGGTATTGAATTAAAAAGTTGATTGAAGTAAATATTTAATATTTTCTATATGAACATTCATGTTTTGGGAACTGATTGCAGTGGAATTATGAGCTAATACTAGAAGACTATGTGTATATATCCACTGAGTTCTTAACATGACACCATTTTAGAGGCATTAGCTTGGAAAATTGTGGGCAAAAAGCTCATGCAAGTACCACACTTAAGTGGCACCAGCATCAACTACAGAAACAAGCCAATGATAGGGAAGACCAAGTCATTAAATAAAGTTAGCAAAATGTTTTTAACAAATCCAGAGATATTCCTAGCATGGCAATCCTTCAGGATCTGTGCAATTTGCACATGAAAGGTTTTTAGATTCAGTGCCAAAAAAACCCACACCTAGACATGAAGCATATAAAAATAATCAGTTTGGAGTTCGAGTTCTGTGTAAGAGTATCCTCTAGTGGTACAGCTGCAAAGGCAAGTCAACATTCTGGAGTCACCATCTGGATTTAGATGGTGGTGCCAGAAGTTGTTAATCTCCAAATTCCTTACTTCACTGAAATGTTTTTATTTTTTTTTTAAGATACACTAAATATTGTATTTAGTGATATAGTACAAATTGTGACAACATAATATGAAAGCTAATCAAAAACTGTTGTTTCATGCTGAAGTATAATGGCTATTAAGAAAATTTTTGTTGAAATACTTGACTTGCAGAATAAAATCTCATTATTCATGCAATATAAGAATCTAGTTTGGTCGCAACATTTTAAAGTTGTAAAGTAAGCATCCAGTTTTGTTATTTGGTATTTCTAATTATTTCTAATTATCTTAATACTTTCTAATTATTTTAATATTTCCATGAAAGAAAGGAAGGATGAATATATGTGTGTGTGTGTGCGTGTGTATATACATATATATATATGATGAAAATTAATCAAAAAGAGGTGAAAATAAGGAAAAAATGAAAAAAATAAATACAAGTCTAAAAAGTAAAAATACAAAGAATGCTACTTAGTGTTTTCCCTAAAAGTTGAAGCTTTTAGCCCTCTATGATCAGTAAACTTGACAGGAGTGAGTTGTTTGTGATGGTCTTCTGAGGGGAGGGCCTGTTGCAATGATTCTCAAAGGTACTTCAGCTAGTGCAAATACACCTCTCCTAAGCATAGTCAGGTCTCCATGTAATCAACACTAGATTCCAGGATGTGATTCTGTTTTACCCCCTGAAGGCTTGCAGTATGAATAGGTTGGGTCAATATGGCCTCACCCTACTCTCTACCAAGGAACTGAAAATTTGCACCCCAACTCTTCAGTGAGCACTCACAGAAAAGCGATCCATCAGTCTAATTTCATCAGTTTCTGTCAGAGCTCTGTGTTTACACTGCCAGTGACAAAGCATTTTTTTCTCAGGTGTGCGACTGAGTTCCAAATCCAAATTCTGCAGATTTCTGTGGCACAGAGTCACACTGTACCTCCCGGGTGTTGAGGTCCTCCCATACTTCTGTTTTGCTGGACTCCTCCCATGAATACTATCACCCAGCTGTGCTAGGATTCGAAGCTTAGGGTTACATAGAGCAGAAAGCCAGCACCTAGCCTCGTGGTTTTCAGCCAGATTTCCCCAACTGCTATCTGAGGACTGAACCATTCAGACCCTCACTGTTCTTCTTGTGACCCCTGGGATCTTGAGATCATACTGACAGGCCTGGGATTCTGCCCCACTTTACCAGTTGAACACCTTTAAGTCAGGGATATTCCCCATGAACTTATAGCATCAGACGTGCATGACAACCCAGGGTGTGAGAAGGCCCATGGTGGAGGGACTCTGGATTCCTAAAAGTCCACATGAAGTAGCTTAGCCTCCAACCTGAGATCCACCTGAAGAAAACTATGGTAACATGTTACCATAATTGGGGGAGTTATTTGGTAATTCAGCATAAGTTAATATACCTACAACATGCATAAATAAAGAAATTGCAATAGTTATGACACTAGAACCTAGGAAAAAATCACAAGAAAAACACATGGCTTCATCAGTCAGTAGGGCATATGGTACTTGACCTCAGTGTCATGAGTTTGAGCCCCACATGGAACACAGAGTTGATGTATGAAACAAAAGAAAACAACAGGACTTACACATGACCAAAGGCAATTGGGCTTGGACAGTAGAGCTGGTTGGTGGTGGACTGGATCCTCTCACCTGTTCATGCAGCCACTGGGTCCTGACCACTCAGGTGGTTCCAGGGCTTATCAGGCAACCAGTTCCTCCCCCTAGGAGCTCAGGGTCTAGAGGGGCAGATGCACAAATGTGAACTGAAAAAGTGAATGAAAAGAGCATTTTCTCCATAAGAAAAGAGCAAGGGACTACAATTGGGTCCTGAACTCCACCAGGTGATGGATCTGACAAGGCCCTGCTGTGATGACATTGAGAATTCCTGTGGCAGGAAAAGGAGACAGTCCTGCACAAATCTGAGTATATTTAGCCCAGCATAAGGAACCACGGTACAGAGGATTGGAAGCAGAATATGATGTTCCCAGAGTGGGGGTCAGAAAAGAGGCCAGAGTGATCAGAGGAAGCTGAAGTGGGGAGCAGAGAGGAAAGGGAGGAGGACCACAGTCTGGGGCAGGTGGATGGTATCAGTACATCACTCCTAGTGCTGTGTGACCACATTACCCCACTCTCAGGGGCTTAACCAACAATGTCTCAGAGTCTCAGAGGAGATTTTAAGTACAGCAATCCAAAAGTGCTCAGCTAGGAGCCCCTGTCAGAGCCCTTCAGTACTTTGGGGCTGTTGACAACACCAGGACAGGACCTGCTTCACTTAGAACTTGAGCACACTTAGGGGTATTGGCAGGATTCAGTGCATCTCAAATGGTCCGAGTTCCTCTGTCTATTGTTGACCCTCATGGCTAGGTCACGTGCACACGTCTGGTCCATGTTTCAACATAGGGGCTTGTACTCCAGTGTGAGGATCTAAGAGAGAACACAGGTCCCAGGCAGCATGGGGATGTGCAATGAGCTTTTATAACTAAATCTCAGATGGGGCTTTTAGGTCATTTTGCCATGTTCTTGTGAAATGGAAGGAATCACTAAGTCCATACCACACTCCAGGGCACAAGGTTATACAATAATGTGTTAATGGGATATGGGATTTCAGGGAACCATTGAGAGGAGAAGGTGAAAACCCCTGCAGGGTTAGTGCCTTGCCCAGAATCACAGACTGGTAGAAAGACTGAACCAGGCATGAACTCAGCTCTTTGCGAGTGTCCTCAAATTTGGGGCCCTGGATGCACCTAGCCATTCTGGAGGGCTCTGGAAAAAGTTGTGTTGAAGACAGGGGCTACAAGAGGAAGATGGTTTCAGGGTGAGGGTGAGCATTGATATCATAGACAGGAGGCTTTCCAGCACGATCCTGTACGAGGAGTCCAGGTCATGGCAACCCACTGAATGGACCCCTATCCACATAACACCCCTTGGAAAGGAGGTAATAGCTCTCAGCACAGAATATGCAGTCCATAGTAGTAAGGGTGGATTCTGACCATCAAGGGCCAAGTCTTCAATCCCTTTTTTAGGGTTCCCTTTGGAAATTAGAAAACCAAAGCTGTTGGGAAACTATGTCCCACCCCTTCATAGATGGGACCGTCACCTTCTGGGACTCCAGAATGTGAGCACTGATGAACAGATGTCTGCCCACAGGAGCCACTCTGCATGGAACTCTCACACACACACACACACACACTCACCCATTAGGGACTATAGGGTGGTATTTGCCCAGTAGCAGACTCAGAGAAAGTGAGAAGAGGAGGAAAATGTGCTTGGAGGTATTTCCTACAAGTGACCCCACCCATCCAATATCATAGATATTACTCCACATATGCCTGTGGACATCTGCAAGAAGTCCATGCTAGAATCATCTGTATTGTACAGACAAGATGCAGACCACCCCTGACAGGGATAATGCCTTATCCAGGGTCACAAAGAGGTAAGAGGGGAGAGTTGTGTCTGAAGCCAGGTGGGACCCTGGCTGCAATCAGCCCTTCCTTGGAGGTATGTGGATAGAGGTGTATTAGTGTCCCTGTGTACACATATGGACTTGCATGCAGAAAGGAGATGAGCTGATGGCAGCCCTGAGCATTGTTTGTGTAGGTGATAATCCAGCGTGGACTTGGGTAGGTGATCTCAGCCAGTGAAGTCACTTCCTTGACCACAGATCCCAACAGAATTTGGAACCCAACAACCAGGTGCCCACATTCTATTGTAGTCCAGTACCAGAGTTACTTGGCTGGAGACCTCTGATAAGGAATGATGTTCTCTTGCTGCTTGCCTACTTCCAGGGGCTCTGGCTTCCAGATACCCCAGGGGAATGCCATTTGCAAATGCAGCAGACATTGGCCCAAACCTTGCCCCCAATGCTTCAGGGCTTTTGGCAAGAGTTTCCATAAGTTAATATAAAGGAACCTAAGCCAGGCCAAGCCACCCCTCTGAGCTATCCCAGGGAAGCCCTGTCCCCTCCTTTTGATTATCTGGCAAAGAGGGATATTTGGAGGTTCCTGCCACTGGGCTGGAGGAGGACACAGGACAGTGGAAACCCTGGTGATCCCTTTATGTTCACACCAATGTCATGGTGGGCAGGGTGAAAAGAGGATTGTGAGGTGCATCTTACCTCTGCCACCAGACTGGAAGCAGAATGTGATGTTCCCATTTCTCTCCTTGGTGGAGCAGTGTATATATGGGGGAGTGGTGTGTCAGAAAGATAGTTCCCTGGGTCCAAGGACCAGCAAAGGCAGCCAGACAAGGCTCTGTATCCTCCTGCCTGGCTTCTGGGCACTGTCTTTACAGAGTTCCACACACGAGATGGGGCAAGAGCTGAACGGTGAGATCCTCTGTTCTACCAGCTTGAAGGACAAGAAGATGCTCCACAATAAATTTCCCCAATCCGGAGAATGGAACAAGTGTTCCTGCCCTAGAGGCAGAAAGGATACCCCCAAAATCAACCAGTCTAGAAAGTTCTCCAGACAAGTAATTGTGAAATTCATTAATCATAATTATAGACAGGAGGTCTTAAGGGCAGCTAGGTTGTAGAGATTCCTTACTTACAGAGGAAGGACCATCAGAATAATGTCAGACTTGTCCACAGAAACCTGGCAAGCCAGAAAGGCCTGGCATACATATTCAGGGCACTCAATGAGAAGAACATGCAGCCAAGAATACTTTACCCAGCAAGGCTGACATTCAGAATGGATGAAGAGATAAAGAGCTTTCAAGACAGGTAAAGTTTAAAAGATTATATGACAACCAAGCTGGCACTATAAGAAATATTGAAGTTTTTTTTTTTTTTTTATGATGAAATAATGAAGAGTGACATAGAACAGAAATTTACAGAGACAATCTCTAGAAACAAGGACCTTACAGGCAACAGGATGTCAATAAAAACTTAACCTTTAATAATTACTCTCAGTGTGAACGGCCTAAAGGTTCCCATAAAACTGTGCAGGGTACAGACTGGATAAAACAATAGGACCTGTCCATATGGTCCACCAGGACCATAGGGTCGCTGTCTACAAGGGACATCTTTGGAACCTAAAGATACATCCAGACTGCAAGTGAAGGGAAGGAGAGATATCTTCCATGCCAAGGGACCTCAAAAGAAAGCTGGGGTTGTGATTCTCATATCAGATAAATTAGAGCTTAAGACAAAGGCTGTAATCAGAGGTATTGAAGGATACTGTATCATTCTTAAAAGATCTATCCTCCAAGAGGACCTAACAATTGTAAATATCTATGCCCCTGACATGGGAGCTACCAATTACATAAGGCAACTCTTACCAGATGAAGAGTCATGTTGATATTTATATGTTAATTGTAGGGGATCTTAACACACCACTCTCAGCAATAGACAGATATCAAAGCAGAACGCCAACAGACAAACAGGAGCATTAAGTGACACATTAGACCAAACTGACCTTGTAGATATATACAGACGAGTCCACCCTCAAACAACAGAATACATTTCTTGAGCACACCTGTGACTTTCTCCAGAAGAGACCACATACCAGGGCACAAGACAAGGCTCAACTGATATCTAAAGATTGAGATTATTCCCTGCATATTCTCAGACCACAATGCCTTGAAACTGGAGCTCACCCACAACAAAATGTTTGGAAGGAATTCAAACACTTGGGAACTAAGGACTATTCTTCTCAAGAATGTCTGGATCAACCAGGAAATCAAAGAAAAACTTAGACAATTCATGAAAACCAATGAGAATGAAGACACATCAGTCTAAAATCTATGGGATACACAAAGGCAGTCCTTAGTCCTAAGTCCTAAGAGGGAAATATGTAGCCATCCAATGCTCCCTCAAAAATAATTGAAAAAGCCAGAATACACAAACTCCCTTTACATTTTAAAGAACTGGAAAATCAACAACAAATCAAGACAAACCCACGCAAAGGCAGGGAAAGAATCAAGATTAAAGCAGAGATCAATGAATTAGAAACTAGAGATACAGTAGAACACATCAATGGAACTAGAAGCTGGTTCTTTGCAAGAATCAAGAAGATTGATAAACCACAGGCCAAACTATTCCAAAAGAAGACAGAGTGGTCCCAAATTAATAAAATTATGAATGAAAGGGGAGAGATCATGACGAACATCAAGGAAATAGAAACAATCATCAGATATTATGATCAACAACTATATACCAATAAGTTAAGCAACCTAGAAGAAATGGAAAATTACTCAGCCTTCAAAAAGGATGTTCTAACGGACTGCTGTGTGATTCTTCCTAAATCCTCTGGGTCCTGGATTTGGGGTTGATTTAGGGCTGGGAGGGGGCAGGGTTGAAGAATGAACCTCTTAGGGATTGAAGCTATCCTCCATCCCACTATGCTTTTCCACAGAGTTCACACACCAACCACGTCTCCCGAGGACACCTTCCCATTTTCCAGAAAAAGCTCTCAGACATTTACCCTAAAGCAGGAATAACAGATGTGTGGATGAAGGTCCAGCAGGCCCTCTAATTCAAAGTACCTCGCTACCCTGGTGGAGAGGGAAGGCCCTCTTTTATCAGCTGAAGCTCATCACATGTTCCACTTCTCCTGGGCTCTGCTGACCTCATCATAGCTGGAGAAAATGCACCCATACCTAGAGGAGGCCAGGGGGTATCACATGAAATGTCCTGTGGATGTTACCACTCATCGTCTGAGCCCTGACGAGTCTGCAGCCCTAGGGTGCTGTCTGTTCTGCGTATGGATCATATTCAGCTCCTATATAAATACCTCCACTGAGTGGGGCTTCCTGAGTGCTTGATGAATGAAAGGGCCCCAACGAGCCCATCACAGATATCTGAGTGGGTCTGGCCCCCTGCTCACACCCAGGGATGCCTACTCTGGATTAACCCAGACACAGACCCCAGATGGAGTCTCAGATCTCCCTTTCAATGGCAAAACAGCCCAGCTCCAGACCATAGTGATAGTGAGGATGAGGCAGAGGCTTCATGATGAGGAGCAGGAGAATGCTCAAATAACGTGACCACAGGCCTTCTATCAGACTATTCCACAGGAGCAGGCACCCAGGTGTACTTTCTCTATAAGTCCTCACTGAGTCCCTATAAAAACACTGCCCACTTAGGAGTAAACTGAAGCTTGGGGTAGTTTGGAGACATGTCAAAGTCTCACAACCAGGCATTGGCCAAATCACACTTGGCAGTTAGGGGCAGGGTGCTCACCTCTTGGTCCAGCACCTCTTGGGTGGTAGCAAAGGCTCAATATGTACCCAGGAACATGTAGACAGAGTTTAGATCTCTTCTTAGGAAGGCAGGTGCCAGGTGTTCTATTTCTGTCTCCAGCATGTTGGCCTGGTTCATAAATAGCACAGAGGTTTCATTTCTTTTTCTGATTGAGCTATTTTTTACCATGAGGTGAATCAGAGGAGATATCAGTCAGTGCTATAGCCACCAGGAGAATCGGGTGTTGGAGAGCAGACTGACCGCCCAGATCTCAGTGACTTATGGCAAGAGGTGGGACAAGAGAGCCCACAGTCCTAAAAAGAATAAGGTGACTCAGTGTTTCCTTGGGTTAATCATAAGACTCTTGGTTTTTGTTTAAGTCATGTTCTCAATGTTCTGAGACTGAGATCCACGTAAGGCTGTGCACATAGGGCAGTGTCTGCTTGAGGATTCTGTCTCTCCCTCTGCTTTTCCTCACTCTCCTCCTGCCTCTCTCTCAAATGTGTCAATCAACCAATCAATTAATAAACCTTTAAGGAAAAAGAAAAAAGGTTCTTGGCATCCATATAAAGAATTGAAGCAGGGGAGGAGTCAAGATGGCGGAGAAGTAGCAGCTGAGACTACTTCAGGTTGCAGGAGATCAGCTAGATAGCTTATCTAAAGATTGCAAACACCTACAAATTCAACGGGAGATCGAAGAGAAGAAGAACAGCAATTCTAGAAACAGAAAATCAACCACTTTCTGAAAGGTAGGACTGGCGGAGAAGTGAATCCAAAGGGATGGGAAGATAGACCGCGGGGGGAGGGGCCGGCTCCCGGCAAGTGGTGGAGCAACGGAGCACAAAATCAGGACTTTTAAAAGTCTGTTCCGCTGAGGGACATCGCTCCAGAGGCTTAACTGGGGTGAAGCCCACGCGGGGCCAGTGTGGCCTCAGGTCCCGCAGGGTCACAGAAGGATCGGGGTGTCTGAGTGTCGCAGAGCTCGCAGGTATTAGAACAGGGAAGCTGGCTACAGAGACGGAGCCGAGGAGTGAGCTCACAGCTCGGGCTTACCTTGAACCGGTCGCAGGCTCGGTGAGCTCGGAGCGCGGCCGGAGGCCAGGCAGACGGGAGTAATTGGACGCTGTTCCCTGAGGGCGCACTGAGGAGTGGGACCCCGAGCTCTCGGCTCCTCCGGGCCGGAGACTGGGAGGCCGCCATCTTCATTCCCGTCCTCCGGACTCTACGGAAAGTGCTCAGGGAACAAAAGCTCCCGAAAGCAAATCCGAGCGGATTACTCAGCCTGGCCCCTGGTAAGGGCGGTGAAACTCCGCCTGGGGCAAAGACACTTGAGAATCACTACAACAGGCCCCTCCCCCAGAAGATCAACAAGAAACCCAGCCAGGACCAAGTTCACTTACGAGGAGTGCAGTTTCAATACCAAGGAGAGCAGCAGAATTCCAGAGGAGGAGAAAGCAAAGCACGGAACTCATGGCTTTCTCCTCATGATTCTTTAGCCTTGCAGTTAATTTAATTTTTTTTTCTTTTTCAATTTTTTTCTCTTATTCTGCTAAATTTTTTAAAACTTTTACCCTTTTCTTTTTTAACGTTTTTTAACTAGTTTATCTAATATATATATATATATTTTCCTTTTTATATTTTTTTCATTATTGGTTTTCTTTTTTTATTTGTTTCTTTTTTCTTTTTTCTTTTTTTTTTTTTTCTTTCTGAACCTCTTTTTATCCCCTGCCCCCCCCCCTCATGATTTGGGATCTCTTCTGATTTGGCTAAAGCATATTTTCCTGGGGTTGTTGCCACCCTTTTAGTATTTTACTTACTCCTTCATATACTTTTTTTTTTTTTAAAGATTTTATTTATTTATTTGAAAGAGAGGCAGTGAGAGAGAGCATGAGCGAGAAGAAAGTCAGAGGGAGAAGCAGACTCCCCGTGAAGCTGGGAGCCTGATGCGGGACTCGATCCCGGGACTCCGAGATCATAACCTGAGCTGAAAGCAGTTGTCCAACCAACTGAGCCACCCAGGCGTCCCTCCTTCATATACTCTTATCTGGACAAAATGACAAGGCGGAAAAATTCACCACAAAAAAAAAGAACAAGAGGCAGTACCAAAGGCTAAGGACCTAATCAATACAGACATTGGTAATATGTCAGATTTAGAGTTCAGAATGACTATTCTCAAGGTTCTAGCTGGGCTCAAAAAAGGCATGGAAGATATTAGAGAAACCCTCTCGGGAGATATAAAAGCCCTTTCTGGAGAAATAAAAGAACTAAAATCTAATCAAGTTGAAATCAAAAAAGCTATTAATGAGGTGCAATCAAAAATGGAGGCTCTCACTGCTAGGATAAATGAGGCAGAAGAAAGAATTAGCGATATAGAAGACCAAATGACAGAGAATAAGGAAGCTGAACAAAAGAGGGACAAACAACTACTGGACCACGAGGGCAGAATTCGAGAGATAAGTGACACCATAAGACGAAACAACATTAGAATCATTGGGATTCCAGAAGAAGAAGAAAGAGAGAGGGGAGCAGAAGGTATATTGGAGAGAATTATTGGAGAGAATTTCCCCAATATGGCAAAGGGAACAAGCATCAAAATCCAGGAGGTTCAGAGAACCCCCCTCAAAATCAATAAGAATAGGTCCACACCCCGTCACCTAATAGTCAAATTTACAAGTCTTAGTGACAAAGAGAAAATCCTGAAAGCAGCCCGGGCAAAGAAGTCTGTAACATACAATGGTAAAAATATTAGATTGGCAGCAGACTTATCCACAGAGACCTGGCAGGCCAGAAAGAGCTGGCATGATATATTCAGAGTACTAAACGAGAAAAACATGCAGCCAAGAATACTATATCCAGCTAGGCTATCATTGAAAATAGAAGGAGAGATTAAAAGCTTCCAGGACAAACAAAAACTGAAAGAATTTGCAAACACCAAGCCAGCTCTGCAGGAAATATTGAAAGGGGTCCTCTAAGCAAAGAGAGAACCTAAAAGTAGTAGATCAGAAAGGAACAGAAACAATATACAATAGCAGTCACCTTACAGGCAATACAATGGCACAAAATTCATATCTCTCAATAGTTACCCTGAATGTTAATGGGCTAAATGCCCCAATCAAAAGACACAGGGTATCAGAATGGATAAAAAAACAAAACCCATCTATATGTTGCCTACAAGAAACTCATTTTAAACCCGAAGACACTTTCAGATTTAAAGTGAGGGGGTGGAAAAGAATTTACCATGCTAATGGACATCAGAAGAAAGCAGGAGTGGCAATCCTTATATCAGATCACTTAGATTTTAAACCAAAGACTATAATAAGAGATGAAGAAGGACACTATATCATACTCAAAGGATCTGTCCAACAAGAAGATCTAACAATTGTAAATATCTATGCCCCTAACGTGGGAGCAGCCAACTATATAAACCAATTAATAACAAAATCAAAGAAACACATCGACAATCATACAATAATAGTAGGGGACTTTAACACTCCCCTCACTGAAATGGACAGATCATCCAAGCAAAAGATCAACAAGGAAATAAAGGCCTTAAATGACACACTGGACCAGATGGACATCACAGATATATTCAGAACATTTCATCCCAAAGCAACAGAATACACATTCTTCTCTAGTGCACATGGAACATTCTCCAGAATAGATCATATCCTTGGTTCTAAATCAGGTCTTAACTGTTATCAAAAAATTGGGATCATTCCCTGCATATTTTCAGACCACAATGCTCTGAAGCTAGAACTCAATCGCAAGAGGAAATTTGGAAAGAACCCAAATATATGGCGACTAAACAGCATCCTTCTAAAGAATGAATGGGTCAACCAGGAAATTAAAGAAGAATTGAAAAAATTCATGGAAACAAATGATAATGAAAATACAACAGTTCAAAATCTGTGGGACACAACAAAGGCAGTCCTAAGAGGAAAATATATAGCGGTACAAGCCTTTCTCAAGAAACAAGAAAGGTCTCAGGTACACAACCTAACCCTACACCTAAAGGAGCTGGAGAAAGAACAAGAAAGAAACCCTAAACCCAGCAGGAGAAGAGAAATCATAAAGATCAGAGCAGAAATCAATGAAATAGAAACCAAAAAAACAATAGAACAAATCAATGAAACTAGGAGCTGGTTCTTTGAAAGAATTAATAAGATTGATAAGCCCCTGGCCGGACTTATCAAAAAGAAAAGAGAAAGGACCCAAATAAATAAAATCATGAATGAAAGAGGAGAGATCACAACTAACACCAAAGAAATACAGACAATTATAAGAACATATTATGAGCAACTCTATGCCAACAAATTTGACAATCTGGAAGAAATGGATGCATTCCTAGAGACATATAAACTACCACAACTGAACCAGGAAGAAATAGAAAGCCTGAACAGACCCATAACCAGTAAGGAGTTTGAAACAGTCATCAAAAATCTCCAAACAAACAAAAGCCCAGGGCCAGATGGCTTCCCGGGGGAATTCTACCAAACATTTAAAGAAGAACTAATTCCTATTCTCCTGAGACTGTTCCAAAAAATAGAAATGGAAGGAAAACTTCCAAACTCATTTTATGAGGCCAGCATCACCTTGATCCCCAAACCAGACAAGGATCCCATCAAAAAAGAGGACTACAGACCAATATCCTTGATGAACACAGATGCAAAAATTCTCACCAAAATACTAGCCAATAGGATTCAACAGTACATTAAAAGGATTATTCACCACGACCAAGTGGGATTTATTCCAGGGCTGCAAGGTTGGTTCAACATCCGCAAATCAATCAATGTGATACAACACATTAATAAAAGAAAAAACAGGAACCATATGATACTCTCCATAGATGCTGAAAAAGCATTTGACAAAGTACAGCATCCCTTCCTGATCAAAACTCTTCAAAGTGTAGGGATAGAGGGCACATACCTCAATATTATCAAAGCCATCTATGAAAAACCCATCACAAATATCATTCTCAGTGGAGAAAAACTGAAAGCTTTTCCGCTAAGGTCAGGAACACGGCAGGGATGTCCGTTATCACCACTGCTATTCAACATAGTACTAGAAGTCCTAGCCTCAGCAATCAGACAACAAAAAGAAATTAAAGGCATCCAAATTGGCAAAGAAGAAGTCAAACTATCACTCTTTGCAGATGATATGATACTATATGTGGAAAAGCCAAAGGACTCCACTCCAAAACTGCTAGAACTTGTACAGGAATTCAGTAAAGTGTCAGGATATAAAATCAATGCACAGAAATCGGTCGCATTTCTCTACACCAACAACAAGACAGAAGAAAGAGAAGTTAAGGAGTCCATCCCATTTACAATTGCACCCAAAACCATAAGATACCTAGGAATAAACCTAACCAAAGAGACTAAGAATCTATACACAGAAAACTATAAAGTACTCATGAAAGAAATTGAGGAAGACACAAAGAAATGGAAAAATGTTCCATGCTCCTGGATTGGAAGAATAAATATTGTGAAAATGTCTATGCTACCTAAAGCAATCTACACATTTAATGCAATTCCTATCAAAGTACCATCCATTTTTTTCAAAGAAATGGAACAAATAATCCTAAGATTTATATGGAACCAGAAAAGACCGCGAATAGCCAAAGGGATATTGAAAAAGAAAGCCAGAGTTGGTGGCATCACAATTCCGGACTTCAAGCTCTATTACAAAGCTGTCATCATCAAGACAGCATGGTACTGGCACAAAAACAGACACATAGATCAATGGAACAGAATAGAGAGCCCAGAAATAGACCCTCAACTCTACGGTCAACTAATCTTCGACAAAGCAGGAAAGAATGTCCAATGGAAAAAAGACAGCCTCTTCAATAAATGGTGTTGGGAAAATTGGACAGCCACATGCAGAAAAATGAAATTGGATCATTTCCTTACACCACACACGAAAATAGACTCAAAATGGATGAAGGACCTCAATGTGAGAAAGGAATCCATCAACATCCTCGAGGAGAACACAGGCAGCAACCTCTTTGACCTCAGCTGCAGCAACATCTTCTTAGGAACATCGCCAAAGGCAAGGGAAGCAAGGGCAAAAATGAACTATTGGGATTTTATCAAGATCAAAAGCTTTTGCACAGCAAAGGAAACAGTTCACAAAACCAAAAGACAACTGACAGAATGGGAGAAGATATTTGCAAACGACATATCAGATAAAGGGCTAGTGTCCAAAATCTATAAAGAACTTAGCAAACTCAACATCCAAAGAACAAATAATCCAATCAAGAAATGGGCAGAAGACATGAACAGACATTTCTGCAAAGAAGACATCCAGATGGCCAACAGACACATGAAAAAGTGCTCCATATCACTCGGCATCAGGGAAATACAAATCAAAACCACAATGAGATACCACCTCACACCAGTCAGAATGGCTAAAATTAACAAGTCCGGAAATGACAGATGCTGGCGAGGATGCGGAGAGAGGGGAACCCTCCTACACTGTTGGTGGGAATGCAAGCTGGTGCAACCACTCTGGAAAACAGCATGGAGCTTCCTCAAAATGTTGAAAATAGAACTACCCTATGACCCAGCAATTGCACTGCTGGGTATTTACCCTAAAGATACAAACGTAGTGATCCGAAGGGGCACATGCACCCGAATGTTTATAGCAGCAATGTCTACAATAGCCAAACTATGGAAAGAACCTAGATGTCCATCAACAGATGAATGGATAAAGAAGATGTGGTATATATATACAATGGAATACTATGCAGCCATCAAAAGAAATGAAATCTTGCCATTTGCGACAACGTGGATGGAACTAGAGGGTATCATGCTTAGCGAAATAAGTCAATCGGAGAAAGACAACTATCATATGATCTCCCTGATATGAGGGAGAGGAGATGCAACATGGGGGGTTAATGTGGTAGGAGAAGAGTAAATGAAACAAGTTGGGATTGGGAGGGAGACAAACCATAAGTGACTCTTAATCTCACAAAACAAACTGAGGGTTGCTGGGCAGAGGGGGGTTGGGAGGGGGGGGGTTATGGACATTGGGTAGGGTATGTGCTATGGTGAGTGCTGTGAAGTTTGTAAACGTGGAGATTCACAGACCTGTACCCCTGGGGGGAAAAAATATATATATATATGTTTATAAAAAAAAAAAAAATATAAAGTCCTTGATGAAGTCTGGAAAAAAAAAAAAAAAGAATTGAAGTAAATGGTGTCTGAACTGAGTATCTCAGGCCACTTTGTGAGCTGAGTACTGTTAGCACCTCCCTGCATGAATGGCATGAATCCAATGATTTCTGATAACATATCCCATTCTTGAGATGAGAACACAGAAATGTTTCAGGTGAGAGAGCTTAGGATATTAGGGCATGAAGGATATAGGTTGGAGCACTGTGCATTGGCAACATAAGGGAATCACATCAAAGTCCTGCATCATTAAAGGGCTCAATGGCTGTGATACATGACTGGCTTTCTGGAATGGTGTGCAGCACAGTGGGGCCCCTGATCCTGACCCTGGAGGGTCCCCAAAGATGTGTTCCGTCATAGCAAAAGGGCAGAGCAAGAAACATAGTACCATGGGCTGAAGGTCTCTGGATAAAAGTCTCCCAAATCACCATGATCATTTGCAAGACTTGCAGAATTTGGGGAAGAACTGTTGGGCCAATGGGGACACCTGGGAGCATGAGTTAGGAAAATGCACAGCACAGTGAAAAAGAACTCTAGATAAATGAGACGAGACATAGTTTAAAGTCTCTTTAATGGTATTCTTATAAACAAGTGGACAATGGCTCTGCTTCTGTCCAAGGCGGGGGCATGACCATGAGGGCAAGTTTGGAGAAGAGATGAGATGGAGATGCATATGAGTACAGGACTCTAGGAGCCCAGACTGGCTTCTAGGAAGTGGTGGCCTTTGTTCTGCATTGGCACCCTGGGAGTGGGATCTCCCCAACTCCCTCACTCATCTCAAACCAGTGCTGGACTCTATTGGCAGTGTGGGGCACCTTCTTGTCCTTAAAGGAGGGAGAGAAGGGGATCTCATCATTCAGCTTCTGCTCCATCTCCTTTGTAGAGCTCTGTTAAAACAGTGCCCAGCAGCCAGGCAGGAGGCCTCAGAGCCCTCTCTGGATGCCTTTGCTGGTCTTCAGACCAAGGGCATTCCATTCCAGACACACCACACCCCAGTATGCACACACCTCCATCAAGGAGATAAACGTGCCACAGCTTCAGGATCTTGGATGGGCTCTGACACAGGTAAGAGGCACCTCCAGAATCCTCTTTCCACCCTTCCCACCAGGACATTGGTGTGAACAAGAAGGCATCACCAGGGTATCCACTGTGCTCAACCTACTACAGCCCATGTTTGGGAACCCCCACATATTCTTCTTTCCCTAAAACTCAAGAGGAAGGAATGGGGCTGCCCTTGGATGGTTCAAAGGGGGGGGGGCATCGCCTAGTCTGCTCAGTATTAAGTACCTATGGCACCTCCTGCCAAATGCCTTGAGGCATTGGGGTCGAGGTTTTGGGCCAATGTCTGAAGGATGTGAAAAAGCTGTTCCCCTGGGGTTTCTGGAAGCCAGAATCCCGGGATGTAGGCAAGCAGCAAGAGAACATCTTTCCATATCACATGTCTCTAGCCAAGTAACCCTGATACTGGACTACACCAGAATGTGGGTGCCTGGTTGCAGGGGTTCCAAGTTCTGTTGGGGTCTGTGGTCCCAGAAGTGACATCACTGCCTGGGATCCCCTACTGGAGTCCACTCCTGGTTTGACACCTAAGCAAACAGTGCTCTGGTTTGACATCTCCTCATCCCTTTTCTGCATGCAAGATCACATCTCTACACAGCAACACCAACACACCCCTCTCCACAGGGCCCCAGGGAAGATCTGAGTGCAGCTAGGGCCCCAGCTTGGAAACACATCTGGTCTCAGATACAACTCTCTATTCTTACCTGTTTTTGAACCTAGATAAGCCATTGTGCCTGGTAGGGATGGTCTTCTCTCTAAAATACAGATGATTCTAGCATGTCCATCTACCAGATGTCCACGGGCATAGGTTGGATAATATCTATGATGTTAGAGGAGTGGTGTCACATGTAGGAAATACCCCCAACCAAATTTCCATCCTCCTATCATCTTTTTGAATCTGCTTCTAGTCAGATCCCACCTCACAGTCCCTACTGGTTTGTGTGTTTTTGTGAGCACATGCACACTTGCTCCTGTGTGCACACATGTGTTCATATCAGTGTTCAAATTCTGGAGTCCCAGAAGATGACAGCCCCACCTGCAATGCATGGGTAATAGCTTCACAAGATCTTAGGCTTCTAATTTTCAATGCAAACCCTAAAGAAGGGGTTGGATCCTTGGCACTTGATGGTCAGAATGCACCCTTACCCTTAGAGACTGCCTGTCCTGCGATGCAAGCTATTACTTCCTTTCCAAATGGTGTGATGTAGATAGGGGTCCATTCAGTGGGTTGCCATAACCTGGAGTCCTCCTCAGTCAATAACATGGGGAGATGTCTCCTTTCTAGGATATCAATGATCACCCTCAGCCCTATACCATTTCCATGCCTATAGCCACTTCCTTCTAGACAACCTTTTCCAGAGCCCTCAGTGAATGGCTATGTGCACCAGGACCCCACCTTTGAGGACACTCAAAGAGCTGGATTCATGCCTGGTAAGCTTTCCTACCAGTCTGATTCTGGGCAAGGCACGGACCTGCAGGGATCATCACCTTCTCCCCTCAGGGGTCCTGTTGGTTCCCCAACTCCTCTGCATATATCTTTGTATAATCCTCTCCCCAGAGTGTGGTCTGGATTTAGTGATTCACTTCCATTCCACAGAAGGTGGCAACATGACCTGTTGGAGGCCACAATAAGGCTTGAGATGAGGACCAAACCAGGCCCTGACTTGTGTCTCCCTTTAAGTCCAAATACCTTAATAAAGGTTTACAGACAGGAAAGGTTGAGTAGCACTGAGAAAGGGTCTGTGCTATGTGTCATGCGCTTGCCTACGTGACTTCCCACATGCACTCCCTGGTTGATTGTATTAGTTGGTCCTTGTTGTTCCTGTACCTCCCATAATCCACTCCCTGGTTGATTGTAACTTCTTGTATCAATAGTAGATAATGGCATTAGCCGTGACTACCTGGCATCACGAGATTTGTTTGTAGTTAATGTAAAACTTGTTATAGGAACTTGCAGTTACTCCTTCTATTGTGATCTGCCTTATAAATGCTTGTAAAATGTGAAATAAAATCAGCACTGTTGGACATCATCCTCAGTGTCCCTCCTGCCCCCATCTCTTTGTCTCTTAATTTCTTTTTACCATCCTCTTACCCTCACGTTTCCTGGTCGATTTGTTGCGCCGGCCGTGACAATGACCCAAAGTCCCTGCTGAGATTTAGATACAAAAGCTCATTGCCCAGCCCCATGTTGACTCTGACCTATGTTCTCTCTCAGATCCTCAGACTGGAGTACAAGCCCTTAGGTTGAACACAGACATATGTATTTGGCCTAGCACTCTGGGTCAACAACAGACAGAATAACTCAGGTTTTTGAGATGAGTTGTATCTGGCCATTGCCCCTATATGAGCTCAGGTTCTCAGTGACTGTTGTCAACAGTCCCAACCTAATGAGAGACTCTGGAAGGAGCCTGATTCCTGATCCCCTGAGACCGGGAGACAGTGTTTGTGGGTTCAGCCACTGAATGTGCGGACATGCGGTCACACAACACTGGGAGAAAGGCACTGATACTGTCGAACTGCCCCGGGCCCTGGCCCTCCTACCCTCCCTCTCTGCTCTCTTCCTCAGCTTCCTCTGGCCATCCTGGCCTCCTTTCTAACCTCCACTCTGGGAACATCAAATTCTGCCTCAAATCGTCTGCTCCATGGTGTCCTCTGCCAGGCTGAATACACTCAGATTCATGCAGGGCTGTCTCCTCCTTTTCCTGCCACAGGAATTTTCAATGTCATCTCAGGATAACCTTGTCATACCCCTCACCTGATGGAGCTCAGGACTTAGTTGTAGTCCCTTGCTCTTTTCCTGTGGAGAAATTGCTCTTTTCATTCTCATTTTTGTTTCTTGTTTCTCCATCTTCTCCTCTAGACCCTGAGTTTTTAGTTGGAGAACCTGGTTGGCTGATAAGCACTGGCACCACCTGATTGTGCAGTGCCCAGAGGCTGAATGAATGTGAGACAGGATCCAACCCAACACTGACCAGCTCCATTGTTTGAGCCTCATTGGTTTTGCTCATGTATAAGTCCTTTTTTTTTTTTCTTTTTTCTTTTTCTGTTTTTATTTTGTAAGTAAACTATGCCTGATGTGGGGCTCAAACTCATAACCCAGAGATCAAGTATCCTACTGATGGAGGAATCCACGTGCCTCTTTGGTCATTTTTAAAGGTCTTTGGCTGATAATGCTTCAAGTAAACTTGGTGATTTCAACATGTTGTAGGTATATTACATTATGCTAAATTACCAAGTAACTCCCCAAATTTTGATAGCATGTCCCCACAGATATTCCCCCATGACCATGCTGAGAGGCTCTTCAGATTAGGAGACTGAAATCCTTTATGTGGTGTTTCAGGAATGTAGAGTCCCTTCACCATGGGACTTCCCACTCCCTGGGTTGTCATGCACCTCTGACGGTATCAGCACAAGAAGAAAGATGACAAAGAAATAGACAAAGGAGCATATTTCTAGTCAGGTCTTGAAGGCCTAAGTGTACACTTCTACACTCAATCTTTTATTTATTTTTTTTCAGGATTTTATTTCTTTATTAGAGGGTAAAGAGCACAAGCAGGAGGGAAGGGGCAGAGGGAGGAGAGATGCTGAGGTGAGGAGGACTGGGTGTGGCTGATACAGACCGGTGGAGGGAACAGCTTACGCCACCCAGAGCAAGTCTCCATCAACTGGTAGTCCAGGAGTAATGAGTATTCTCAGATCCCTGTGCCTATGACCTGCCATCAGGGGAGACCTTCCAGGGATTGCTTCATGGGCTCAGAGAACACTGAATGGTGGGAAAATTTTTCTTTATTTAGGAGGGACATGAAAAGTCAATCATGGTGATGATACATTTTTCTTCTTGGACCTACAGCACCAGGCACAGAAGATGATCCTGAACCACCTCAAGAGCAACCTCTAGCTCTCACTGTGGTGCCTGCAGCAGCTTCAGAGCTTGACTGGCATGGGTTGGAATAAGTTGTACAGGTGATATGACTGCGGATATGATGAAGTTCTAGAACCTAGGTGAGGTTCGGTGGGCTGAGGTCTGAGGTCCGGAGCCAATGACCAAGAAAGAATTCTTGAGACATCTTTGGTGCAAAATGGTGGTTTATTAAAGCACGGGGACAGGACCCATGGGCAGGAAGAGCTGCTTCCCCTGGTTGTGAGAGATGGCAGGTTATGTACCTTGCTGTTGGGGGAAAGTGAGGGGAAGGGAGGTTTCAAGGGAGCTTTCATATGCTAAAGAGGGCCTACAAGGTGCTGGGATACCAGAGGCCTTGCGGCCTGATCAATGTTGTCTTTTGGCAAGCCATTCACATTTCTGCTATCGAGCGTCTTTGTTAGTGAGATTTGGGTTTAGAAGAAATTTAACTTTATTTAGGGCTTGAGGAACTGAGTTATTTGCCTCTGGAGTAAATTCTTTGTTTGTAGATCTCTAGGACGTTTGTAAACCAAGGGAGACTTCTGTCTTGCAGGATTGTGATCTCTGCAAGTTAACTATTCGTTTCTTTTGGCGGTCAGGGGTGCCTGAGGAATGTCACACACATTACGGAGGGGAGAGGGTAGAGAGGGGATGCAAGGAGCCAGCTTTTGCTTTGTCTTCAGCCAGCCTCCTGCTCCCTCATCAGATAAAGCAAAGGGGAGGCACCTACGTGAAGGAGCTTACTGCAAAGTTTTTAGTGACAATGAAGTTCTTGATTGAAACACTTAGGAGTTGACTACTATGGGGGACATTTATGGCTTAAAAGTGTTCAAGGACGGGGCGCCTGGGTGGTTCAGTGGGTTAAAGCCTCTGCCTTCAGCTCAGGTCATGATCCCAGGGTCTGGGATCACCGAATCAGGCTCTCTGCTCAGCAGGGGGCCTGCTTCCCCCCCCCCCCCCCCCCCCCCCCGCCTCTCTGCCTACTCCTGATCTGTCAAATAAATAAATAAATAAATAAAATCTAAAAAAAATGTGTTCAAGTGGTGAAGTGGGCTGGAAATCCAAGTTTGACAGCATGATCTCAAGATCCCGATGGTCACAAGAAGAACAAACAGGTGGGGCCCGGATGCTTCAGAGTTCCCAGACATCAGTTAGGGAAAAATGGCTGAAAACCATGAAGCTAGGTCCTGACTTTCTGCTCTGTGTAGCGCTAGACTCCAAATCACAACATTGTTGGGCGTTCACTTCCCTGAGAGGGGTCCAGAAAAAAAAAAAAAAAAAAGCAGGACAAGACCTCAAACACCCAGCGGTATGGTGTGGGTCTGTGCCACAGGAATCCATAGGAATTGAAATTGGGGCCACCTGGGTGGCTTAGTTGTATAAGTAACTGCCCTCAGCTCAGGTCATGATCCCAGAGTTCCTGGATCCAGTCCCTCATCAGTCTCCCACCTCCATAGGGAGTCTGCTTCTCTCTCTGACCTCCTCCCATCTCATTCTCTCTCTCACTCTCACGCTCTCTCAAATAAATAAATACAATTTTTAAAAACAAAAAGATTGGAGTTAGAACTCAGTCATGTTCATGAGATAAAAATACCTTGTCACTGGCAGCGTGAACACAGAGTTCTGACAGAAACCGAGGAGTTAAGACTGGTGGATTTTTTTTTTTTTTTTCCTCTGAGGGCTCACTGAAGAGCTGGGGTGCAAATGTTCAGCTCCTAGTTAGAGAGCAGTGTGCAGCAACATTCAACTCACCCATTTGTGCTGCAAGCATTCAGGGAGTAAAACAGCACCACAAAACTTCCAGGTTGGTGACAACTATCTACTTCCTTTCCTCCAATCCCATATTGCTAATTGTGACCAAGCTGACTGGCTGCACTAAATATTTTTGTTATCCAGCCTTAGCTGGTCTGTAATGACACTTGTCATTCTTTTCTTCTTCAACACTTTGTGCAGGCCAGAGATTACAAATGATGTGTTGGGTCTCAGTGCATAGACACCTTTCTCTGCCTTCAACATACTTAATGTTAACTACTTCCCAACATTTAAAATTGTCAATTTTACATGAAAACCCAGATATTCAAAAATGAAAAACAAAACAAAGCACATATTAAAAAAGATTTTCTTTAATTTATTTTAGAGAAAGAAAGAGGATGTGCATGTGCATGTGCTGGAGGAGGGGCAGAGGCAGAGGGAGAGGAACAGAAACCTTAACAGACCCCATGCTGAGCAGGGAGCCCCACATAAAGCTTGATCTCACAACCCTGAGATCATGACCTGAGCCAAAACCAAGAGCTGCATGTTTAATCAACTGAACAACCCAGGTGCCCCATAAAACACATTTTATAAAAAAAGAAAATCTGACAAGGATCCTTTAACACTTGGCTCCAGTCAGCTGGAGCTTTCTTAACATTCAGCTGAAATAAATGCCTTTCTTAGAAGCCGCAAATGAGCTTACCACAGATAAAATGTTTCTTCTCAGTTTTCAATTAATTTCAGATATCCACATTTTCCAATGATACCTAGACCTCATATATGAGAACTCTATTGACAGTGGGATGGGAGGATCCGCCCCCCCCCCCCCCCCCGCTTTCTAGCAAATGTAAGTTGCTGTTCAACTCACTCCAGAAAACACAAGATCCCAAACTTTTCCACATTATGTTTTTAGACACAAACACTTCAGGTTAAGAAATTTCCCTTTCACATTCCAATCACCCATAGCACTGGTATTGTTCTTTTAATTTTAATCAAGAAAAATATCATAGTAGGGGCGCCTGGGTGGCTCAGTGGTTAAGCCTCTGCCTTCAGCTCAGGTCATGATCCCAGGGTTCTGTAATCAAGTCCCACGTCGGGCTCTCTGCTCAGTGGAGAACCTGCTTCCTCCTCTCTCTCTCTCTCTCTGCCTACTTGTGATCTCTGTCAAATAAATAAATAAAATCTTAAAAAAAATATCATAGTATGGTTAATATACTATGCTATATTATATTCAGGTGTACAATAAAGTGACTTGTTAATTCTGTACATTAATTGATGTTTACCATGATAAACATAGTCACCATCTGTCACCACACTGCATTGTTACAGTATTATTGACAATATTTCCTATGCTGTAGTTTCCTTTTCTGTAACTTATTTGTTGTAACTGGAAAAATTTTACCTCTTTATCCCCTCTGCCTATTCTCTTAGCCATTTTCCCTTTGGCAACGAACAGTTTGTTCTCTGTATTTAAGAGTGTGTTTTGGGGGGTGCCTGGGTGGCTCAGTGGGTTAAAGCCTCTGCCTTCAGCTCAGGTCATGATCCCAGGATCCTGGGATCGAGCCCCACATCGGGCTCTCTGCTTGGCGGGGAGCCTGCTTCCTCCTCTCTCTGCCTGCCTCTCTGCCTACTTGTGATCTCTGTCAAATAAATAAAATCTTAAAAAAAAAGAGTGTTTCTGTTTTTATTTGTTTTTTAGATTCCACATATATCTCAAATTGTATGGTACTATCATTCTTATGATACTGTCACTCCTCTAAAACTTCACATGTTTTTTCTTTTAAAATCTGTTCCACAGGGAAATGGAGAAACTACCAAACTTGTATCCCGTGTAATGAATATATATATATATATATATATACACACACACACATATATATATATATACACACATATATATACATATATATATATATATACATATATATATATATATATATATATATGCCGGCTTTCTGGCCGGCGTTGGGCAGCCCTGTGGACAGCCCTGTCCCCCATGGCCGAGGGCCCTTTCTGGCTGGGGGCGTGTCGCGGCCAGCAGGAAAACTCGGAGAGAAGACACAGCCCTGCCAGGGGCCCTGGTGCAGGGGAGCTTTCCTGGAGCAGAGTTGAGGGAGGGGTTGTGGCCTGGCATCCATCTCCGATTGTTTGGATCTGCCGGGGCGCCCAAGGCTGGGGCCGGCCTCAGTGGGGGCATGAAAGTTTCCCTGGCTCTGAGGCTTTTCTGCAGCAAAAAAAGGCACCGTCAGCGCCGGGGTGGTAGGGGGAGTCGTGGCACGGGACTCGGGGTTCCCCAGTTGGAGGCCCCGAGGGACAGGACCCTGGACACAGAAGGCTGAGAAGCAGGCCATGGGGCGGGCCAGGCCCCATTGGCCAGCGCCAGGTAGGGGAACCCCAGAAGCTGAGGAGCAGGAGGCGTCGGCCTCACCTGTGCCTGACTCCCAGAGGGCTTTCTGGCGGGGTCCGGAAGCGACCACTCGCGATCCACGGCCGGGCCCCCAGGGGGCGGCCCTGCAGACGTGTGGCACCCAAGGCGAGTTGGCCGTGCATTTTCCGGCCAATTCTCACGAGCGTTCTGCCCAAACCGATTCGGTTTGGGCAGAACGCTCGTGAGAATTGGTGGGCGTTGGGCAGCCCTGCGGATTGCCCTGTCCCGTGAGGCCGAGGGGTCTTTCTTGTTTGTGGCATGTCACTACACAGGGGCAACGCGTGGAGACGACGTGGCCCAGCCAGGGGGCCCCAGCACAGGGGAGCTTTCCCGGAGCAGAGTTGAGGCAGGGGTTGTGGCCCGGCATCCGCCGCCACTGATTCTTTGGACCACTGGGGCGCCCAAGGCTGAGGCTGGCCTCAGAGGGGGCACGAAAGTTTCTCTCGCTCCGAGGCTTTTCCACAGTTCCGAAAGGCACCCTTTCCGCCACAGCGTTAGGAGCAGTAGTGGCCCGGGTCTCAGTGTTCCCACGTTGGAGGCCCCTCGAGACAGGACCCTGGACACAGAAGTGTAAGAAAGCAGGTGAAGGCTCATGCCTGGGCCTCGGGGCAGGCCAGGCCCCATAACCAGCGCCAGTGTGGGGACCCCCAGAGGCTGAGGAACAGGAGGCATCGGCCTCACCTGCGCCTCACTCCCGGAGGGCTTTCTGGCATGTTTCCGGGGAGACCACTCGAGATCCCAGGCTGGCCTTTGTGGGGGAATGAATGTATCTCTCGCTCGAAGGCTCGTATGCAGATCCGAAAGGCACTGTTTGCTCCAGGGTGGTCAGGGGACTTGTTGCGCAGGACTCAGGGTTCCCCAGTTGGAGGCCCTGAGGGACAGGACCCTGGAAACAGAAGTTTGAGAAAACAGGCGAGGATTCGTGCCCAGGCCTCGGGACAGGCCCGATCCCATCTGCCAGCACCAGGGAAAGGACCCCTGGAGGCTGAGGACCAGTCGCCTACGCCTGACTCCCAGAGGGCTTTACGGCGGGGTTCGGACCCGACCAGTCGGGATCCCAGACCAGGCCCAGGGGGTGGCCCTGCAGACGTGCTGCGCCCGAAGCGAGTTTGCCAGGAATTTTTTGGCCAATTCTCTGGAATGTTCTGCCCAAATCGGGAGTGATTTGGGCAGAATGCTCATGAGAATTGGCCAGCGTTGGGCAGCCCTGCGGGCCACCCTGTCCCCCGAGGCCAAGGGCCCTTTCTCACTTGGGGCATGTTGCAGCCAGCAGGAAAACATGCCGAGATGACGAGCCCCACCCGGGGGCCCCAGCGGAGGGGAGTTTTCCCAGAGCAGAGTTGAGGGAGGGGTTGTGGCCGGGCGTCTGCCTCCGATGTTTTGGGCCACTGGGGTGACAAAGGTTGGGGCTGGCCTCCGTGGGGGCACAAAAGTTTCTCTGGCTCCGAAGATTTTCCGCACCTCCGAAAGGCACCGTTTCCGCTGGGGTGGCAGGTGGACCCGTAGGGTTCCCCAGTTGGGGGGTCCGAGGGACAGGACCCTGGAAAAGGAACGCTGAGAAAGCAGGTGAGGGCTCGGTCCCAGGCCTTGGAGCAGGGCAGGCCCCATTGGCCAGCACCAGGGAGGGGACTCCCGGAGGCTGAGGAGCAGGAAGCATCAGCCTCAACTGAGCCTGACTCACGGAGGGCTTTCTGGCACCGTTTGAGCCGCGACCACTCGAGATCCCAGGCCAGGCCCAGAGGGCGGCCCTGCAGACCTGCGGCGCCCGAAGCCAGTTCACCAGGCATTTACCGGCCAATTCTCTTGAGCATTCTACCCAAATCGCGATTGGGCTAGGCCTGGGCCTAGGGGCAGGGCAGGCCCAATCTGCCAGCTCCAGGGAGGGGACCCCCAGAGGCTGAGGAGCAGGAGCCATTGGCCTCACCTGAGCCTGACTCACGGAGGGCTCTCTGGCAGCATTCGAGCGGCGCCCACTCAGGATCCCGGGCCAGTCCAGGGAGTGGCCCTGCAGACATGCAGCGCTCTAAGCGAGAAGAAATTTTTGGAGTCTGATCATGCTCACTAATTTTTCTGTATAATTTAATGGTAATTCCTTCTTTACACAATTTCTGCTGTGAAAGGTTTCCTAGGAAAACTGTACTTTCAAAGAGCAGGGGAACCTGTACCCCTCCTGCAGGGTTAGCTTTAGTCTCCATGTTACACAGAACTTTCTATGACCTGCAGATTTTATCACTCAAACATTGCGCCTTTGATCACCTTCATCTGTTTCCCGCCACCCCACCCCCAACTTCCCTGAATCTGGCAACCACCAATTTGTTTTCAGTATGTATGTGTTCATTATGTTTTTGTTTCCATGTGGAATGGACATGAGAGCATCTGGTGTTTGTCATTCTGTGTCTAAGTTACTTAGCATAATGCTCTCAAGGTTTATGTTTCCATGTCTGGTTATTGTGAATGATGCTCCAGTGAACTTGGGAGTGTATTTCTCTTTTTGAGGGAATGCTTTTGTGTTCTCCAAAAAATATTCGATAGAATAATTACTGGGTCTCATGGTAGTTGTGTTTATTATTTTCAGAAACCTCCATACTGTTTGCCACTATGGCTGCACCAATGTACATTCCCATCAACAGCCCATAGGGTCCCCTCATCTACACATGCTTTACCACACCTGGTGTCTGTCTCTGGGCCAATTGCTGTTCCAACAGTTGTGACAGCTGATTCCTGTAGACTTACAGTTCCCTGATGACGATTAGTGATGTTGTATACCTTTTTCTGTGTCCGTTGGCCACATGTATGTTATCATTGGAAAGGATCTCTTCACATATTCTCCCCATTTTTTATTTTGTTTTTGTTTAGATTTGTATGTGTGTTTTGTGTATTTTGGATATTAGCCTCTTCTCACGAATATGATTTACAGATTTTTTTTTTCCATTGGGTAAGTTGCCTTTTAAGTTTTTGATGGTTTCTTTTGCCATGAAAAAGATCTCAGTTTGATGTCGTTACACTTGCTTATTTTTGCCTTTGTTTCCTTTGCTTTTGGTGTCTGATCTGAAGACTTTGCCAAAACCAATGTTGAGAAACTTACTACCTGTGTTTTTTTCTTGTAGGTTTATGGATTCAGGTCTTATGTTCAAGTCATTCATCCATTTAAAATTTCTGTGTGCGGTGTTGTGATCCAGTTACATTCTTTTGCATATAGTGTCCAGTGTTCTCAGTATCGTTCACTGAAGAGACAGTCCTCTCCGCATTGTACATTTTCTTCTCCTGTGTTGTAAATTAAGACCATATATGTGCAGGTTAGTTTCTGAGCTTTCTATTTTGTTCTATTCTATTCTCTGTGTGTGTTTTTATGCCAGTACCATACTGTTTTGATGATCATAACTTTGTATTCTAGCTTGAAATCTGGGAGAGTGGAGACTGCAGCTTTCTTTCTCCAGATTGCTCTGGGTATTTGAGGTCTTTTGTGAAATCATATGAGTTTTAGAACTGTCTTCTATTTCTTTGAATAATGTCATTGGGATTAGGATAGGGTTTTCATCACATCTGTAGATTGCTTTGGGTATGATGAACATGTTAACATTATTAATTTTTCCAGTTAATGAGCATGGCATATGCTTCTGTTTGTGTTGTCTTCCATTTCTTTGACCCACACATTCCTCCCCACCCCAACACACACATGCACTTCCTTTATTTTCCACCATGTGTTCAGTGTACCAGGCCTTTCTTATTCTTGGTTACTCTTATTCCTAGATATTATTTTCTCCATGCAATTGTAAATGGCATTGCTTTCTTAGTTTCTCTTTGTGAAAGTTTGTCTTCAGTATATAGAAACACAACAAGTTGGGGTACCTGGGTGGCTCTGTTGGTAAAGCATCTGCCTTCAGGTCAGGTCATTCTGAGGTCCTGGGATGGAGCTCTTAATCAGTCTCCCTGCTCAGTAGGAAGCCTGCTTTTCTCTCTCCCTCTGCTGCTCCCTTGTGCTCATGCTTCCTCTATCAAATAAATACATAAAATCTTTTAAAAGCAGAAATGAAACAGTCTCTGTATGCTAACTTTGTATCCTGCAGCTTTACTGAATTTGTTTTCTCTAACAGATTTTTTGGTGGAATCTTTAGGGATTTCTCTATATAGTATCATGTCATCTGCAAATGACTATTTCTTTTCCTATTTGGATTTCACATCAATTTTTGTATAAATGTTTTGTCTAGGACTTTCAGTGCTATGTTGAATGAAAGTGGTGAGAGTGGGCATCTATCTTTGTCTTGTTCTTGATCTTAGTGGAAAAGTTCTGAACTTTTCACTCTTGAGTATGGTGTCAGCTATGGGCTTTTCATATAGGGCCTTTTTAAAAAATATATTTATTTATTTATTTATTTTAAAAATTTCTTTTCAGTGTTCCAGAATTCATTGTTTATACACCACACCCACTGCTCCATGCAACATATAGCGCCTTTATTGTGGTGAGGTATGTTCCCCCAATACCCAGATGGTTTAGGGTTTTATCATAAATGCATATTTAATCTTGTAAGAAGTTGTTTCTGCATCTATTGTAACAATCATATAATTTTATCTTTTATTTTGTTAAGGTGGTGTATCCCATTGGTGGATGTGCAGATGTGGAATCATCCTTGTATCACTGGAATAAATCCCACTGGATCATGTTGTGTGATTCTCCTGATGTATTGTTGAATTCAGTTTGTTGATTAATTTCTTGAGGATTTTGACATCTATGTTCATGAGGGATATTGGCATTTCCTTTTCTTGTAGTGTTTCTTGAGTCCTTTTCTTGAATTTTTGGCCTTGGACATCTGTTTCTTGGGTGGTTTTTGATTATCAAATCAATCTTTTTACTAGTGATCAGTCTGTTCAGATTTTTTTCCTTTCATGGTTCAATCTTTCTAGGTTGTGGGTAGGGACTTGTCCATTTCTTCTAGGTTGTCCAGTGTATTGGCCTCTACTTGCTCATAGTACTCTTACGATCTTTTGTATTTTTGTGGTATTCATTATCATGGATCATCTTTTGTTCCTTTATTTAAAGTTTCTCATTTTTTTTAAATTTAAATTCAAGGAGGCAAGGAATAGTACATCATTAGTTTTTGATGTAATATTCAATGATTCATTATTAATGATTTAATTAATTCAATAATTCATAGAGTATAACAGCCAATGCTTAACACCACACATGCCCTCTTTAATGCCCATCACCCAGTTATCCCATCCCCCCACCCACTTCCCTTTCTACAACCCTCATTTTGTTTCCCAGAGTCAAGAGTCTCATATGGTTTTTCTCCCTCTCAGATATCTTCCCATTCAGTTTTCCCACCCTGTCCCTATGATCCTCTGTGTTATTCCTTATATTTCACATATGAGTGAAATTTTATGATAACTGTCTTTCTCTGCTTGACTTATTTCACTTAGCATAATCCCCTCCAATTCCATCCATGTCAATGCAAATGGTAAGTATTCATCGTTTCTGATGGCTGAGCAATATTCCATTGTATATATGAACTACATCTTCTTTTTTTTTAAAGGATTTTATTTATTTATTTGACACAGAGAGAGAGATCACAAGTCGGCAGAGAGGCAGGCAGGGAGAGAGGGGGAAGCAGGCTCCCCACTGAGCAGAGAGCCCTATGCATGCTCGATCCCAGGAACCTGAGATCATGATCTGAGCCGAAGGCAGAGGCTTAACCCACTGAGTCACCCAGGGGCCCCTGAACCACATCTTCTGTATACATTCATCTGTTGAAGGACATCTCAGCTCCTTCCACAGTTTGGCTATTGTGGACATTGCTGCTATGAACACTGGGGTGCATGTGCCTCTTCATTTTACCAAATCCGTATGGTAAATACCCAGGAGTGCAATTGGTGGGTCACAGGGTAGCTTTATTTTTAATGTCTTGAGGAAACTCCATACTGTTTTTCAGAGTGACTACCAGCTTGCATTCCAACCAACAGTGTAAGAGGATTTCCTCTTATACTGTTGTGTAAGATGTTTCACATCCTCACCAACATTTGTTTTTCCCTGTCTTTTAATTTTTGCCATTCTAACTGGTGTAATGTGGTGTCTCATTGTGGTTTTGAATTTTATTTCCCTGATGGCAAGTGATGTGGAGAATGTTCTCATGTGTCTGTTAGCCATTTGTATGTCTTTTTTGGAGAAGTGTCTTTTTATGTCTTCTGCCCATTTCTTTAGTGGACTCTTTGTTTTTTGGGTGTTGAGCTTGAGAAATTTTGTGTAAATCTTGGATACCAGACCTTTAACTGTAATAGCATTTGCAAATATCTTCTCCCATTCTACAGGTTGCCTTTTAGTTTTGTTGTTTCCAAGCTTTTCATCTTGATGAAGTACCAAAAGTTCATTTTTGCTTTTGTTTCCCTTGCCTATAGAGATGTGTCTTGAAAGAAGTTGCTGTGTTGGAGGTCGAGGAGGTTGCTGCCTGTGTTCTCTAGGATTTTAGTGTGAGACAGGAATTAATCATCTTTCTTTCCTGATTGTATTTGAGCCCTCTCTCTTTCTTGGTGAGTCTAGCTAAAATTTATTAGTTTTGTTTATCTTTCCAACAAAGGCAGCTCTCATTTTCATTGATCTTTTGTCTTTTTAGTCATAATTTTATTTATTTTCACATTCCTTTTCAGCCTGACTTGCCCTCCCCTCAGTCTTCCTCAGGGAAGATCTTCTCACTTCATGAGCTGACAGCTCTGAACTTAAAAATGAATATTGTTTTATATTTCTCAATGCCTTAGTTCATCCATGGCATCTTTTTCAAAACTGTCAGTGGCTTTTTAGCAGTCTTGGAGGGCTGTCTGCTCAAGGAGGGGATGACCTGGGAGGGGCAGCCCTCCTTCCCATTTCCCTCAGCATGTCCCTGAGCCCTGGAGCCATCTGTCCCACTGAGGGTTGAGGACCCAAGACAGCCTATCTTGAGCCCAGGCTAGGTCAGCTGTATAGACTGATGTGTACCAGTAATGGTGGGAAGCTGGCATGGGCCAGGTGCAGGCAAATTCTCTTTCTCTTTCCTTCCTCCCTTCCTACCCAGAGGTAGCTCAGAACAGACTTCAAGCCCTGCATCTCAAGATCCCATGACCTGGGCACCCTGCTTTCAGCTGGTGACCTTAGTGGTTTCCTGTTGCTTCTTCCTCCCATACCCACTCCCACAGCCATTCCTAGATCAGGAGAGGGATCAAACCCTTGTCTGTACTTGGTCCTCTTCCAGTCCCACACCAAGCCCCCCACATTTGTCTTCCAGGTATGTGCTTAGAAGCAAGCCCATCCACAGGAACTTATCAGCCAGACAGATCCAGGTAATGACCACTGAAGTGGAGATCCAGGGTGTATAATAAACCTGCTCTGAAACCTGTCCCATACTCTATGACAATCTCACACGAAAATAGAAACAATAATAGGTTTCTGGACAATGAAGTGACATCCGTCTCTACTTACACTCTTGAAAGTATAGGTGCTGACCCCGGAAGGAAAGGAACCATAGCTCCTGTGGGCTACAATTAAATGGAAAAGTATAAGAATTCAGTGAAATTTGAATTCCAGGCATAGAGTGAATAATTATTGTATAGTAAATACTCTCAAGTAAGTCTTATGAACATTGCATAGCAAAAGCTTTTTCAAATAGTTTACTGAAAGAAAGAAAACTTTTTTATTGTTTATTTTAATTCAGGTAGAGTTAACATACAGTGGTATATTAGTTTCAGGTGTACAATATAGTGATTCAGTGATTCTATATATTACTCAGCGGTCATCAAGAAAAGTGTACTCTTAGTCCTCATCATCTATTTCACTCATTCCTCCATCCACTTCCACTCTGGTAACCACAGAATCGGTATTTTGTTCTGTATCTTCTTTCTCCTGTATTTATGTATGTTCGTTTCTTAAATTCCATATAAGAGTGACATCAAAAGACATTTGTCTTTCTCCGACTAATGGATTTCACTTAGGATAGTACTCTCTAGCTCCATCCATGGGTCTGCAAGTGGGAAGATTTCATTCTTTTTATGGCTGAGTAATTTTCCACTGTGTGTGTGTGTGTGTGTGTGTGTGTGTATGTGTGTATACATGTATCATCTCATTTATCAAATTATCAAGAAATACTTGGATTGCTTCCATATTGTAATATTGTAAATAATGTTGCAAGAAACATAGGGGCACATGTATCCTTTTGAGCTATTGTTCTCATATTCTTTGGGTAAACAACCGGTAGTGTGATTGCTGGATCATAAGGTAATTCTATATTTAACGTTTTGAGGAACAGTCATACTGTTTCCACAGAGGCTGCAGCAGCTTGCATTTCCACCAACAGTGCAAGAAGGTTCCCTTATATCCACATCCTCCCAGCATCTGTTTTCTTATGCTGGTGCTGTTAGCCATTCTGATACTGTGAGGTAATATCTCATGGAACTTTTCATTTGGATTTTCCTGTTGATGGGTGATGGTGAACATCTTTTCACATGACTGTTGGCCATCTGTATTTCTTCTTTGGAGAAATGTCTGTTCATGTCTTCTGTCTATTTTTTAACTGAATTATTTGGTTTTTTGGGTGTTGCATTGTATCAGTTCTACATATTTTGGACACTACCCCTTTATTGCATATGATATTTGCAAACATCTTCTCCCATTAAGTAGGTTGTCTTCTATTTATTACATTTTCATTGTTCTTCTGCTGTGCAGTAAGTTTTTATATTAATGTCATTCCAGTAGTTTATTTTTGCTTTTGTTTCCTTTGCCTTAGGAGGCATGTCTAGAAAATGTATGGTTCATGTCAGAGAAGTTACTGTCTGTGCCCTCTTGTAGGATTTTTATGATTTCAGGTCTCACATTGAGGTCTTGAAACTGTTTTGAGTTTATTTGTCCGTCTGGTGTAAGAAAGCAGTCTAATTTCATTCTTTTCTGCATAGCTGTCCAGTTTTCCCAACACCATTTGTTGTAGAGACTGTCCTTTTCCCTTTTAATATTTTTGCCTGTTTTGCAGAAGATTAATTGGGCACGTGATTATGGGTTTATGTCTGAGCTTCTATTCTGTTCCCTTGGTCACTGTGTGTATTTCTGTGCCAGTCCCATACTATTAGGATGACTGCAGCTTTGTACTATAATTTGAAATATGGAATTGTGACTCCTCCAGCTTTGTTTTTCTTCATAACATTGTGTTGGTTGTTCAGTATCTTGTGATTCCATACAAATTTTTAAGGTAGTTTCTTTGAGTTCTTTCATTTTTTTAAAATTTAAATTCAATTAGCCAACTTATCATACATCATTAGTTTCAGATGTAGTGTTAAATAACATATCAGATGTGTATAACACCAAGTGCTCATTGCATCACGTGCTCTCCTTAATGCCCATCACCCAGTTACCCTCCCCCTCCATCCAGCTACCCTCAGTTTGTTGCTATAGTTAAGAGTCTATCATGTTTTTCTCCCATCTCTGATGACTCCCATTCTATTTCCCCTTCCTTTCCCTATGGATCTCTGCCCTGTTTCTGATATTTCACATATGAGTGAAACCATATGATAATTGTGTTTCTTTCATTGACATATTTTACTTAGCATAATATCTTCCAGACCCATCCAGGTTGATGTGATGATAAGTATTCATCCTTTCTGATGGCTGAGTAATATTCCATTGAATATATGAACCACATCTTCTTTATCCATTCCTCTGTCCATAGATATCTGGGTTCTTTCCATAGTTTAGCTAGAGTGGATATTGTTGCAATGAACACTGGGGTACAGGTGCCAGTTCTTTTCACTACATCTCTATTTTTGTGGTAAAAGCCCTGTAGTGCAATTGCTGTGTTTCAGGGTAACTTTACTTTTAACTTCTTGAGGAAACCCCGTACTGTTTTCCAGAGTGGATGTAACAGTATGAATTCCCACCAGGAGTGTAGGAGGCTTCTCCATTCTCTGCATCCTCACCAACATTTGTGGTTTCATTTCTTGTTAATTTTAGACATTCTGCCTGGTGTGATAGGACACCTCAATGTGGTTTAGATTTGCATTTCCCAGAAGCCATGTGATATGGAACATTTATGCATATATCTGTTGGTCACATGTGTGTCATCATTGGAGAAATGTCTGTTCATATTTTCACCCATGTCTAGACCTTACATTGGGTCTAGGCCCTGAAGCCTAGAAGATACAATCAGCCAGAACAGTGGAGATCTTCACAAGGTCTGAATTAAAATGGAGTTTTAGGGTGTGTATCAAGTTCAGGGATTTTGTTCAGAGGGTGGATGAAAGTGTAGGTTCACTGACATTGTCTCAGGTTTGCATTCAGATTTCTCATGCTCTCAATCCAGTCTGGAGTGAAAAAGGGAGTTTCCTTTTGTGTGGCAGGCTGATCCTCTGGTTTTGCTCAAGTGTTCCCAATACCTGCGGCTTGGGAGCCAGGCCTCTACAGATGGACCTCTCAGAACTCCAAATAGGGTTATGGTTAGGACCTAGGAGCATGGAAGGTCTGAACTGCCAACGGTGTGGTGAGCGTCCTGGAGGGCTGAGTTGAGGACATGGGTTAGGGTGAGTGTCCGGCTCAGGGTTTCAATCCATGAGCCCTTGAAAGTGGGAGTTCACTGGGATGGAAACAGATGGGGCTTCAGATTTCTACTGACCTATATACTTATTGGAGTCCATTATGGAAAGATTTCCTTCTGGGTGGGAGGCTGAGTCCTCTGGTATTGCTCAGCCATCCCCAAATCCTGGGGCTTTGGAGCCCACCCTTAAGGGACAGATACCTGAGAACCCAACCTAGGGATAGAGTTAGGGTCAAGGCAATGGCAGGGCCAGACAGCTGACAGTGTGTGTGGTTCCTAGAGGCTGGAATTAAGGATGAGTGTTCTGGTTCAGGTCAGGCACAGGGTTTGTGGCCTAGAGGCCACTGAAAGTGGTGGTTTGATGGGATAGGCTCAGATGGGCAGGATTTTCTCCTGCTTTGAATACTTTCTAGAGGTCTACATGGCACGCTTTCCTCCTGCATGTTAGGCTGAGTCCTGTGGTATGGCTAAGGTGACCCCAGTCCCTGGGGAAGGGGGCCAGGCCCCTAGGAATGGAATGCTCAGAACACAAACTGAGCTTCAGTTAGGGGTTAGGAGCATGGCAGGCCCAAACTGATGGTGGTGTGGCAAGCTATCCAGAGGGCTGAGTACAGAATGATGGATAGAGTGAGTGTCAGGTTCAGGTTTGTGTCCATGGAGCTGCTGACTCTGGGTGAACTCAGTGGTGCATGGCAGATTTCTCCTGCTCAGAATCCTTTGCAGAGTCCAAATGGTATGGTTTCCTTCTGGGTGGCAGGCAGAGATCTCAAATATTGCTCAGGTGTCTCCATCTGTGGGACTTGCGCACCAGTCCTCTGGGGACAGAGCCTGAAAACCCAGCCTAGGGTTAGGGATAGGTCCCAGGAACATGACAGGCCTGATCTGCTGGTGCTGTGCAGAGCTCTCAAGGGGACTGAGTGGAGAACATGAGTCAGGCTGAGTCAGGCTCCGGGTTGGTGTCCATGGGGCTACAGAAGATGGAGGTGGCCATAGAGGGGAAAGGCAGATTTCTTCTGCTCTGAGTCCTTGGCAGAGTTCCAATTCTACTGTTTCCTTCTGGGTAGAAGGCAGAGTCCTCTGGCATTTCTCAGGTGTCCCACGAATGTGGGGCTTTGGTACCTGTATTCTGGGGACACAAGACAGAAAATGCACCTAAGTTTAAGTTAGGGCTAAGGGTCATGTCAGGCTCAGTATGCCACCCTGAGAGGAGCAACCTGGGGAGCAGACTTGAGGACATGGGTCAGTGTGAGTGTTAGGATCCAGGTAGTGTACAGGGGGTTGCTGAAAGTGGGATAGCCTCAGGGGGCCATGAAATATTCTGGTATAATTCAGGTGCAACCCATAAGTGAGGCTTTGGTGTCGATCCTCAGAGGACAGAAGACTGAAAGCACAACCTAGGGCTAGGGATAGAGCGCAGGGGCATGGCTGGCCTGATCTGCCAATGCTGAGGTGGAATGTCTGGGGCACTGAGTTGAGGGCCAGGGTCAGGTGGTGCATTATGCTCTGGGTTTGTGCCTCAGGGGCTGCTGAAGGTGGAGGTGGTTTCAGAGGGCATGCAGGTTTCTCCCATTCTGAGGGTTCTGTGCAACTCCAAACAGAATGGTTTCCTCCTGGGTGGCAGACGGAGTCCTGGGTTGTGGCTCAGGGGTCCAAATACGGAGGAATTGGGGGCCCAGCCTCTGGGGATGAAGACTGAAAACCCGACCTAGGGTTAAGGTTAGGGCCAGGAGCGTGGCAGACCCAATTTGTTGGTACTAAGGAGGGATCCCAGGGGGCTGGATTGAGGGCAGGGGTCAGGTGGCATGACAGGGTCCAGGTTTATGGTCAGGGGGCTGCTGAAGGAGGGGGGTGTCCTCAGGGAGGCATGCAGTTTCTCCCACTCTGAGTGTTCTACTCAGCTTCAAATGGTGCGGTTTCCTCCTGGTGGCAGGCTGAATGTCAGCCTCCGCATTTGTGGCCCAATGGTACGCAGAAGGTGGGGGATGGCCTCTGGTGGGGCATGCAGGTTTCTCCCACTCTGAGGATTTGCCACAGCTCCAAACAGCATGGTTTCCTCCTGCATGGTGGGCAGAGTCCTGAGGTGTCACTCAGGGGTCTTCAATCTTGGGGCTTGGGGTCAGGCCTCTTGGGATGGAAGCCTGAAAACCCAAATTAGGGATAGGGTTAAGGCCTAGGGGCATGGTAGACCTGATATGCCAGTGCTGAGGCATGATCCCCTTGGGGCTGAGTTGAGGGCGTATGTCAGGTGGTGCCTCAGAATCCGGGTTTGTGGCCAGGGCGGCTGCAGATGGTGGGGGGTTCACTTCAGTGAGGTATGCAGGTTTCTCCCTCTCTGAGGGTTCTGTGCAGCTTCAAATGGCACAGCTTCCTACCACATGGGAGGCTGAATCCTGGGGTATCACTCAGGGGTCCTTAATGAGGCTGGTTTGGGGGCCAGGTCTTTTGGGATGGAAGCCTGAAAACCCAAACTAGGATTAGGATTAGGGTGTAGGTCCATGGCAGTTTCAATCTGTCAGTGCTGAGGCAGGTTCCCTGGTGGGCTGAGTTGAGGGCACATGTCTGGAGGTGCATCAGATTCCAGGTTTGTGTCCAGGGGTTCCACAGAAGCTGGGGTGGCCTCAGGGGTTAATACAGGTTTCTCCCATTCTGAGGGCTCTGAGCAGCTCCAAGCAGCAGAGTTGTGCCCTCAGTGGGAGGCAGAATTCTGGTGTGAGTCTCAGGGGTCCCCAGTCTGGCTGGGTTGTGGGCCAGGCCTCTGGGCATGGTAGCCTGTACACCTCACCTAGGTTTAGGCTTAGGGCCTAGGGGCATGGCAGGCCTGACCTGCCATTTCTGAGGCATGCGCTGGTCAGGGCCAAGTTGAGGATTTGTCAGTCATTGCATCACAGTCCATTTTTATGGCCGGGGGGCCACCAAAGGTGGTGGTGGCTTTACGAGGGCTTGCAAGTTTCTCTCACTCTGAGAGTTCAGCACAGCTCCAAATGGCTTGGTTTGCAGTGGCTTTGTGGGCTGAATTCTGGGGTGTTACTCAGAGGTCCTTAATGTGGGGGGCTTTGGGGCCAGGCCTTTAGGATCGAATCCTGAAAACTCAAACTACGTTTGCCTAAGGGCATGGCAGGCCAGATCTGCTGGTGCTGAGGTGGGATCCCTGGTGGGCTGAGTTGAGGGAGGGCATCATGCAGTGCCTCAGTCTCTGGGTTGGTGACCATGGGGGCCACCGAAGGTAGGCGTGGCCTCAGGGAGGCATGCAGGTTTCTCCTGCTCTGAGGGTTGGGTGCAGGTCCAATGGCACAGTTTCTATCTGGGTAGCAGGTGGATTCCTGGGGTGTGGCTCTGGGGTCCTCAATCTGGAGGTCTTTGGGGATAGGCTCCTGCAGGTGGAAACCTGAAAACCCAACCTAGGGTTAGGGTTAGGGTCTGGGGCATGGCAGGCCTGATCTGAAATCACTGAGACCGGCACTCCAGGGGGCTGAGTAGAGTGAGGGCTCGGCCATGTTTGCACCTGGGTTTTAGACTGCTTTCTCATGGGGTTTGGGCCACAACCAATTGAGATCATGGGCCAGGCCCAGGTGGCTGCCCTGCAGGTCCGTGCTGCCAGAAGCCATTTCACTGGGGGATTTTCTGGCCAATTCTCATGAGTTTTATGCCCAAATGGATATTGAGTTGGGCAAGAAGCTCATGAGAATTGGCCGGCATTGGGAGGCAATTTGGGATGCACTCACACCCGCTGTTTAGAGTGCTTTCTCCCTAGGTGCATGTTGCGACCATCTAGGAACTTGGACTGGTCCCACACAGCTCCCCTGCGGGCCCCAGCTGATGGGAGATTCCAGGAGTAGAGTTGAGGGAGGGTCTCAGGCTGAGAATGAGGGTCCATGTTTATGGCCCGTTTGGGTGCTGAAGGTGGGGGTGGCCTCAGGAGGGTATGAAGGTTTCTCCCCACCTGAGGGTTTTCTGCAGCTCAAAACAGTACTGTTTCCTCCTTTGTGGTAGTGGAATCCTGAGGTGCAGCTTTCGGGTTCCCAATCTGGAGGGCTTGGGGGCCAGGTCTCTGAGGATGTAAGCCTGAACACCCAACCTAGGGTTAGGTTTAGGTCCTAGGGGCATGGAACACCCTTTCTGCCAGTGCTGAGGCTGGCCACCCAGGGGACTGAGTAGAGGCCAGGATTGCCAGCGTTCTGGGGCAATTCTGAGTACGTGTGCATCTGGAGTTTAGAGCTCTTTCTGGCGAGGTTTGGGCTGCGACCCCTCGGGACAATGGCCCAGATCCAGGCAGCTTCTCTGAGGGTTCCCGCCTCTGGATGAGAGTTCAAAGGAGGTTTCTGGCCAATTCACATGAGATTTCTGCCCAAATCAATATTGATTTGGGCAGAAATTTTGTGAGAATTGGCCGGCATTGTGGAGCGATTGTGGTCATGTGTGCTTCTAGTGTTTGGATTGCTTTGTTGCTAGGTTCATGTAGCAGCCACCTGTGACCATGGGCTGGGCCCACACGGGTCCCTGAGAGCCCACACTGATGAGGGCAGAGTTGAGGATGGGGGTCAGAGTGAACACCAGGCACTGGTTTTGTGGCCTATGAGGGCTCTGAAAGTGGTGGTGGCCTCAGGAGGCATGCAGTTTTTTCCTGCTCTGCGGGTTTTGTGCAGCTCCAAAAGTCACGGTCTCATCCTGGGTGGCAAGCGTAGTCCTGTGGTCTGACTCAGGGGCCCCCAGTCTGGAGGGATAGTGCCACCGTGGCTTGAGACCTGTGAGGCATTGTGAGCTGCATTAGGAGACTCATGCCAGTTCATGAATCACAGATGAGATTGACTTGGTGTGTGTTTTGAATATAGAATGTATTTCTTCATCAAACAGTGTTTATTCCATTGGGCCTAGGCTGTAGTGGAATGGCAGGCATCTAGAGTTATGTGGATGTTTGAGGTCAGATAGTGACTTGGATGATGTCTTTTCCTTTGTCAAAGGTGATGTAGCCTAATGGATTCATCTTTCCATCCAAAGAGTTCCAGTGAGGGCAGGGGGAAAATTCAAAATGATTCCAAGGAGGCTTGGATGATTTAAAGGGAAGCTTGACCTTCTAGTTTCACTAAATGGACCATCTAGATAGTTGGACAACCATATTTTCTCTGCAGTTTAATTGGTGGTGAAGTCAGAAGGAGAGTCTTTGGGAATTCCCCTGGGTAGAGGCATTCTGGTGGCTTCAAGGGGCTTGGTGTCAGGAACCCTGGGGTGAATTTCTGTGGCTGCTTGCCTGACACTCAGAGTCAGGTTATTCCACAGGTTTTCCATTTCCTCCTAGGGAATTGCAGACAGAACCCTCCTGCACTGTCGGTGGACATGCAGGTTGTTGCAGCCTCTTTGGAAAAGACTATGGAGGTTCCTCCAAAAGCCAAAATCTGAACAACCTAGGACCCAACAATTGCACTCCTAGGTATTTATCAAAAGGACACAAAAATGCACATTCAATGGGGTACAAGCACTGTGATGTTTATAGCAGCATTATCAACAACAGCAAAACAATGGAGGGAGTCCCAATGTCCACTCACTGATGAATGGAGAAAGAAGATGTGAGAGATCTATCTATCTATCTATCTATCTATCTATCTATCTATCCAGTGGAATAGGACCCAGCCTCAAAAAGAATGAAATCTTGCCATCAGCAAGAATGTGGAAGGATCTAGAGTGGATTAAGGTAAGCAAAATCAGTAAGAAAAGACCAATGGCCTATGATTTGACTCCTATGGACTTTCAGAAAGAAAACAGATGAACATAGTGAGGGGAGAAAGACCAATGAGGGAACAGTCTCAGCCTTAGAGCACAAACCGAGGGTTGCTAGAGGGCAGGGTTTTGGGGGGGGAAGGGTTAAATGGGTGATGGCTATTAAGGAGAGTACTTGTTGTGATGAGCTCTGGGTGTTCTATGCAGGTGAGGAATCACAAAATCCTACCCCTGGATTTTGGAATGAAGGAATGAACACTGCATGGAAACGAATTGGAATGGAAGTCAAGGAAGGAAAGAAGACCATGTTCTACTTCATGAGGAGTGAGGTAAAAATGGAGTGATTTTCGCTTTCCTGTTCTGTCAATGATCATTTTCAAACACACTATGGTATGATACACTAGTTTCTGTTTGCATAAGGAGCCCTCAGAAAGCTGCCAGGAAGATTCAGATGTCAGAGCATGTCCATGTTCCATCGATATGTTCCTTCCAGTCTGCCCAGGTACAAAGGTAAGTGGAGAGAAATAGGGCAGAAGAGGAAAGGAGGTGTTAAGCAGTCAGGAGGTAGACTTCCCCCTTTCTCATGAATGCCTGGGCCAGTGTAAATTGAGAAGGAGGGGGGATCCCAGAGCTTTGCCGCAGACAGGGGAGTTCTAGGTCTGCCTAGAGCTCACGGGGTTGCTGAGGAGAGCTGAGCTAGGGGAGTGGCAGGCCAGAACTGCTGGTGCTGAGGAGGGTTCCCCGAGGGGCTGAGTCAAGGATGGGGGTCAGGCGGTGCATCAGGCTCCGGGTTTGTAACTGGGGAGCTGCATAACGTGGGGGAGTTCTCATGTGGGCATGCAGGTTTCTCCAGCTCTGAGGGTTCTGCACAGCTCCAAACGGATTGGTTTCCTGCTGGGTGGCAGGCGGACTCCTACGGTGTAGCTCCAGGGCTCCCAATCTAGAGGGCTGGGGGACAGACCCCTGGGGAAGGAAGCCTGAAAACACAACTTAGGGTTAGGTTTAGGGCCTAGGGGTATGGCAGATCTGATCTGCCAGTGTTGAGGCAGGCTCCATGGTGGGCTGAGTTGAAGGTGAGCATCAGGTGGCATGTCAGACTCTGGGTTTGTGTCCAGGGGTGCCGCAGAAGCTGAGGGTGCCTCAGGCGACATGCAGGTTTCTCCCACTCTGAAGGTTCTGCACAACTCCAAATGGACACGTTTCACTCTGGGCAGCTGGTGGAGTCCTGGGGTTGAGTCTCAAGGGTCCCCAATATGGCCGGCTTAGGGGCCAGGCCTCTGGGCATGGAAGCCTGTACACCACACCTAGGGTTAGGTTTAGGGCCTTGGGGCATGGCAGGCCTGATCTTCTGATGAGGAGGTGGGCTCTCTGCTGGGCTGACTTGGGGGCGGGCATCAGGCAGCATGTCAGAGTCTGGGTTTGTGTCCAGGGACTGTAGAAGCTGGGGGTGGCCTCAGGGTGGCATGGAGGTTTCTCCTTGTCTGAGGGTACTGTGCCGCTACAAATAACATGATTTCCTTCTGTGTGGTGGGCACAGTCCTGAGGTGTCACTCAGGTTTCCTTAATCTGTGGGGCTTGGGGGCCAGGACTTTTTGGATGGAAGCATGAAAACTCAAACTAGGGTTAGGGTTAGGGCCAAGGGGAATAGCAGACCCAATCTGCTGGCATTGAGGCGGGATCCCTGGGGGGCTGAGACAAGGACATTGGTCAGGCAAGGAGTCAGAGTCCAGGTTGAGGGAAGGGGTCTGGCTAAGGGTCAACCTCCGTGTTTGTGGCCCGCTGGAGTGCTGAAGGTGGGGGGTGGCCTCGCGGGGGTGGGGAGGACAGGCATGCAGGTTTCTCCTGCTCTGAGGCTTTTGGTCAGCTTGTAATGGCACAGGGCCATGGTGGCACCCGCGGTCTACAGCGCTTTCTCGCTAGGTGGGTGTCGCGGCCATCCCGGAACTTGGGCCAGGCCCACGGTGGTTCCCCTGAGGCCCCCGTGCAGGGGAGCTTTCCAGGGGCAGAGTTGAGGGAGGGTGTCTGGCTGAATGTCACCCTCTGTTTTTGTTGCCCATTGGGGTGCCGATGGTGGAGGTGGCTTCAGGGGGGATATGCAGGTATCTCCTACTGAGGGTTTTGCACAGCTACGGATGGCATAGTTTCCTCCTGGGTGGCAGGCATAGTCCTGGGGTATGGCTCAGGTGTCCCCAACCTGGAGGGCTTGGGGGCCAGGTCTTCTGGGGACAGAAGTCTGAAAACCCAAGTAGGGTTAGGGTTAGGGCCTAGGGGCATGGTAGGCCCAATCTGGTGGCACTGAGGTGGGATCCCAGGGGTGCTGGGTCAAGGATAGGGGTCAGGCAGTGCATCAGGCTCCAGTTTTTGTGGCCAGGGGTGGCCGCCAGAGGTGGGGTTAGCCTCAGAGAGGCATGCAGATTTCTCCTGGTCTGAGGGTTCTGCACAGGTCCAAATGGCATGGTTTCCTCTTGGGTAGCAGGCAGGCTCCTGGGGTGTGGCTCTGGGGTCCCCAACCTTGAGGGTTTGGGGGACAGGCTCCTGGGGATGGAAGTCTGAAAACCAAACTGAGCTATGGGTCCAGGGCCTAGGGGCATGACAGATCTGATCTGCCAGTGCCAGGGCAGGCATCCCAGGGGGCTGAGTGGTTGACCCACATGCACCTGCCTCGCAGAGGGCTTTCTCTCAGGGTTTGGTCCACAACCACTCGGGACTCCAGCTCAGGCCTAGGCTGTGGCCCAGCCAGCTTGTGTTGCCCAAGCAAGGTCTCCTGGTGTTTTCCTGCCAATTCTGACAATTTTTCTGCCCAAGTTGATACTGATTTGGGTATAAATCTTGTGAGAACTGGCCAGCATGGGCGGTTTTATGGGCCGCACATGTGGTTTGGTCTAGAGCACTTTCTCGCTAGGTGCATGTCACGGCCATGCGGGATCACGGGTTGGTCCCACGTGTCTCCACCGAGTGCCCCCACCAGGGGAGTATCCCAGGGGCAGAGTTGAGGGAGGGGGTAAGGCTGAGCATCAGCCTCCTTGTTTGTGGCCTGGCGGGGCCATGGATGTGGGTGGCCTTGCCAGGGCATGCAGGTTTTCTCCCACTCTGAGGGTTTTGGGCAGCTCTGAACAGCAGTTTCATCCTGGGTGGCAGTGGAGTCCTGGGGTGTGGCTCAGGGGTCCTCAATCTGGAGAGCATGGGGGCCCAGGTCTCTGGGGACAGAAGCCTGAAAAACCAAGCTATGGTAGGGTCAGGGCCTAGGGGCATGGCAGGCGCGATAAGCTGGCACAAAGGTGAGATTCCCTAGAGGGTGAATCGAGGATGGTGGTTAGGCGGTGCATTAGTCGCTGGGTTTTGTAGTCAGGGGGCTGCCACAGGTGGGTGTGGCCTCAGGTTAGAATGCAGGTTTCTCCCTGTCTGAGGGTTCAGCACAGCTCTAAAAGGCACAGCTGTCCTCCTGGGTGGCAGGCGGTCTCCTCGGGTGTGTCTTCGGTATCCCTCATCTGGAGGGCTCGGGGGACAGGCCCCTGGGGATGGAAGCCTGAAAACCCAACTGAGCATTAGGGTGAGGGCCTGGGGACATGGCAGGCCTGATCTGCCAGCACCAGGGTGGGCACACCAGGGGACTGAGTAGCTGGAAGTGTTGGCCACATGTGTACCTGGCTCATAGATGGCTTTCTCGTGGGGTTCGGGCTGCACTACTCCAGACCCCATGCCAGGCCTAGGCGGTCGCCCTGTAGCTCCGAGCCACCGGCAGCAAGTTTGCTGGGGGTTTTCCAGCCAATTCTCACAAGCTTTCTGTTCAGATCGATATCAATTTGGCAGAGAGCTCGTGAGAATTGGTTGTTGTTGGGTGGCAATTCGGGCCACACTGGCACCCGCAGTCTAGAGCACTTTCTCACTAGGTGCTTGTAGTGGACATCTTGGAAACATGGGCCAGGACCATGAGGCTCCCTCGAGGGCCCCCACATAGGGGGTTTTCCGTGGACACAGTTGAGGCAGGGGTTCTGGCTGAGCATCTGGCTCCATGTTTGTGGCCCAGCTGGGCGCCGAAGGTTGGGGGTGGCCTCGGGGGGACATGAAGATTTCTCCTGCTCTGAGGGTTTTGGGAGGCTCCAAACGGTACAGTTTCCGCCTGGGTGGCAGGCAGAGTCCTGGGGTATGGCTCAGGGGTCTGCATTCTGGAGGGCTTGTGGGCCAGGTCTCTGGGGACAGAAGCCTGAAAAGCTACTTGGCTTCCATTTTTGCGGCCCAGTGGTGAGTCAAAGGTGGAGGTGGACTGCAGGGGGCATGCAGGTTTCTCCTGCTCTGAGGGTATCGCACAGCTCCTAAAGGCCCGGTTTCCTCCTGGAGGGGGCAGGTGTACTCCTGCATTGTGGCTCTGGGTTCCCTGATGTGGAGGACTCAGGCGACTGGCCCCTGGAGATGGGAGCCTGAAAACCCAACCGAGGGTTAGGGCAAGGGCCTGGGGGCATCGCAGATCTGATCTTCCAGTGCCAGGGTACACACCTCAGGGGTGGAGTAGTGGGAGTGGTTGGCATCACGTGCACCTGCCTCACAGAGGGTTTTTTTGCAGGGTTTGGACCGCAACTACTTGGGACCCCGGGCCAGGCTCAGGCAGTGGCCCTGCCAGCCCATGCTGCTGAATGAAACTTTGCCGGGTTTTTCTGGCTAAATCTGACATTTTTTCTGCTCAAATTGATAACGATTTGGACAGAAAGCTGTGAGAATTGGCGACCATTGGGCAGTGATTCAGGCCATGCTGGTGCATGCTGTCTAGAGCTCTTTCTCACTCGGAGTGTGTTGTGGCCATCCGGGAACATGGGTCGAGCCCATGCGGCTCCCCTGAGGGCCCTCATGCAGGGCAGCTTTCTGCAGGCAGAGTTGAGGGAGGGGGGTCCAGCTGAGCACCAGCCTGCATGTTTGGTCTGGTGGGAAGCCAAATGTGGGGGTGGGCCTCAGGGGGGATATGCAGGTTTCTCCCACTCTGAGGGTTTTGCACAGCTCCAAGCAGCACTGTTCCCTCCTGGGTGGCAGGCAGAGTCCTGGGCTGTGGCTTGGGGGTCCACAATCTGGAGGGACTGGTGGCTAGTTCTATGGGGACAGAAGCCTGAGAACCCACCCTAGGGTTACTGTTAGAGCCTAGGGATATGACAGACCAATGTGCCCACACTGAAGCAGGATCCCCGGGTGGGTAAGTTGAGGACAGGGGTCCAGCAGTGCATCAGGCTCTTGGTTTTGTGGCCGGGTGGGCCGCTGGAGGTGGGGTTGGTCTCAGGGAAGTGTGCGGGTTTGTTCTGTTCTGAGGGTTCTGCGTGGGTGCGGTTTCCTCCTGAGTGGCAGGTGGACTCCTGGGGTGTGGCTCTGTGTCCCCAATCTGGAGGGCTTGGGGGACAGGCCCCAGGGCACGGAAGCCTGAAAATCCAACAGAGCACTAGGGCTAGGGCCTAGGGGCATGGCAGGCCAGATCTTCCAGTGCTTGGTTGGGCATCCCATGGGGCTGAGTAGTGGGAGGCATTGGCTTCGCATGTGCCAGGATCATAGAGGGCTTTCTTGCAGGGTTGGGTACTCGACCACTCGGAATCACAGGCTAGGCCCAGGCAGAGGCCCTGCAGACATGCACTGCAGGAATCAAGTTCACCGGGGTTTTCCTGGCCAGTTCTCAAGAGCTTTCTGCCCAAATTGATATTGATTTGTGCAGAAAGCTCATAAGAATTTGCTGGCGTTGGGTGGCAATTCGGGATGCTCTGGCGCCCGTGGTCTAAAGCATTTTGTCGCTAGGTGTGTGACGTGGCCATCTGGGAACATGAGCCGGGCCTACGTGGCTCCCCCGAGGGCCCCGGTGCAGGGAGCTTTCCAGGGGCAGAGTTAAGCAGGAGGTACGACTGGGCATCAACCTCTGTGTTTCTGGCCCAGTGTTGAGCCAAATGTGGATGGCCTCATGGGGGCCACGCCCTTTTCTCCCACTCTGAGGGTTGTTCACAGCTTCAAATGGCATGGTTTCTGTCTGGGTGGCAGGTGGAGTAATGGGCTGTGGTTCAGGGGCCCCCTACCTGGAGGACTCAAGGGACAGGCCCCTGGGAACAGAAGGTTGAGAACCCAAATGAGTGTTAGGGTGAGGGCCTAGGTGCATGGCAGGTCTGATCTCCGAGCGCCGGTTTGGACACCCCAGAGGGCTGAATAGTGGGAGGCATTGACCTCGCGTGCGCCCAGGTTGTGGAGGGCTTTCTCACAGGATACTGGCCGCAACCAGACCCCCGGCCAGGGCCAGGTGGCAGCCTTGTGGACCCACGCTGCTGGTAGCGAGTTCACCAGGGGTTTTCCAGCCAATTCTCATGAGCTTTCTGCCCATATAGATATCGATTTGGGCAGAAATCTCGTGAGAATTGTCTAGTGTTGGGTGGCAATTCAGGCCGCACTGGCACCCGCGGTCTTGAGTGCTTTCTTGCCAGGTGCTTGTCCTGGCCATCTGGGAACACGGGCCAGGCTCCTGCGAGGGCCCCCGTGCAAGAGAGCTTTCCCGGGGCAGAGTTGAGGTAGGTGTTCTGGCTAAGCATCAGCCTCTGTGCTTGTGGTCTGGTGGGCAGCCGAAGGTGGGGGTTGCCTCAAGGGTGGCATGCAGGTTTCTCCCACTCTGAGGATTTTGTGCAGCTCTGAACAGCACAGTTTCCTCCTGGGTAACAGGCAGAGTCAAGGGGTGTGGATCAGGGGTTCCCAATCTGAGGTCTCAAGGGAAAGGGCCCTGGGGAAGGAAGACGGAAAAACCAAATGAGGGTTAGGGCCAGGGCCTAGGGGCATGGCAGTCCTGATTTGCCAGCACCGGGGTGGGCACTACTGGGGGCTGAGTAGCAGGAGGCTTTGGTCTTGTGTATGCCTTACTCGTAGATGGCTTTCATGCAGGGTTCAGGTCACGACCACTCGGCACCCTGGGCCAGGACCAGGCAGCAGCCCTGCGTGCCTGAGCCTTCAGGAGCGAGTTTGCCAGGGGTCTTCTGGCCAGTTCTCATGAGATTTCTGGGCAGAAAATTAGTGAGAATTGGCCAGTGTTTGGCGATGATTTGGGCCACGCTGGTGCCCACAGTCTAGAGCGCTTCTCACAGGGTGCACATCACGGCCATCCAGGAACACGGGTCAGGCCCCCACGCTGGGGAGCTCTCTGGTTTCAGAGTTGAGGGAGGGGTTCCAGCTGAGCATGAGCCTCCCTGTTTGCAGCCTGGTGGGGCGCCAAGGTAGGGGTGACCTCAATGGGGGCATGCAGGTTTCTCCCGCTCTGAGGGTTTTGTGCAGCTTCAAATGGCATAGTTTCCTCCTGGGTGGCAGGCGGAGGCATGGGGTGTGGCTCAGGGGTCCATAATTCAGGGGACTTGTTGACCAGGCCCCTCAGAATGGAAGCCTGAAAACCCAAACTAGGGTTAGGGTTAGGGCCTAGGGGCATGGCATGACCGATCTCCTGGCACTGAAGCAGTCTCCCCTCAGGGCTTAGTTGAGGGCACGCATCCAGTGGTGTGGCAGAATTCGGCTTTATGGCCAGGGGGACCGCCATGGTTGGGGTGGCTTAAGGGGGGCATGCAGCTTTCTCCCCCTCCAACGGCTCAGAGCAGCTCCAAATGGTACGGTTTCATACTGCATGGCTGGCGGAGTCCTGCAGTGTCACTCAGAGGTCCTTAATCTGGGAGGCTTAGGAGCCAAGCCCCTCAGAATGGAAGCCTGAACCCAAACTAGCATTAGGGTTAGGGCCTAGGGGCAATACAGACCCGATCTGCCGGCGCTAAGACAGGCTCCCCTCAGGGATGAGTTGAAGGCATGTGTCTGGTGCCAGGCAGAATCCAACTTTATGGCCAGGGGGTCTGCTGATGGTGGGAATGGCTTTAGGGGGCATGAAGGTTTCTCCTCCTCTGAGGGTGTGGAGCAGCTCCATACCACAAGATTTCCTCCTGTGTGGTGGTGGAGTCCTGGGTTCTTGCTCAGGGATCCTTAATCCAGGGGGCTTGAGGGCCTGGCCTCTTGGGATGGAAGCCTAAAAACCCAAACTAGGGTTAGGGTTAGGGCCTAGGGGCATGGCAGGCCCAATCTGCCATTGCTGAGGCAGGATCCCCTATGGGCTGAGTTGAGGGTATGCATTTGGTGGCAGGATGGAATCCAGCTCTATGGCCAGAGGGGCCACTGATGGTTGGAGTGGTTTTAGGGTGGCATGCAGGTTTCTCCCCCTCTGAGGGTTCATTTCAGCTCCATACCACAAGGTTTCCACTCCTGTGACAGGCTATGTCCTGTGGTGTTGCTCAGAAGTCCTTAATCCAGGGGGCATGGGGGCCAGGCCTCTTAGGATGGAAGACTGTACACTCCACCTAGGGTTAGGGTTAGGGTCTAGGGTCATGGCAGGCCCAATCTGCTGGTGCTGAGATGGGCTCCCCTCAGGGCTGAGTTGAGGGCATGTGTCCAGTAGCTTGGCAGAAACCGGCTTTATGGCCTGGGGTGCCACCAATTGTGGGGGTAGCTTTACAGGGCCTTGAAGGTTTCTCCCCCTCTGAGGGTTCAGCAGCTCCAAACTGCAAGGTTTCATCCCGCATGGCAGTTGGAATCCTGCAATGTCACTCAGGGGTCCTTAATCTGGGGGCTTGGAGGCTAGGCCTCTTGGGATGGAAGCCTGAGCACCCAAACTAGGGTTAGGGTCTTGGGGCAGGCAGGCCTGATCTGCCAGTGCTGAGGTGGGCTCCCCAGTGGGCTGAGTTGAGGGTGGGTGACAGGTGGCTCATGTGAATCTGGGTTTGTGTTCAAGAGGGGCTCAGATGCTGGGGCTTGCCTTGGGGGGCATGAAGTTATCTCCTCCTCTGAGGTCTGAGTAGCTCCAAATGGCACCAAAACACACACATAGGCAGCCGGCAGACTGTCAGAGTGAGTCTCAGGCATCCCCAATCTGGTGGGTTTGTGGGCTAGGCCTCTGGGTACAGAAGCCTGTACACCCAACCTAGGGTTAGGGTTAAGCCCTAGGGGCATGGCAGCTCTCATATGCTGGTGTTGAGGCGGGCTGCCTCAGGGTTGAGTGGTGGACATATATCTGGCGTTGCGGCAGAATCCAGCATAATGTCCGGGGCGCTGCCGATGGTGAGAGTGTGTTGAGGTGCTCATGCACCTTTCTTTCTGGAGGGCAGGCAGAGTCTTGTGATGTGGCTTTGGAATCCCCAGTCTGGAAGGTTAGGGTTAGAGATAGGGGTTAGGGTAAGGAATAGGTTTAGGGTTAGCAGATAGGGGTTAGGGATAGGGTTATGTCTTAGGGACAAGGGTTAGGGTCAGGGTCAGGGTCAGGGTTAGGGTTAGAGGATAGGGTTAGGGTTAGGCTAAAGGTTAGGGTTATGTGTTAGAGACAAGGCATGTCGGATCTGCCAGCACAGATAACGGCTTTCCTAAGGGCTGAGTTGAGGGCGTGACTCAGGAGGCTCCTCAGGGGCTGGGTTTTTGGACTGGAGGAGCAAAGATGGCAGGAAGGGCCTCAGGGGAGCATGCCAGTTTCAAAGGCTCTGAGGGTGTCAGAGAACACCAAATGAAACGGTCTCCTCCTGGCTGAGAGGCTGAGTCCTGCCGTCAGTCTGATGCTCCCATCTATGGGAGGAATTGGGTGTTGGGCCTCTGGGGTCCAGAGCCTGAACACCCAACCTAGGGTTACGGTTTGGTCCTGGGAGAATGGCAGGCCTGATGTGCCAGTGCATACTTAGACTCTCCGGAGGGCTGAGTTGAGGGCATTGCTCTGTCGGTCTGTCAGGCTCTAGGACTGTGATGTGGGGGTCCGCGGAAGGTTTGGGTGGCTTTAGGGGGCATGGAAATTTCTCCAGCCAGGAGGGTTCTGCACAGGGCCATGTGGTCCAGTTTCCTTTGTGGGTGACAGCCAAAGTCCTGCGTTGTGAATACGGGGTGCCTAGTCTGGAGGGCTAGGGAGCCCGGCCTCTGGGGAGGGAAACCTGAACACCCAACCTAGGGTTAGGGTTAGGTCGTAGAGGCATGGCAACCCTGATCTGCCGGCATTGTGGTTACCCATCCTGATGCCTGAGTTGAGAGCGCGTGTCCGCCAGACAGTGAGACTTCTCGTTCATGGTCCTTGGGGGCGCCGGAAGTGGGGGGGTGCTTCAGGGAGGCATGCAGGTTTCTCCAGTTCTGCGGGTTCAGCACATTTCTAAATGGCAGGGTTTCCTCCTGGGACCAGGTGCAATTATGGGATGCAGCTCAGGGGTCCCCCATCTGGGGTGTTTGGGAGGCTTCGGAGGATGGATGCCTGAACACACAGCCTGGTCTAGGGTTAGTATTAGGGTGAGTGTTAGGCTTACGTTTGGGGTTATGTGTTAGGGACAAAGCATGTCGGATCTGCCAGCACAGATATTAGCTCACTCAAGGGCTGAGTTGATGGCGACACTCAGGAGGCTCCTCAGGCACTGGGATTTGGCCTGTAGGGGCAAAGATGGTGGAAATCGCTTCAGGGGAGCATGCTGGTTTCTACTGCTCTGAGGGTGTTAGGGTTAGGGTTAGGGTTAGGGCTAGAGGTTAGTGTTAGGGCTAGGGTTATGTCTTAGAGTCAAGTCATTGGGATCTGGCAGCAGATATGGGTTCACCCAAGGTCTGAGTTGAAGGCGGGACTCAGGAGACTCCTCAGGCCCTGGGTTTTGTTCTGGAGGGGCAAAGATGGCGTGAATGACCTCAGGGGAGCTTGCCAGTTTCTACAGCTCTGAGGGTGTTGGATAGCACCATAAAAAACGTTCTCCTTCTGGCTGAGAGGCTGAGTCCTGCCATCAGTCTGATGCTCCCATCCATGGGAGGAATTGGGTGTCACACCTTTGGGTCCAGAGCCTGAACACCCAACCTAGGGTTACGGTTTGGTCCTGGGAGAATGTCAGGCCTGGTGTGCCAGTGCAGACTCAGGCTCTGAGGAGGTCTGAATTGAGGGCATTGATCTGGTGGCCCGTCAGGTTCCGGGATTGTGGTGTGGTAGTCCTCAGAACGTGTGGGTGGCTTTAGGGGGCATGGAGTTTTCTCCCGCCATGAGGGTTCTGCACAGGGCCATGTGGTCCAGTTTCCTCATGGGTGGCAGCCAGCATCCTACATTGTGAATACGGGGTCCCCAATCTGGAGGGTTAGGGAGCCAGGCCTCCGGGGTTGGAATCCTGAACACCCAACGTAGGGTTAGGGTTAGGGTTAGGGGTTAGGGTAAGGGTTATGACTTAAGGACAAGTCATTCAGATCTGGCAACAGATATGGGCTCACCTAAGGATTAGGGTTAGGGTTATTTTTAGGGTTATATCTTAGGGACAAGTCATTCAAATCTGGCAAGAGATATGAGCTCACCCAAAGGCTGAGTTGAGGGTGGGACTCAGGAAGCTCCTCACAACCTTGGTTTTTGGCCTGAGGGGCAATGATGGCGGGAATGGCCTCAGGGGAACCTGCCGATTTCTACAGATCTGAGGGTGTTAGATAGCACCAAATGAAATGGTCTGATTCTGGCTGAGAGGCTGAGTCCTGCCATCAGTCTGATGCTCCCTTCCATAGGAGGAATTGGGTGTCAGGCCTCTGGGTTCTAGAGCCTGAACACCCAACCTAGGATTTCGGTTTGGTCCTGGGAGAATGGCAGGCCTGATGTGCCAGTGTGGACTCAGGCTCTCCAGAGGGCTGAGTTGAGGGCTTTGCTCTGGCGGCCTGTCAGGCTGCGGGATTGTGGTGTGGGGTCCTCGGAAGGTCCTCCGGAAGGTGTGGGTGGTTTTAAGGGGCATGGAGGTTTCTCCCGCCTAGAGGGTTCTGCACAGGGCCACGTGGTCCAGTTTCCTCATGGGTGGCAGCCAGAGTCCTGCGTTGTGAATTCAGGGTCCCCTGTCTGGAGGGCTAGGGAGCCTGGCCTCTGGGGACAGAAGTCTGAACACCCAACTAGAGTTAGGGTTAGGTCATAGGAGCACGGCAGCCCTCATCTGCTGGCGCTGTGGTGACCCATTCTGACGCCTGAATTGACAGCTTGTGTCTGCATGACTGTGAGACACCTGGTTCCTGGTCCTTGGAGGCGCCGGAAGTGGGGTGGCCTCAGGGAGGCATGCAGGTTTTTCCGCTCTGCCCGTTCAGCACATTTCTAAATGGGACGGTTTCCACCTGGGATCAGCTGCAATGATGGGGCTGCGCTCAGGGTTCCCCCATCTGGAGGTGTGGGGACCAGGCGTCAGAGGACAGACACCTGAACACACAACCTGGGCTAAGATTATATGAGGTTAGTGTTAGGTTTAGGGTTATGTCATAGGGACAAGGCATGTTGGATCTGACAGCACAGATATAGGCTTACCCAAGGGCTGAGTTTAGGGCGGGACTCAGCAGGCTCGAATATTCCTATTCCTGTGAATAGGCGGACATTGGGCGGCCCTTCTGACCTGGCCCTTCTGGCCTTTCTGGCCCCCGTGGCTGAGGGCCCTTTCTCACTAGGGGCATGTCGCAGCGGTCCAAAAAAGGCGCCGAGATGACGCGGCCCACCCGGGGGCCCTGGCGCAGGGGAGTTTCCCAGAGCAGAGTTGAGGGAAGGGTTGTGGCCGGGCGTCTGCCCCCGACTTTTCCGGTGGCTGGGGCTGGCCTCAGTGGCGGCACGAATGTATCTCTCGCTCAGAGGCTTGTCCACAGCTCCGAAAGGCACTGTTTGTGCCACAGTGCTAGGGGGACTCATGGCATGGGACACAGGGTTCCCCAGTTGGAGGCCCCGAGGGACAGGACATGGGAAACAGAAGGCTGAGGAAGCACTCAAGGGTTCGAGCCCGGGCCTCAGGGCTGTCCCGGCCCCATAGGCCAGCGCCAGGGAGGGGGCCCCCCAGAGGCTGAGGAGCAGGAGGCGTCGGCCTCGCCTGCGCCAGACTCCCGGAGGGCTTTCTGGCGGGGTTCGGACGCGACGACTCGGGATCCTGAGCCAGGCCAATGGGACGGCCCTGCAGACGTGCAGTGCCTGAAGTGAGTTTGCTGGGCATTTTCTGGCCAATTCTCACGAGTATTCTGCCCAAACCAGGATCATTTTGGGCAGAACGCTCGTGAGAATTGGCCGTCATTGAGCAGCCCTGTGGGCTATCCTGTCCCCCATGGCCGAGGGCCCTTTTCATTCAGGGCATGTCGCGGCCACCGGGAAATGCACCTAGACAACGCGGCCCACCCAGGGGCCCCGGCACAGGGGAGCTTTCCTGAAGCAGAGTTGAGGGAGGAGATGTGGCTGGGCATCTGCCTTGGATTGTTTGGACCGCTGGGGCACCCAAGGCTGGGGTTGGCCTCAGTAGGGGCATGAAAGTTTCTCTCGCTCCGAGGCTTTTCCGCAGCCCGGCACTCTCTGTGCTGAATGTTCACCTGAGGTGAAAACTCCACACTGGCCTGGAACTGGATTGAATCCCAGGTCCCTCAGCTTTGTCCTGTTCTTTCAGATCCTCTAACTCCCCCTCTACCCCTACGCAGTAGCAACCACTAGGCTCTTCCTACACACGTCTCACTTCTGGTCACTTTTCCTATGCCGAGAAGCTCCAGAGTTCCCTCTTCAGTGGGGACTGTGTCTTGTCCATGCAGGATTCCCAGGATGGAATGAATGTGTGCCAGATCAGTGAGGGTCTGAATAAATGTCTGCTGGGTGGATCCTCCCCTGTCTGTCTTTGGGGAATTAGTCCCTGGTCACCTTCTCCCCCAACCCCACATCAGACCTGCATGCACTGTTCGCTCCAATACGAGCCATCCCGAGTCCTCTGGTCCCCACTGCTAAGCTGTAGTACTGCCTGCATGACACCCCACACCCCAGAAATAGGGGCAGCGACGCCTCAGTAAAATCTGTGCTTTCCTCCTCCACATGGGCCTGCTCTTGTTTTCATAGTGAATCTGGGCCTCTAATGCCAGAACATGAGGCAGGCAGGAGCCATGCTTTGAAGAGCCACTTCTCACTGGGCCGAGTCCATGGATCAGGAATCAGGACCTGAGCTGTAAGTGAGTCCACACCTGTGCCAGGGACACTACTGCACTTCCAGAAGCCAGGATGGAGTGGCCATCAGAGGGAAGCGGAGATCCCCTGGCAAAGCCCCCTGAAAATGGGGAGAACCTGGGCATAAGGTCTTCTGCCACGTGAGGACAGGTTTAGTAACCAGGACCTGAGACCCTCAGGTTGTTTGTCATTGGTCATTAGCATACACTGCAGTATCAACTACAAATTCTTCAGGGTATGTGTGTGTGTGATCTTCCTCATGGAGACATTGCCTATTTCTATAATATAGGCCCAGCCAACATGCCTCCCACCAAACCAAGACCTAGCCCGCCCTCATGAAACAAAATGCTGTCACTGTCCACAAACATCAGTTCTCCCTGTGATCACACATTTCCTCCCTCCCCTGTGCTGAGAGACCCCTGTCCTTCCAGACACACTACTCCTCCTTCCGGGAAGTTCCTCCCCCCTGCCCCTCACCTGTCCCTCCATTTACCTCCCTTAAGAAAGGGACAGGGGACTGGAAAATTCTGTTCTTCTCTTTCCTAGTGTCTGCAACACAGCAACTTTCTTGGTAAACATTTTTTTTTTTAAGATTTTATTTATTTATTTGACAGAGAGAGATCACAAGCAGGCAGAGAGGCAGGCAGAGAGAGAGGAAGGGAAGCAGGCTCCCTGCTGAGCAGAGAGCCTGATGCGGGACTCGATCCCAGGACCCCAAGATCATGACCTGAGCCGAAGGCAGTGGCTTAACCCACTGAGCCACCCAGGCGCCCCTTGGTAAACATTTTTTAACTTAACTTACAAAATGATATGTTAATTATATATTTTCCACAAAAAAATGAAGATAACTTAAATGTGATATATATTACCTTGAAGAGTTATTAAACTTTATAGCCCTTCTCATTCTCTTATATGGCAATTATTTCTTTTCACAACTTATCTGTTACTGCCCCTGACAGCAAAATGGAGATAGTGAGGCACAGCACCTGTGGCCTGCCCCAAAACTCACAGCCTACAGAAGATATTTACAGCACCATCCTTCCTATGGAAAGTCCATGTTCTCTTTTTTTTTAAATTTTTTTTTATTTATTTTCAGCGTAACAGAATTCATTGTTTTTGCACCACACACAGTGCTCCATGCAATACGTGCCCTCCTTAATACCCACCACCTGGCTCCCACCCCCCCACCCTGTCAAAACCCTCAGATTGTTTTTCAGAGTCCATAGTCTCTCATGGTTCACCTCCCCTTTCAATTTCCTTCAACTCCCTTCTCCTTTCTATCTCCCTATGTCCTCCACGTTATTTGTTATGCTCCACAAATAAGCGACTAATCAACCAAAGGAAAGCTTCAGAAATTAAAGATGGACTTCACTACTGAGCTCTCTGTGGCTAAACCAGCCCACAGGGACATCAGAACACAAACTGGAGTGGGGACATCAGCCCCAGACTATAGGATCAAGAGTGAAACAGAATCCCCTGTGGAGTCGACTCCGAGTGGAGTCGACAAGAACCACCCCTGCCCTTTCTGTGACCCGTGCATCTGAGGTCTTTGTGAGAACCCACAAAACTCTTCAGCAGCAGCCTCTGAGGCCCTCCAGTTTGCACAACCAGTAGAGGTCTCCAGAAAGAGAATAAGAGAAGCCTGGGAGGACACTTGTCCAGCCTCAGACCTTGGGAGCAGAATAGGGGTAACTCCACCATGTTCTGGACCCATCTTCTCCTCAGGGTCCTTGCTCACTGCACAGCCACACCGGCTCGAGATTCTTGGGACAATCTAAGCCTTTCAGGGGCTGCCTGGGGGAAGGATGCCCTTGGACCGGCTGCAGGACGAGGAGCTGGGTAGAAGAAACACCCCATGATGCTCATGGTTTTGTGTGAGCCCTGATGGAATGGCCCTGCTCAGGGATAGTTTTTTTTTTTTAATTTTTATTTTAAATTTCTTTTCAGTGTTCCAGAATTCATTGTGTATGCACCACACCCAGTGCTCCATGCAATACGTGCCCTCCACAATACACACCCCCAGGATCACCCAACTTCACACGCCCCCCCATAAGTTCATTTAGTTCCTCAGAGTCCATAGTTTCTCATGGTTTCTCTCTCCCTCCAATTTCCCCCAACTGCCTTCTCCTCTCCATCTCCCCATGCCCTCTGTGTTATTCCTTATGCTCCACAAATAAGCGAAGCGATATGGTAATTGACTCTCTCTGCTTGACTTATTTCACTCAGCATAATCTCCCACCCATGCTGATACAAAAGTTGGGTGTTCATCTTTCAGATGGAGGCATAATACTCCATAGTGTATATGGACCACATCCTCTTTATCCATTCATCCGTTGAAGGGCATCTTGGTTCTTTCCACAGTTTGGCAACTGTGGCCATTGCTGCTATAAACATTGGGGTACACATGGCCCTTCTTTTCACTACATCTGTATCTTTGGGGTAAATACCCAGTAGTGCAATTGCAGGGTCATAGGGAAGCTCTATTTTTAATTTCTTTAGGAATCTCCACACTGTTTTCCAAAGTGGCTGCACCAACTTGCATTCCCACCAACAGTGTAAGAGGGTTCCCCTTTCTCCACATCCTCTCCAACACACATTGTTTACTGTCTTTAATTTTGATCATTCTAGCTGGTGTCAGGTGGTATCTCAATGTGGTTTTGATTTGAATCTCCCTGATGGCTAGTGATGATGAACATTTTCTCATGTGTCTGTTAGCCATTTGTATGTCTTCATTGGAGAAGTGTCTGTTCATGTCTTCCACCCATTTTGTTGACATGATTATCTGTTTTGTGTGTTGAGTTTGAGGAGTTCTTTATAGATCCTGGATATCAGCCCTTTTTCTACATTGTCAGTTGCGAATATCTTCTCCCATTCCATGGGTTGCCTCTTTGTTTTGTTGACTGTTTCCTTTGCTGTGCAGAAGCTTTTGATCTTGATGAAGTCCCAAAAGTTTATTTTCGCTTTTGTTTCCTTTGCCTTTGGAGACATATCATGAGCAAAGTTGCTGTGGCTGATGTCGAAGAGGTTACTGCCTATATTCTCCTCTAGGATTCTGATGGATTCCTGCCTTGCATTGAGGTCTTTTACACATTTCAAGTTTATCCTTGTGTATGGTATAAGAGAATGGTTGAGTTTCATTCTTCTACATATAGCTCTCCAATCTTCCCAGCACCATTTATTGAAAAGACTGTCTTTTTTCCACTGTATATTTTTCTTGTTTTGTCAGAGGTTAGTTAACCATAGGGATAGGGTTTTTTTTCCAGTTTTTTCAAAAGCTCCATCCACCAGTCAGACCCACGCTACTCTGGGACTGAGACTGATGAGAGGGGTACCCCTGAGAATATAGAAAATCCCTGGAGCTCTGGCCAGGCCTGCAGTCTCTTGGAATGAGCCCTTGATTTTCCAGCCAATGTCTCCTTTCTTCTCTTATAGCTGTGGCTTCCTATGAGGTGACTCAGCCCCTGTCTGTGTGGGTGGCCCTGGGACAGATGGCCAGGATAATCTGTGGGGAAACAATACTGGAAGTAAATATGCTTACGGGTACCAGCAGAGGCCAGACCAAGCCCCCATCCTGATCATCTATTAAACCCCCAGCCATAACTATACCTGTAACTCAAACTCCCAGATCCCAAAATCTCGACATACCTCAACTACAAGACATAGTTTAAAAAAAGTATAACAAAAACAAAAACAAAGTCCCCAACACCCATCAGTGTCAAATAGGCAAGGAAAAAGAGACAGTCTCAAAAGTAGCCAGAAGGAAAAGACACAGAGTTTTTAGGGAAAGACAGAGAAAATTTCTAGCAAATTTCTCATTAACAGAAAGGCAAGGAAAGACAGCATATTTTTAAAATACAGGGAAAAGAAAAAAAGAATTATTTAACAAGGGAGAACATCTTTCAAAAATGAAGGCTAAATAAAACATTTTCTGACATACATACAAAAAGTGACGGCAATGGGGTGCCTGGGTGGCTCAGTGGGTTAAAGCCTCTGCCTTCGGCTCAGGTCATGATCCCAGGGTCCTGGGGTCGAGCCCCGCATCAGGCTCTCTGCTCGGCAGGGAGCCTGCTTTCTCCTCTCTCTCTCTCTCTCTCTCTCTCTCTCTCTCTGCCTGCCTCTCTGCCTACTTGTGATCTCTGTCTGTCAAATAAACGGATAAAATATTAAAAAAAAAAAAGTGACAGGATTGATCATCAGCCAGCCTGATACAAAAGAAATAGTACTGGACACCCCTCAAGCAGGAAGGAGTGATTCCAGAAAGAATCAGATTCTACAAGACAGATGAAAAAATCACAAATGCTAACTACTAGGGAAAATATTAAGATTTTTTTAGTATCTAAATCTTTTTTGAAGATAGTTCATTGTCTAAAGAAACTCAAATACCTATCTATGTTGGGATTTATAATAGAGTTAAAAGCAGTATGTATGAATTACAGCAAAAAATACTGAGAAGGAGAGGGAGAAGTTTGCTGTAAGGATCTGACAGTTTGTGTGACACGGGGGAACACACCTGAATGTGGACTATTACAACTCATGAGAATATGACAGACATAGGTAGAGCTAATAACCAAAAAAGTAGGAGATAAAATGGAATCCTAAAAATGCACCAGTAACTTAAAAAGGGAAGAAAAGGAGAAAGGAAACCAGGAGAACATGGACAAAGAAACACTATATACTAGGATGTTATGTGGAATGTCAGTGCTAATTACACCCTGGAAAAGGTCTAAATGCAAAGAAAAGACTTGTCAAACTGAGTTTCAGAGTAATGCCCGACTCTATGTCCCATTTTAGAAAATTACTGTAAATGAAACCACGTGAAAATCTAGGGGTAAGTTCAAGACAAGTTCCCACAAATACTGCTCCACAATGTAGAACATGAAACATTCACAGGGAAGAGACAGAGAGTGAATATTTAAAAATAGTTAGAATGAAATTATTTATATTGCATGTATTTTACACACACAAACAAAAAAGAAATATTCACAGAGCACGTCTCATGAGGAACTGATAGGGAAATAGCCTTCACTCCTCCCTCCTTTCCCCCACATTTAGGAGAAGGGAGGGGAAAATAAAGCAAGAAGAAACCAGAGAGGGAGACAAACCATAAAGAGACACTTCACCATAAGACACAAATTGAGGGTTGCTGGAGGGAAGAGGCTGGGGGAAACGTAAGGGGGTGATGGATATTAAAGAGGGCACATGATATAATAAGCCCTGGGTGTTATACGCAATTGATGAATCACTGAACTGTATTCCTGAAACTAATAATACACTGTATGTTAATTAATTGATTTTAAATTAAAATAAAAAAATTAAATTAAAAAAGAATTTTCCATACAGACAGACAAGAGTTCTGCTATGGAGTTGAGAGGTGGGGACAGCTCCACAGGCACCAGATCCATGAAGCCTGCCAGGAGCAGAGATTCTCTCCAGCAGCCTGCGAAGGAGCATTTTCACAGGAACCAGGGATGACATGACAGAAGTTTGTGGTGGCCAGGCTCAGCTGTAGCCTCAGAAGACAGAACTCTGGGGTCTCCACCATGACCAGGACCCTCTCTTGCTCCTCCTCCTCGCTCTCTACCCAGGTCTTGCCTGTATTGTCCTGCCCATGGGCTCAGCCCCCACCTGACCCCAACCATGACCCTGAGACTCAGCTCAGCCCAGGGAATGCTGCAAGATTGGGAACAATGAGAATGAGCTCCAGAGTCTCCTGATTTTTCAGATCCTGTGATTACCGGTAAGATTAGCCTCCCCCAGTAGAGTGGCCATGACATCCTCGTCACTACCACCTGCTCAGGAGACAGAAGACAAAACAATAATGTTGAGCAGAGCCCCCGGACACAGGCCAGGGCCCTGCCTGGCCAAACAGCCTCCGCTGTCCCCACAGGTTCTCCAGCTCTAACCTGGAACATGAACCTCCTGAACCTCCCCATGTGCAAGCCACGGGGGCTCTTTAGAGACCAGCCAGGATGGGGATGGCAGTGAGTCGGGAACAGAAATCCTGCTGCCCTGCCTGGCCTCACCCTCCCTCCCTATTTGCTCCCATGATCAAGCTATGCCCTGAGGAGTTTATAATAATAACAAAAACAACAACAATAACAGTAATAATGCAGATTTATGTACACAAGTATACTTTACACAAAAGCATCATCTGTTCCCACTTATGACAATCTGCACTAATCAGAGTGGGGAAGCATCAATCTTGACACTTAACACACAGGAAAACTGGTAGTGATAGGACATCACATGGGTTTATCTGGATTTGACCCTTTTCTGATGCACTACACTCTACCCTGCTCTCTTCTTTTTATACAGGACACCAGGCTAGCCTAGGACATTTCAACCCAGGGACAAGTACAGGAATCCCACTTGCCTTGTCTCCTTCACCAGGTATGTGGCCTGTCTGTGCTGGGCTGGGCAGGGCTTGTGGGTGGGCAGCTGCCTGTTTGAGACTGGAAACCATGGTCCACATCCCTTCTCAGGTGACAGGTGCTGTAGGGGAACCTGCAAGAGGAAAGCTCCTGGTCTGAGTCCTCCTCCACCAGCAGGGGGCAGAAGAGCTGCATCACGAACAGCAGGACAGAGTCTGGGGCTGCCCATGGGGAGACTCACAGGGACACCAGGCCTGGGGGCAACAGGAGGCCAGGGTTCAGTTCCCAGAAAGAAATTAGAATAATCACTCCTATCTCCAGCTGCTGAAGAGACCTTTCTCTGAAGGTCAGACACACAGTGATACCCAGGACACTGACAGGAGTCCTGACACAGTAAATGCCTACATGGGAAATGCATCTCCCTGCTCTGTGCACTGGTGTTCCAGGAGCTGACTCATCTGAGCATCTGAGCTGGACATGTTGAGAACATCCTGACCACTCACCTTATGACTCTCCATCCCCATGTCCAGGCAGAAGCAGACCCGGGACTGCAGCTTCTTTGCTCAGGAGGGTCTCAAGGGGTGGGACAAGGAGTACTTGGAGTCCCTGGTCCCTGAAATGAGCACCACAGCCTCCTTGTGAGACTGTCTCCAGAGTGAAGTGGATTCTCACTACCTGAGGCCACAGCTCTGGTCCCTGGGTTGTCCTTGTGCAGTGACAGAATCCAGCTCCCTCCTGGGATGCTAGCCTGGCTCCAAAACTCACCCATGTGAAAAGACCTAACTCTGGGACCCTAAAAACACATGGTGTTCAAAAGTGTCAGCGGTGATTTCTCATGCAAGTCACATGTTTCCATGCAACACTGATGAAGAATCGTAAAGCAATCAATGTGCTGACAATCTATGAGCTGGTCTGCTGTGGGATGGGGGTGTGAAATCACCACATGACAATACACTAGACATTGTGATCAATCTTCAAAAGCAGATGTTCTCTTAACAAGTGGACTCTCAGGCGCCTGGGTGGCTCAGCGGGTTAAACCTCTGCCTTTGGCTCAGGTTATGGTTTCAGGGTCCCATGATCAAGCCTGGCTTTGGGATCTTTGCTCTGCAGACAGCCTGCTTTCCCCCCAGTCCAACCTGCCTCTCTGCTACTTGTGTTCTCTCTCCCTCTGTCAAATAAATAAATAAATGATCTTAAAAAAAGCAAGTGGACTCTCACAGACGTCAATGCACAAATTCTGATGAGAAAATTCCACAATCTGATGAAATGGGAAGCATGGGATCACAGTGCCGCAGGGGGACACAGTGGCGACACAATGTAGGAGGAAGGTAATGAGGGCATAGGACCACCTTTCCTTGAACCAAGTGTCTGCATCTCTCAGAGGACCCAACCCAGCTCCATGGCCAGGCTTCTGAAAGACCCCAGAGAGAGCCAAGGGCAGACCTCATACAGAGTAGTTTCATTTGGTTATCCTGTGTTCAGATGCCAGGAAAGTAACTGATCCCAGATGTTTGTTGTTGAGGATGGTTTTGAAACTGGCAGCTGCTTGGAGTAAACTCAGGGCTCCTCTCTTCCTCCTCAATCACATGTTCTGATCTCACAACTTGTGGATCACTTAGGAGCCCCTGAAGTGGAGAAAATTTGCATAACTACTAACAATCACTGACCCAAGGACCTAGAAAGGAATAAAAGAGGCTGGGGTAGAACCCAGCAGTGCTGTGGGATCTCAGGAGGCAGAGCTCTGGACATCTCCACCATGGACTGGATCCCTCTCCTACTCTCCGTCCTCACTCTCTGCACAGGTGATGTCCCTGGACCCTCTGCAAATGCTCAGCCCCTTGCAGGACCTGAGCTGAGCCTGCCTCAGAGCTTGAGCTCAGACTCAAAACAACCTCATTACAGGGACCCAGGGAAGTGAACCTCACACCAACTTCTCCTCTTCTGTCTTTTCAGGCTCCATGGCCTTCAGTGTGTTGACTCAGCCTCGTTCGGTGTCAGTGTCCCTGGGACAGACAGCTACCATCACCTGCTCTGGGGAAGTACTGAGCAAATACTATGCACAATGGTACCAGCAGAAGGCAGGTCAAGCCCCCAAGCAGGTCATTTATAAGGACACTGAGCGTCCCTCTAGGATCCCTGACCAATTCTCTGGTTCCAGTTCAGGGACCACACACACCCTGACCATCAACGGGGCCCAGGCCGAGTATGAGGCTGACTATTACTGTCAGTCATCAGATAGCAGTGATAAAGCTCACAGTGACACAGGCAGATAGGGAAGTGAGACAAAAACCCCTTCCCTGCCTTTGTCTCACCCTCCTCCAGCCCCAGGGGGACTATGCACAGAGCAGGAGCAGGTTTAGCCTAGGATCCCACTTCTGAGATCCACAGGCTGACTCTTCTCACACACCTTCAGACAGGTTCGACAAGATGGATTGGCAGAGGATAAGGATACATTTATTATAACTATACTTAAGTTGTGGATGTGAGCTCATGAATGACTGAATATGTTAGGAGCAGACAATAGAAGACATTTTCCAAAGTCCAAATCTTTTAATACTTCCCTAAAAGATAATCATATATTCTGAGACTTAAAAATACAGAGATGGCGATTGACAGATTACATGTTACCAAAGAAGAGACTAGTCACCTTGATGTCACAGCAATAGAGATTGTTCAAAATGAAACACAGAGTGAAATAACTGGAGAAATTGAAGAAAGTCTCAGTGCAGAGAGGACAGCTTCTTTCTACCTAAAGATGTGTAATTGGAGTAACTGAGGCAGAGACAGTGGGGAGTGAATGGTGATTGAAAACATATCTGAAGGAAAAAGAGTCACCAAGTTCTCAAATTGTGAAACCCATGAACCAATGTATCCAAGGAGGTCAATGAAGCTCAGGCATAGGGAACATGAGAGATAGCACAGCAGACATCGTAACGAAATTACTACAAACCAGTGATGTAGACACTCTCACAGCCAGAGAGGAGAGTCGTGTTCCCTACAGGGATCCAGTAACGTGGTGGGAGTACATTCCTCCTTACAAACCAAGTAAACTGGACAACTGAGGGGGGGGGGGGCAATGTCTTCAAAATACAACTAAAAAAATGGACAATCTTATTTTTTTTATTTTTGTATTCTCTGATGCCCATCATCTACCTCAGTCATCCTCCCACGCCACCCTTGTGGTAATCGCCAGTTTGTTTTCTACACTGAAGAGTCTGTTTCTTGTGTCAACCTTCATTTTTAACCAGTCAAAATGTCATTGAAAAGTGAGACAAACTAAACCTTTCTCAGACTGTAAACCTCCCAGAACTAATCACCCACAGACTCTTGGCACAAGAGGCAGTGAAGGACACCCTGGGACAGAAGGAAAGTGTAGGAGAGTGAAATGTGAGTCTACACAAAGGTATAAAAAGTATCAGATAGCAAAAACTAAATGGGTAAATGTAAAAAGATTTTATTATTTAGTGTCTATTAAAAGTCAACTGTTTAGGTAGAAATAAGAACAATATATTGTGATTTATAATATGTATCTATAAAATATATGACAGGGGCTGCCTGGGTGGCTCAGTGGGTTAGGCCTCTGCCTTTGGCTCGGGTCATGATCTCGGGGTCCTGGGATTGAGTCCTGCGTCGGGCTCTCTGCTGGGCAGGGAGCCTGCTTCCTCCCCTCCCCTCCCTTCCCCCCCTCCCTCTCTGCCTACTTGTGATTTCTATCTGTCAAATAAATAAAATCCTTTTAAAAAAATAAAAAAAATATGACAATTGTCAGTAAAAATGTTGGGGAAAGAAAATTTTCTTATCACATCCTTCTTCTACATGTAATTGACACCATGTCACAAGAAGGTACTTGACAATTAGCAGTGAGGATTTCCAACACCAAGTAAGACACCAAAATAAAAATGGATAAGGAAGATGTGGTCCATATACACTATGGAGTATTATGCCTCCATATGAATATGAATACCCAACTTTTGTAGCAACATGGACGGGACTGGAAGAGATTATGCTGAGTGAAATAAGTCAAGCAGAGAGAGTCAATTATCATATGGTTTCACTTATTTGTGGAGCATAACAAATACCATGGAGGACATGGGGAGATGGAGAGGAGAAGGGAGCTAAGGGAAATTGAAAGGGGAGGTGAACCATGAGAGACTATGGACTCTGAAAAACCACCTGAGGGTTTTGAAGGGGCGGGGGGTAGGAGGTTGGGGGGACCAAGTGGTGGGTATTGGGGAGGGCACGTATTGCATGGAGCACTGGGTGTGGTGCAAAAACAATAAATACTGTTATGCTGAAAAGAAATTAAAAAATAATAATTAAAAAAAACATTTGAAAAACAAAGAGAAAGAGCTGATAAGGTGGATTAGTTAGGGTTCTCCAGGGGATATAGATCCAATATGGCCTGTATCTCATATACACCTGGATATTTATTCGTATGTTACACACACATACCCAGAGACAGAAACAGGGAAATAGACAGAAGCTGATTTAAAGAAATGGGTCATGGGGATGCCAGGGTCGTTCAGTCAGTTAAGCAACTGCCTTCACCTCAGGTCACGATTCCAAAGTCATGGGATCCAGTCCTGTATCAGGCTCCTTACTTGGCAGGGAGCATGCTTCTCCCTATGCCTGGAACTCCCCCTGCTTGTTCTCTCTCACTCTTTCTCTCCCAAATAAATAAACAGATAGATAGATAAATTTTTTTTTTTTTAAATGGGCATGCACTCAAGATGCAGGGAGGCCAGAAGCCTGGATTTTCTAGCAAGAATGATGTTGCAATGTCTCGTCTAAATGTAGTCTGAGTGCTGACAGGTTCACAGGACACAGAGAAGAAAGTTAAAGGGTACAAATCTAATTCCTACAGATGAATCTCCAATGTCTCAGATCACAAATCCAGGGGTTGAGAGTAACAGCAGACATGACAAAGTGAAGAACACATGAGGGAACCTGAAGACACAGCACAGACACTGCAAAGTGAGAGAGAGAAGGAAAGATACGAGAGTGAACAGAGAAACCCCAAGCTGGAGGACACCTTTAGGAGTGGAATAGGATGTAGTGTGTCCAAAAAGGAGAGGCAGCAGTGTGTAGGGGATGGAAAAATAATAGGGACAGTCATTGGCGAGATGTTCCAAACTTGATGAAACTGAAGATGCACGGGTTCAAAAATCTCAACACACCATGGGCACCTGGGTGGCTCAGCTGGTTAAGCGACTGCCTTCAGCTCAGGTCATGATCCCGGAGTCCTGGGATCGAGTCCCACATCAGGCTCCCAGCTCCATGGGGAGTCTGCTTCTCCCTCTGTCTCCTCTCATGCTCTCTCACTCTGTCTCTCTCTTGAATAAATAAAAAAAAAATTAAAAAAAAAAAAAAATCTCAACACACCAGAAGCACAAGACAAAGGAAGAAAAAACAACAACACCCATTTATATCAAATATTCAAGGCCATGAACAAGAGAGTCTTAGAAGCAGCCAGAGGGAAAGAGTCCCTGCACTCAGGGGAATAAACAGAAGAAGATGTTAGTGGCTTTTCCGTCAGTGGAAATGCCAGCAAGAGACACTGGATTAATGTCTCTAATTAGAGATGAAAGAACGGGAGGGGGTGGTGGGGGAGAACCAATTCATCCAGGGAAAACATCCTTCACAAATGAAGTCTCAATGAAACTTTTCACATAAAATAAGTGAAAGAAGTTTTCATCAGCTGACACACAATACAAGCAACAATATACATCCCTTAGGAAGATAAAATGATTCCAGGAAGAATCTGAATCTACAAAATGAATGTAAACATCATAAAAGCTAACTAGGGGGATAAATATTAAGACCTCTTTATTATCGAATTCTCTTTAAAAGTGTGCAGAAAAACATACTGTGCAGAACATAAAATAGCTATGTATGTTGGAACTCCTGACAGAGTTGAAATAATATGTAGCAAAATCACAGTGACTATGCTGAGAGGTGAGACACAGAAGGATGTTATCAGGTGCTTATGTTCCATATAAATTGATAGCATCACAGAACGTAGACTATTGCAAGTTATTGATCATCAGGCAGAAGGAACTTAAGCAAAAATGGGAGATAAGATGGAATCATTTAAAAATATTCTGTTAATCAAAAACATATATATGGAAAGAAGGAACAAAGAACACATGGGACAAGAACGTAAAGGAAAGTTGCTATATTGAAATGATATTACCAGTCACACTCAGGAAATGCTCTAAATGCCACGATTAAAGACAAAGGTTGTTAGATTGAATTTCACAGCAACACCCAAGTAGATGCTGCCCATCAGAAACCGCCAGGAAGGGAAGTGACACAGAATCTAAGCCACAATTTAAGATCATTCCCACACAATTCTGCTCCACCATCTGGGACATGAAACATTCACAGGGAACACATAGAAAATCTGAGAAGATGAATGGAGTCCCTAAAAATAATCAGGATGATTTTCTCTTACGTGTATCACACACAGGAGGAAGATCTGGAATACCCACAGTGAACGTGTCATGAGAACAACTACAAAATGCCCACACATGTCCCTTCTCTCCCGGACTTTAAGATTTTCAAACACAGAGTGACCAGAGCTCCCCACGAAGAGTCGAGAGGTGAGTGTGGCACATCATGCACCAGATCCAGGAAGCCCACCCAGAAGCACAGAGATTCTCTCTACCAGGCTGAGAAAGAGCATCTTCAAGGGGACCAGTGAGAGAATGAGGGAGGCTTGCAGGGGGGAAGACTCAGCTGTGGGCTCAACAGACAGAACTCGTCCCCACCATGACATGGACCCTCCTGCGCTCTCTCTCCTCACTCCCTGCCCAGGGGCTGTCCCAGGCCCTGACTACAGGTTCAGCCCCCACAGAACCCTGACCATGACTCTGCCCCTGAGCTCGGCCCAGGGCTTGCTGTAGGGGTTGGGACAACAGAGAACATCCCCCAGAGTTTCTTGAAACAGAGAACATCCCCCAGAGTTTCTTGAAACTGCAGGTACTCTGTTCACTTGTAAGACCCAGATGCCCCTGTAGATGGCCATGAGATCCCTGTCACTCCCACTGGCTCAGGAGAGCAGAGCAGAAGACAAAGCGGTGATGCAGAAGGGAGCCAGCAGGACCCAGGCAAGGCCCCAGCACAGCCAAACTGGCTCCACTGCCCCATAGACTCTGCAGTTGTAACCTGGAACACAAGCCCACAGACACTCCCTCTTGCAGGGGGAGGGTAGGGGGCTCCCTGATAGACCAGGCGAGGATGGGGATGGCTGTGAGTCTGCGGGCACAACCCCGGATGTACACTCTCTTCTTTCAACCATAGTCAAGTTCTGCCCAGAGGCTCCAGGTCTAAATCTAAGACACCTGGGCTGCATTTCCAGACTCCCCCTATCTTCCTCTGTTTTCCTGGGAACTTATTCTCTGGGCATCTGCTTTACTTGCTGTGAAATGGGGAAGCACATACTCAAGTAGGAAACATGTCATTTCAAATTAAATGATACAAAACACTGAAGTGTCTCTTTAATGAGAACAACTCAGTGGGTTCTTGGTGTTGGAGTCTCCAGTATACTTCTGTGGGTGCACAAGGACAAGTTTTCAGCTATACTGTACCTGCAGCATGTGCGATTGGATCCAGGTCTGAAGGAGCAGTTTGCCAACATCACCAAGCCACAGACTAGGATATTTTACAAATCCTCCCACACCAAACTTCAGGAGGTGAGTGCTGGATAATTTTTAAAAAGTAATAAAAACAGCAGTAATAACAATAAAATTAAATATATCCCTGCTCAACTGAACTTTACACCAGAAGCATCACCTGTCACTCCCATGTCCCAACTACACCGATAGGGATGCAGGAAGCATCGATTCTGATTCCTAAATACACAGGAACCCGGTGGCTGTGGGACATCACACAGGTTTGTTTGGACACTGACCCTTTTTTTTTTTTTTAAGATTTTATTTATTTGACAGACAGAGATCACAAGTAGGCAGAGACAGGCAGAGAGAGAGAGAGAGGAGGAAGCAGGCTCCCTGCTGAGCAGAGAGCCTGATGTGGGGCTCGATCCCAGGACCCTGGGATCATGTTCTGAGCCGAAGACAGAGGCTTTAACCCACTGAGCCACCCAGGTGCCCCAAGACCCTTTTTAAATGCACTACACCGTACCTTCTCTCTCATTCTTATAACAAGACTGCAGTCTACGGCAGGGCATTTCAACCCTGGGACAACTAGAGGAATCGCACCTGTCCTGTAGCCTACACCATGTATGTGACCTTTCTGTGTTCGGCTGGACAGGGCAGTGGGGCAGTTGCCTGTGGGAGGCTGGGAACCTTTGTCCACACTCTTTCTCAGGTGACAGGTGCTGCGGAGCAACTTGCAGGAGGGAAGCTCCTGGTGTGAGTCCATCTCCACCAGCAGGGGGCAGCAGAGCTGCATCAGGAGGTGCAGGACAGAAGCTGGAGCTGTCCAGGGGGAGCCTCACAGGGACATCAGTCCTGGCAGTCAACAGGTTGTCTGAGATTCAGTCCTCAGAGACTGTCAGGATGATCCACTCTAACTCCCCAGGCTTCAAGGACCATGTTCTGTGGGTCAGACACACTGTGTCAACCAGAACACTGACAAGAGTCCTGACACAATGCACATCTCACCTGGGAAATTCAGGTCCCTTCTCTGTCCACCAGTGTCTCCAGGGATTGACTCCTCTGTGCTGGGCACATCCAGAGACACTCACACTCTACCTCTCCTTCCCCACCTCCACCCCCACTCAGACCTGGGGCTGCAGCATCTTTGTTCAAGAGCATCTCAGGGGGCAGGAGGCAGAGCTATCAGGGATCCTGCTTCCTGGAGGAGCAATTGGAGCAACCTTGTGAGACTGTCTCCAGAGTGATGTGATTCTTTTGGCTGCAGGGACCATGCCTCAGGCCCTTGAGCTCACAAGACATGGGAACGTGTGATCATGTGGATCCTCGCAGGATCACAGACCTTGAGGTTGCTTCTCATGGATTCAGGCCATTTTCATATGTTCCCATGAAACATTGATGAAAAAATTAAAAGGGAACAAATGGCTGACAATGCCAGTTGCTGGTCTGCTGTGGGATGGGGGCTGTCATAGAGACAATAGCACCATGTGTAAATAGACTACAAATCCAGATAAATCTCCAAAAGCAGGTGGTTATTAGGCTAAGTAAACTTGCACTTACAAGATGATGAGCGAACCTCAGAATAAGAGAGTTTCCTATTCTGTTGACATGCCAAGGGTGGTAACAGTGTCTGTGGGGACACAGAGGGAACCTGAAGGAGGGCGGTGGGGAAGGTACTGAGGTCACAGAACCACCTTTCCCTGAATCACATGTTGTCTGACTCTCTCAGAGAGACCAGACCAGCCACATGGCCAGGATTCTGGAAGGCCATGAACTAGCACCAAAAGACCCCAGACATAATGGGTAGGGACAGTGGTTGTGTTCAAACTTCAGGATGCGAGTGTGATACTAAATTTGGAGACCAAGGCTCATTTTCTGATCTGAGAGTTGCTTACAGGAAGCTGAGAGTTCCTTTCTTCCTCTTCAGTCACCTGGTCTGAGCTCACAAGTGGTTTGAATGCATGTGCAGTCCCAGAGAGGAGGAAATTTGCATAAATACTAACAATCACAGACCCCAGAGCCTGGAAAGAAATAAGAGAGGATAGAGTGAGCCTGGCCCAGCTGTGGTTCTCAGAAGACAGAGCACTGAGCACATGCACCATGGCCTGGACTCCTCTCTCACTTCTCGTCGTCACTCTCTGCACAGGTGCTGTCCCCAGTCCTGCCTGCACTCAGCTGCACAGGACCTGAGTTGAGCCTGCGCCAAACCCCAAGCTCAGGCACAGCATAGCCTCAATATTGGGACCCTGGGATGAGTCTCCGGACCTCATTGCAATCTCTCCTCTTCTGTCTTTTCAGGCTCTGTGACCTCGAGTTAGCTGACTCAGCCGCCCTTTGTGCCAGTGGCCCTGGGTCAGATGGCTAAAATCACCTACACTGGAGAGAAACTGGAATATGGTTATGTACACTGGTACCAGCAGAAGCCAAGTCAAGACCCTTTGATGGTCTTTTATGATGATAGTTAGCGGCCCTCTGGGATCCCAGAGCGAATCTTTGGCTCCAAGTCAGGGAACACAGCCACCCTGACCATTGGCAGAGCACAGGCTGAGGACGAGGCTGACTTACTGTAAGTACTATGACAACAGTGCTGGTGCTCACAGTGACACAGGCAAATGGGGAAGTGAGACACAAACCCCTTCCCCATCTATGTCACCCTCTCCTCCAGCGCCAGCAGATCTGTGCACAGAGCACTGAGCAGGTCTGTCCCAGGTCCCCAGGTCTGAGGTCTCCAGTTTGTCCCCTTCCCCCCAGTCCTCTAGGCAGGCTGCACAGGGCAGATCAGCATGAAATTTGTAATCAATTATTAGAACTCTGTTTCCCTGGGACTGTGGGTGAAGAAAAGACTACACATGTGAGAAGCAGAAATGGAAGACATTTTTTATTTTTTTTATTATTTTTTTAAAGATTTTATTTATTTATTTGACAGAGAGAGATCACAAGTAGATGGAGAGGCAGGCAGAGAGAGAGAGAGAGAAGGAAGCAGGCTCCCTGCTGAGCAGAGAGCCCGATGCGGGACTCGATCCCAGGAACCTGAGATCATGACCTGAGCCGAAGGCAGCGGAGCCGAAGGCAGCAGCCTAACCTAACCCACTGAGCCACCCAGGTGCCTGGAAGACATTTTTTAAAGAAACTTTGTTTTAAAAACTTCCCTAAATGAATATGTCTGAAATTTAAAAATACAGGGGATAGATGGACAGCAGGTATGATGCTGCAAAAGAAAAGAATAGGGAATTTGAAAGAGATATAAAGTGTTCAAAATGAAAGACACAGTGAAATGACTAATTAAATTAATGAAGGCTAAGTGCCTGTAGGACACCTTTGTGCCACCCAGACAGTGTGCAAGGGCAGAGGCTTCAGGGAGGGAAGGTATGAAACTGAGGGTGAATCAAAAAAATAGGAGAAGAAACAATCTACAGAAAAGGCTTCAAATTTGAATAAACCTAGGAACTTATATATCCAGGAAGCTCAATGAAGCTCAGGCACAGGGAACATGAGAGACAGCACAGGGCACATCGTATGAAATTATAACAAAACAACAATACAGAAACTCTCACAACCAGAGAGGAGAGTCTTGTTTCCTACAGAGAACCAGCATCATGGAGGAAGTACATTTCTTTTGTTTGTTTGTTTGTTTTGTTTTGTTGGGGGGGGGGAAATCACTCTGGTTTTTATTGTTTTATTTTTTTTAATTTCTTTTCAGCGTAACAGTATTCATTGTTTTTTGCACCACACCCAGTGCTCCATGTAATACGTGTCCTCCCTAATACCCACCACCTTGTTCCCCCAACCTCCCCCCCCGCCCTTTCAAGACCCTCAGGTTGTTTTTCAGAGTCCATAGTCTCTCATGGTTCACCTCCCCTTCCAATTTCCCTCAACTCCCTTCTCTCCATCTCCCCATGTCATTTGTTATGCTCCACAAATAAGTGAAACCATATGATAATTGACTCTCTCTGCTTGACTTATTTCACTCAGCATAATCTCTTCCAGTCCCGTCCATGTTGCTACAAAAGTTGGGTATTCATCCTTTCTGATAGAGGCATAATACTCCATAGTGTATGGACCACATCTTCCTTATCCATTCATCCGTTGAAGGGCATCTTGGTTCCTTCCACAGTTTGGTGACTGTGGCCATTGCTGCTATAAACATTGGGGTACAGATGGCCCTTCTATTCACTTCATCTGTATCTTTGGGGTAAATACCCAGTAGTGCAATGGCAGGGTCATAGGGAAGCTCTATTTTTAATTTCTTGAGGAATCTCCACACTGTTCTTCAAAATGGCTGCACTAACTTGCATTCCCACCAACAGTGTAAGAGGGTTCCCCTTTCTCCACATCCTCTCCAACACATGTTGTTTCCTGTCTTGCTAATTTTGGCCATTCTAACTGGTGTAAGGTGGTATCTCAATGTGGTTTTAATTTGAATCTCCCTGAAGGCTAGTGATGATGAACATTTTTTCATGTGTCTGATAGCCATTTGTAGGTCTTCTTTGGAGAAGTGTCTGTTCATATCTTCTGCCCATTTTTTGATATGATTATCTGTTTTTGTTTTGTTTTGTTTTAATTTATTTGACAGAGATCACAGGTAGGCAGAGAGGCAGGCAGAGAGAGAGGAAGGAAATCAGGCTCCTTGCTGAGCAGAGAGCCCGATGCGGGGCTCGATCCCAGGACCCTTGGATCATGACCTGAGCCAAAAGCAGAGGCTTTAACCCACTGAGCCACCCAGGGGCCCCTATGATTATCTGTTTTGTGTGTGTTGAGTTTGAGGAGTTCTTTATAGATCCTGGATATCAACCTTTTGTCTGTACTGTCATTTGCAAGTATCTTCTCCCATTCTGTGGGTTGCCTCTTTGTTTTGTTGACTGTTTCCTTTGCTGTGCAGAAGCTTCTGATCTTGATGAAGTCCCAAAAGTTTATTTTTGCTTTTGTTTCCTTTGCCTTTGGAGACATATCTTGAAAGAAGTTGCTGTGGCTGATATTGAAGAGGTTACTGCCTATGTTCTCCTCTAGGATTCTGATGGATTCCTGGCTCACGTTGAGGTCTTTTATCCATTTTGAGTTTATCTTTGTGTACGGTGTAAGAGAATGGTCGAGTTTCATTCTTCTACATATAGCTGTCCAGTTTTCCCAGCACCATGTATTGAAGAGACTGTCTTTTTTCCACTGTATATTTTTTCCTGCTTTGTCGAAGATTATTTGACCATGGAGTTGTGGGTCCATATCTGGGCTCTCTACTCTGTTCCACTGGTCTATGTGTCTGTTTTTATGACAGTACCATGCTGTCTTGGAGATCACAGCTTTGTAGTAAAGCTTGAAATCAGGTAACGTGATGCCGCCAGTTTTATTTTTGTTTTTCAACATTTCCTTAGTGATTCGGTGTCTCTTCTGATTCCATACAAATTTCTGGGTTACTTGCTCCAGCTCTTTGAAAAATACCGGTGGAATTTTTATCGGAATGGCATTAAAAGTATAGATTGCTCTAGGCAGTATAGACATTTTAACAATGTTTATTCTTCCAATCCAAGAGCATGGAATGGTCTTCCATCTTTTTGTGTCTTCTTCAATTTCTTTCATAAGTGTTCTGTAGTTTCTCGAGTACAGATCCTTTACCTCTTTGGTTAGGTTTACTCCCAGATATCTTATGGTTCTTGGTGCTATAGTAAATGGAATCGATTCTCTAATTTCCCTTTCTGTATTTTCTTGTTAGTGTATAAGGAAGCCACTGATTTCTGTACATTGACTTTGTATCCTGCCACGTTACTGAATTGCTGTATGAGTTCTAGTAGTTTGGGTGTGGAGTCTTTTGGGTTTTCCACATAAAGAATCATGTCATCTGCGAAGAGAGAGAGTTTGACTTCTTCATTGCCAATTTGGATACCTTTTATTTCTCTTTGTTGTCTGATTGCTGTTGCTAGAGGAAGTACATTTCTCATCATGAACTATGTAAACTGTAAAACTGTAGAAAAAAAGAGCTACATTTTAAAATTCTAGTAGGAAATATCTGTCATCTTTGGTCTTTACTGACAAAAAATGTCATTGCAAAGTGAAGACGAAATCAACCTTTCTTAGACAACAGTCTTCCCAGAACTGATCACCTGCAAACCCTCAGCATGAGTGACAGTGATGGACGCCCCTTAGAGAGAAGGAAAGGGTGACAGAAGGAAAAGTGAGTCTGCACAAACTATAATAAGCTTGGGAAATCGTAACTACATGGATAAACCTAAAACAAGTTTTAGTGGTTAATGCCTAGAAATACAGTCATGTGCTTAAAGCAAAAACCATAGCAACGTGTTAGATTTACAGTGGAAGAACAAGTAAAACATGACAATGAAAGCAGAAATGATGAGGGAGATGGGACCATGTTATGACGTCCTTATCCTGCAAGTGAGTGATGTCAGGTCACTGGGAGGAACTCTGATGAGGTAGGAGGTAAGGACTGACTGCAAAGCCATAAGAAAAAAACCATTAAAACAACATCATTTTAACAACAAAGAGCTATAGATACTAACGTGCATGACTTAGGAATATCCGGAGGGTACAGATCTAATAGGACATGGATGTCATGTGCATGTATGTGTGTATTTCTCTGTGATGCACAGAGAGACAGAGATGGTGGGAGAGAGTCACTCAGGTTAAGAATAAGCTCAGGCAGTCCTGGGGTGGCAGGTCTGGAAGATGCAGGACAGGACAGAAGGCATGGAAGTCAGGAAAATGTTGCAAACTTTCATCCAAATTTCATCTGAAGGATTGAAAACCTAAGAGGAGACAGAGAAGAAAATTAAAGCACCCCAATCAAACCACTAGAGATGAAAACAACAGTGTGTCAGATCACAAACACAACAGTTGAGATCACCAGCAGACACGACAAGATGAAGATCATGAGGGAATCTGAAGACACAGCACAGATATGGCAAGTGAAAGGCACAGAGAGACTTTATAGGTGAGCAGAGCAGCATTCAGTGTAGGAAAATGTGAGCAATGTCATGCACATATAATTGTGAACCCAGGGAGTGAGGGTGGGGAAGGGAGGATAAAAAAATATTTGAGGAGTATTTGCCAAAAATGTTTCAAATTTCATGAAAATTCAGTACCTATATTTTCCAAATTTTTGAGAAACCCTAAGTACATGAAATACGGGGCGTGGGGGGAAACAACCACCCAACCCCCATCCACTATCACATTGTGAAAGGCAGAGAAAAAGAGAGTGTGAAAAACACCCTGAGAGGAAAGACACTAGATTCAGAGGAACAGTGAAGGATACCAACAAATTTCTCATGAGCATAAATGCACACAGAGGGCAGTGGCTTAACATCTTCAAAATACTAAACAAACAAACAAACACACACCCTTATTTCTTTATCCATGGGAAATAGCCTTCCATAACGAAGGCCTTAAAAAAACCTTTTCTCAGCTCACCAAACTGACAGAACTGATCATCAGCAGACCCATATCACAGGAAATACTACTGGACGTCCCTCAGGCAGGAGGAAGGGAATCCAGAAAGAATCCAGATCTACGAAATGATTGTAAGAGTCAGAAATTATAACTACAGGGATAAATATGAAGAATTTCTTTTGACAATTTAACTCTCTTTGAAAAATAAATCACTGTCTAGAGCAAATCTAATTCACTGCATATGTTGGAATTTATCACAGTAGCTAACAGTGATGGGTATGACATTCCTACCACAGCCCTGAGAAGGTAGGAATTGGGCTCTAATGTCTGAGGCTCCCTGTCCCATGGTGTGATGTCACCTGAATGTAGCCTGTGATGAGACACAGATTACAGGAGAGCAAGGAGTTACCGTAATAAGCCAAAACAGAAAAACAAAGCAGATTATAGAAAAATGCTCCAATTCTCAAGAAGAAGATAAAAATGGAAGAGAAAAGACAACCCATGGAACATAGAGAAAATAAAAATGGGGATGGGATCTAACAAACTATGTTACCACACAAAGTCAGGAAAGGCTCTAAACCCCACAATTAAAAACAGACATTGTCAAAATGATTTTAATAGCAACATCAAAGGATGAGAAAACTACATAAATAATCTTATACTAAATGCAAGATCAAGACAATATTCGCACTCAATTCTGTTCCATAATTCAAGATGTAAAAAAAAAGCACAGAACAGAGGGGAATTGGGAAGTTGAATTGAACTCTTACACGCGGTCAGGATGGAATATTTCATGTCTAGTGTATTTGAAACACTCACAGAAATAGAATCAAATGATCACATGACAAATTTCATGAAAACTTCAACAGAAATGCCATCCGCTCTCCCTCTCCCCAGTTGTGATGCAGCTCAAACACAGAGTGACCAGAGCTCCCCTATGGAGCTGAGAGGTGAGCACAGCCAAACCTGCGCAGCTCGCACAGAAGCAAGGAGATTCTCTCCGCCAGCATGAGGACCATTTTCACAGGAACCAGTGAAAAGGCATGAGGGAGGCTCAGGGAGGCCAGGCTCAGCAGTGGACTCAAGAGAAAGAGTCTGGGCTGCCCACCAATGCCTGGACCCTCCTCTGCTCCTCCTCCTGATTTGCTGCCCAGGTGCTGCCCAGGCCCTGCTCACAGGCTCAGCCCCCACAGGACCCTGAGCATGACCCTGACCCTGAGCTCTGCCCAGAGGGTACCAGAGGTGGTGGGACCCAGAGAATGAGCCCCTAGAGGACTTTTGTCCACTGCAAGACTCATCTGACCCTATTACTGTGCCCTCAAGACCTCTGTCACTCCTCCAAACATGGAGCACAGAGAGAACAAAACAATAATATAGAGTAGATGCAGCAGGACCCAGGTCAGGCCCCTGTACCACCAAACAGCCTCTACTCTCCCCATAGATTCTCCAACTCAAACCTGGGGCATGACATCCCTGACCCTCCACATGGTCTGACTAGCCAGGTTCCCTTATAGGCCAGGCCATGAAGAGGATGGCAGTGAGCTGAGGGACAGAAGTCCTGCTGCCCAGCTTGGCCTCACCCTCTCTCCCTCCTGTTCTGGTCTAGCTCTGCCCTAATGAGACCAGCATCTGAATCCAGCACATCTGGTCTCCATTTCTGGACTTGCCCCACTCTCCTCTGTTTTTCTGGGAAGCTAGCCTCTCTGGGCCTCAGCTTTACCTGCTGTGAAATGGGGAAGCTTACACTCAAGTAAGAAACACTGTTTAAATTTCACATTAGTGTATGTGCTGCCAAAGTGAGCACTTCATTTCACATTAAATGATACAAAATATTTTAAGAGTCCTACTAATTAGTAGAGAGTCAATGTGAGTTCAGTGAGTTGAGCTTGTGGTTGGAGTGTCTGGTCGTCCTCTGTGGGAATCCAAGGAAAAGTTTTCAGCTGCCCTGTGACCTGCATCATGTGCACCTGGGTCCAAGTATAATTAATAGATGCCCAATTCCACAAAAGCAGAGAATAGGCTACAAATCCTCCCACACAAAACTCATGAGAAGAGGGCTGGAGTAATTTAAAATGCAGTAAAAGTAACACTATTGAGGATAAAAGTTAAGGTTTGCCTGCTCAACTGAACTTAGCACCAGAACCATCGCCTGTCGCTCCCATGACCCAACTATATGGATACGGATGCAAGAAGCATTGGTCTGATTCCTAAATACACAGGAACCCAGTGGCTGTGGGACATCACCCAGGTTTGCCCAGACACTGACCCTTTTGAAATGCACTGCATTGACCCATGCACTCTCCTTTCTGAAAGAAGACAATGGGTTACTCCAGGGCATTTCAACCCTGGAACAAGCACAATAATCCCACCTGCCCTGCCTCCTGCACCTTGTATGTGACCTTCTCTGCTGGGTTGGGCAGACCAGGGGGGCAGCTGCCTGTGGGAGGCTGGAAACCCTGGTCCACACCCCTTCTCATGTGACAGGTGCTCTGGGGTGACCTGCAGGAGGGAAGCTCCTGGTCTGAGTCTGTTTCCACCAGCAGGGGAGCAGCAGAGCTGCATCAAGGAGCTGCAGGACAGAGGCTGGGGTGGCCCAGTGGGGGGTCTTCAGGAACACCAGGCCAGGATTTCAGCAGGTTGTCTAAGGTTCAGTCCTCAGAGGCTGTCAGGATGATCCATCCTAACTCCTCTGGCTGCAAGGACCTTGCTCTGAGGGTCAGATACACAGTGTCACCCAGGACAATGACATGAGTCCTTACACAGTAAACATCTCACCTGGGAAATTCAGGTCCCTTCTCTGTCCACCAGTGTCCCAGGGACTGACTCCTCTGTGCTGGGCACATCCAGAGACAACTGATGACTCACACTCTACCTCTCCTTCCCCACCTCCACCCCAACTCAGACCTGGGGCTGCAGCTCCTTTGTTCAAGGGCATCTCGGGGGCAGGAGGCAGAGCACTTGGGGATCCTGGTTCCTGGAGGAGCAATTGGAGCCTCCTTGTGAGACTGTCTCCAGAGTGACGTGACTCTCATGGTTGCAGGGACCATGGCTCTGGGCCTCAAGCTCACACCATATGGGAACATGTGATCATGTGGATCCTCACAAGACCACCAACCTTGAAATATTTTCACATGGATTCAGGCCATACTAACAGGTTTGCATGAAACGTTGATGAAAAAAGTAAACAAAATCAACTGGTTGATTATGTCAATTGCTGGTCTGCTGTGGGATGGGGGTTGCATAGAGACAACAGCACCATGTGTAAATAGACCAGAAATCCTGATGAATCTCCAACAGCAGGTGGTTGTTTGACTAGTAAGCTCCCACTTACAAAATGATGATGAACCTCAAAATGAGAGTTTCCTATTTTGTTGTCATGCCACAGATGGGACCACAGAGTCTCTGGGGTATGGAGAGGGAATGAGAAGCCAGGGAAGGAGGTTATGAGGTCACTGAACCACCTTTCCCTGACTCTAGTGTTATCTGCATTTCTCAGAGGGACAAGACCAGCAGCCCATGGCCAGGAATCTGGAAGACCCTGGGCCAGCCCCGGACAAACCCCAAGAAGAATGTGTAGGGTCAGTGGTTGTGTTCAAATCTCTGGAATGTGATTGTGATACCAAATTTGGAGACCAACTTTCATTTTCTGACCTGAGAGCTGTTGGAGGAAGCTGCAGGATCATTTCCTCCCTCCTCATTCACCTGGCCTGAGCTCACAGATGGTTTGAGTCCCAGAGAGAAGGAAATTTGCATAAATACTATCACCCACAGAACAAAAGGCCTGGAAAGAAGAGAGGCCAGGGTGAGGCTGATTCAGCTGTGATTCTCAGAAGCAGCCCCGAGCAAATCCGCCATGGCCTGGACTTCTCTCTCACTCCTCATCCTCACTCTGCACAGGTGCTGTCCTCAGTCCTGCTCACACTCTCAGCCCCACAGGACCTGAGCTGAGCCTGCCCAAAACCCTGAGCATAGGCACAGCACAACCTCAGTATTAGGATCCTGGAATGAGCCCCTGGACCTCATTGCAACCTCTCCTCTTCTGTCTTTTCAGGCTCCGTAGTCTCCAGTGAGCTGACTCAGCCATGCTTTGTGTCAGTGGCCCTGGGACAGACGGATACAATCACCTGCACTGGAGAGGAACTGGAATATGATTATGTACACTGGTACCAGCAGAAGCCAGGAGAAGCCCCTTTGACAGTCATTTATGCAGATAGTGAGCGGCCCTCTGGGATCCCAGAGCGATTCTCTGGCTCCAAGTCAGGGAACACGGCTACCCTCACCATCAGCAGGGCACAGGCCAAGGACGAGGCTGACTGTTACTGTCAGCTGTGGGATAGTGGTAATGCTCATAGTGACACAGGCAGATGGGGAAGTGAGAAACAAACCCCTTGCCCATCTGTGTCACACTCTCCTCCAGCTCCAGGAGGAGAGCAGAGCAATGAGCAGGTCAGGCCCAGGTCCCCAGGTCTGAGGTCCCCAGTTTGTCCCCTTCTTCCCAGTCCTCCAGGCAGGCTGCACAGGGCAGATCACCAGGGCATTTGTAAGCAGTTGTTAGAACTCCATTTCCTCTGGGACTATGTGTGGAGGAAGGACTGCACATGTGAGAAGCAGAAATGGAACACCTTTTTAAAGAACTTTTCTTTTAAAACTTCCCTAAATGAATATGTCTGAAATTTAAAAATACTGGGGATAGACTGACAGGAAATATAATGCTGTCAGGGAATCTGATGGCATAGCGATGGAAAGTATTCAAAATGAAACACACAGTGAAAGACCTAATAAAATTAATGAAGGCTCAGTGCCCAGAGGATACCTTCACACCACCGAGACAGTGTGCAAGTGTAGGGACTTAAGGGAGGGAAGGTGAGGGACTGGGGGTGAAATAAAAAGTCTGTGAAGATATAATCTAAAAAAGGCTGTAAATTTGGAGAAACCCAGGAACCAATGTATCCGAAACTCTCACAGGCAGAGAGGAGAGTCCTGTACCCTACAGAGTTCCCAGAATCGTGCTGGGAGCACATTTCTCATCATGAACCATGTAAACTGGAAAACAGGGAGCAATGTCTTCAACATGCTAATAGGAAAAATCTGTCGGCATTGGTCTTTACTGATGAAAAATGTCATTGAAAAGTGAAGACAAAATCAACCTTTCTCAGACAGCAAACCTCCCAGAACTGATCACCCACAGACCCTCAGCACAAGTGAGAGTGAAGGACGCCCCTCAGTCAGAAGGAAAGAGTGGCATATGGAAATGTGAGTCTGCATAAAGTATAATAAACTTCAGAAATCATATCTACATGGAAAAACCTAAAACAAATTTTAGTGGTCAATGTGTGGAAATACCATCCAGTGCTAAAAGCAAAAACAATAGCAACATGTTTAATTTATAATGGAGGAACATGTAAAACGTATGATGATGAGAGCAAAAATAATGACAGAGAAGAGACCATGTTATGGCGTCCTTATCCTGCACCTGAGTGATGTCGTGTCATTGGGGGGAACTATAAGATACGGGGTGATGGCTGCAAACCCACCATAGGCTGGACCTTTTCCTGTTTCCCACCTCACTCGCTCCCAGGTGCTGACCTGGTGCTGCCCATTGGGTCAACCCCCAGAGGAACCTGAGCATGACCTTGAACCTGAATTCAGCCTGGAGAGTGCTGCAGGGTTGGAACCCAGAGAAGGAGCCCCTGATTCTCCTGAAACTAGAGGCCTTGTGTCCACTGCAGGACTCACTGACCCCAGCTGTATGGCCAGAAGACTCCTGTCATTCTCTCCAACTTAGAGGACAGAGAGGAGTAAGCAATAATACGGAGCAGATCCAGGAGGACACACGCCAGGTCCCTGTATAGCCAAACATTCTCTACTGTCCTCACAGATTCTCCAGCTCTAACCTGGGATAGGACACCGCTGATCCACCCCACGTGCAGGCTGAGGGGACTCCTCCATACACCAGGCAGGATGGGGATGGCAGTGAGTTCAGTGACAGGAGCCCTGCTGCCCAACCTGGCCTTACCCTCCCTCCCTCCAGTTCTGCACAAGCCCTGCCCCTAGGTGCCTGGGATCTGAATCCAGCACACCTGGGCTCCATCCTGGACTAGCCCCACTTTTCTCTGCTCTCCGGGGAATCTTTTTTCCTGGACCTCAACTTTATGTGATATGAAATGAGGACAATTATGCTGATGTTAAAAACAGTTTGTTTCCAAATTCGATGATGTACAAATATTGACAGAGTCTTATGAATGAAACAGAGGTTGTAGGGTCTCAGTGAGTGGACACTGGGCAGGGAGTCTCTTGTCCATCCTCTACAGAAACCCAAGGGAAGGGGCTCAGCAAAAGTGTTACATGTATGATGTGAAATTGCACATGCAGGTCTGATTCCCAACTTCCCTGTTTCATCCACATCACCCAGGAGGCTCGTGTACAAATCATCCTCCCTCAGACTGCTAGTGCACTGGGTTGTAGTAGAAACAACAGTGTCAGAGATGACAGGAATATGCAAATAAAGATTTAGGTGCACATGTGAACGTTAGTGCTAGAAGGATCCCCTGTTGCTCTGTGACCCAGCGACACTCACTGGGATGCAGGCAGCATCGGACTTAAGAAAGGAGTGCCAACAGGATCTCACAAAGGTTTTCTGAACTGTGACCCTTTCAGCACACTACACTTTAGCCTGCACCCACACTACTGCAACAGCCAGTGGCAAGGCTAGGCCATATCAACCCGTGGACAAGAGGAAGGAATCCCACCTGTGCTGTCTCCTGCACTCTGTGTGAACTTCTGTGCTGGTCTGGGCAAGGCAGTGGGGGCAACTTACTGTGGGAGGCTGGAAACCCTTGTCCACACCCTTTCTCAGGTGACAGGTGCTGTGGAGTGACCTGCAGGACAGAAGCTCCTGGTCTGAGCCAGTCTCCACCAGCAGGGGGCAGCAGACCGCATCAGGAGCAGCAGGACAGAGGCTAGGGCTGACCAAAGGGAGCCTCACAGGGAAACCAGGCCTGGGGGTCAGCAGGGGTCCAGGGTTCAGTCCTCAGAGCCTGTCAGCCTGATCTATCCTAACTCCTCAGGCTCCAGGGACTATGTTCTGAGGGTCAGATTCACACACAGTTACCCAGAACATTGAAATTCCAGTCCCTGTCTCTCTACCTGAGGTCCCAGATAACTGACTCTTCTCTGCTGGGCACGTCCATAGGCACCCTGACTCCTACCCATCTGCCTCTCCTGCCCCACTCCTTGCAGATGCAGATCTTGGGCTGCAGGTGCCTTGCTCAGGAGTGACTCGGGGGGATGGGAGATGGGGCACTCAGAGCCCCTGGTTCCTGGAAGGTGGGTCTGCAGCCTCCTGTGAGACTGTCTACAGAGTGAAGTGATTCCCATGGTCTCAGGCCATGTCTCTGGTCCCTGTGCTGTCCTTGCTTCAGAGACAGGTCCTGTTCCCAGGAGGGACCACAGACTATCTGGTCCCCAGAACTCATTCCCTATGCAAAGATGTAACCATGGGGACCCTCAAAGAGGCACAAAACATGAAGTGAGTCCCTCAGTCAGGGGTGGTTTCTGGCACTTTGCAAAACTTACATGAGACATGGAAGAAAAAAATGAAAGGAATCAAAGTGTTGAGATGTACATTGCTGGACTGCTGTGGGATGGAGTGAGTCAGAGAGATAGTCAGCCCACACGGAAATAAACTAGAAGTCATGGTGACTCTCTAAGAGCAGGTGATTCTACAACAGTAAATTCCCAAACGTACCATGATAAACAAGTGTCATAATGAGAGAGTTTCCCATTCTCATGACATGTTGAGGATGGGACCAGAGTTCAGCTGGGGGATGCAGAGGGGACGTGAAGCAGGAGGGGTAGACACTGAGGTCACAGGACCACTTTCCCTGAATCAGGTGTTGTCTGTAGCTCTACAAGAGCCCAGTTCAGCCCCATGGCCAGGCTCCTGAAAGGCCTCCCTGGAGCTGACTCAGCTACCCTGTCCTCACTGACCCTGGGACAGATGGTCATGATCACCTGTCAGGGAGACAGTACAGAAATCTTCAGTGTTTAGTGGTACTTGCAGCTGTCAGGACAGGTCCCTGGCTGGCCATATGTAACAGTAACAAGGGTCCCACGGGGATTTCCTGATTCTAGGAGTCCAACTTGGAAGAAAGGGACACCCTAAACACCAGCAAGACTAGGGCCAAGGACGAGGCAACTACTACTATCAGGTGTGGGACAGTGGTACTAACGCTCACAGTGAGAGAGACAGGGTTGTGAGATAAAAACCTCTTTCCTATCTGTGTCATACTCTCCATCAGCCCCTGGAGGACTGTGGACAAAGCACATAAGTCTGGTCCAGGGCCCCAGATCTGAGATTCCCAGGTCCATCTCCCAACATAGCCCTCCAGGCAGCCTCTGTATCATGTGGATCAGGGGTGCCTGTACAGGAGGCAGGATGGCACTGTCATGTTTTTTGGCCTAGGGTACTTGTTAGAGATGAAAGATCAGGCTGGAAGGACAAAGAGACATCCATGGAGACAAGACAAGCTCAAAGTGACAAGGCGAAGTCTCAGCTTTCCATTGAACAGAATCATTGTGGTGTTTCTGTGTGGAAGCAATTCTCCTTTAGAACTAAGACCTCTAGGGAAGCAAAGTGTACGGTCATGGTACAAGGACTGAAAATTCTGCAGTAGGTCATCCGGAATATCAGTGAGTAAGGACGCTTACCATTCCACCCATTTGTTCCTGGATCCATGAATGCTGCCTATGGGAGAAACAGCTTGTATATCGGACACCTATTTAGAGCAAATATCACCTCCTTGCCCACAGTCCCACAAGGTGTGGCATGTGACCGGATGGTAAACAAGTCTGCAAGAAGCCCCTAGTCCATCATTCAAGCCAGCTGTTTCTCTCTGCTGTAAAACAAAAGAAACCATGAACGACATGATTTCTGGGGGCGCCTTGGGCTCAAACCCTGCCAAGGTGTCCATCTGCACACCTGGGCCCAAACCCATGTTCTAAATTGTCAGGATCTCTGGGAGCTGGGAGGAAGGTAAGGACCCAGAGATCGAAATTGAAGGCATGGAGAGGCATGGGTGGTGCAGCTGGTTCAGTGGCTGACTCTTGGTTTTGGCTCAGGTCACGATCTCAGGGTCGTGGGATCGAGTCCTGCTTGGGGCTCTGTGCTCAGTACAAAGTCTGCTTGAGAATCTTTCTCCTTCTTGCTCTGCTCCTACCCCCTGCTTGCTCTCTTCTCTCTCACTCAAATAAATAAATAAAATCTTTAAAAAAAAAAAAAAGAAGAAGAGTAGGCATGGATGGTAGTTGAGGGGTCAAAGCCATGGGGGAAAGTTCCACCAAAGATACAAAACATGTGTCCTTGGAAATAAAAGACTTCTGCTTCTTTGGTGAATAAGCAAGATCCAAGATTACCCACAATGTCTTGGGCGTCCATCATTAACTAAGACAGTTCTCCAGCTTGCAAAGGGTTGAGAACTTCAGTCTTCATCCTTGTAGGGTACTTGGCATAACACTATCAACAAGCACACTTGGCATCCCATGGCTTAATAATTGGGGTGGACCCCCTGCCCGCCATCTCCTCTGGGCAATATACTGTGCAGTTTTATCTGTGAAAGGTTTTGTTCAATTTCAAAGAACTTAGTTACTGAGAGGCTTTCAACAGATAAAACAGCATCTTTTTATTTGGCGGCATTTTGTTACTAGGAACTGATGCGAGCTCTCATAACTTGTTGGGAGGAAGAGGAGACTGGAGGGCTGTCCTGCTAGGTCTAGTCTGCAAATCCAGATGCAAATGTAGTCTAGGAAATCTGCAGCTTCCATGGGGGGCGGTAGAGGCAGGGGATGGAAGTTTACCACAGCAATATTTCAGATAGCAAAACAGTTGAACCAACCTCAAGTTCCACAAGAGGAAACTCTTCAATTACTCTATGGCCAAGAATATAACAGGATATGAGATGGACATTCTCCTAGTGTCTCAAGAGCTGTGACTGGGGCCCCGAGTGGAGGACAATGGTATGCATCCAATCCCCAGTGAGGGGCCAGGTAAATCCCAAAGGACTAGCTATGAAGGGGCCAAAAGTGGTGGTGTGACCATTAATTACTCTAACCCCACCTTCAGCTTATGTAAGAAGAGATTTCTTTGAAGGAACTGAAAGAAGTGAACACTGTGGCTATTCCCCTTCCCCGGCCTTTAGGAGGAAGGGGAGCCTTTCTGCCCACCCAAGCCGGATCACCACCTGTGGGTGTGCTTGCCAGCAGGGGGCAGACCAGCCTCTCACTCCTTGATTGGAAGCTGACTGATGTGAAGATACTCTGGGCCCAACCCTCTGCCCCTGGGAGGTCCTCCCCTACAGGTATGAGGAAGTGCCAAGGGAGCCGTCCCTATCCCTGACAAGTTCCCCATGGCCAAGTGGACAAGTGGACAGGAGCCATCTTGAAAGGGCCCTACTCGGGTAAGATGGTATGATAATGGCACTAGGGGAGAAGTGGCTGGGGTTGGCTGTTCCAGGCGGATATAAACATTTGGCTGAGAGTGCTCTGTCCACACCATGTCATTATACAGTGCTGTGTTCTCACTTGGGGAAGGAGAGGGGAAGCACGTCCACATCTCTTTGGGCCTCAAAATTTCAGGTGTGGAGGAGGTGAGGAGACAAGTTTTGAGTTTGAAGGTGAAGAGTTAATGAGGTATGGGGCACCTGGCAATACTAGGGCACCTGGGTAGCTCAGTGGGTTAAGCCTCTGCCTTTGGCTCAGGTCATGATCCTGGGGTCCTGGGATTGAGTCCTGCATCGGGCTCTCTGCTCAGCGGAAAGCCTGCTTCCTCCTCTCTCTCTGCCTGCCTCTGTGTACTTGTGATCTCTGTCAAATAAATACATAAAATCTTTTAAAAAAATTAATAAATGCAATACTAACCAGGTATTTATTGAGCATTTACTATGTGCCAGGAGACTGGTACACATTTTAGGAAGGAGGAAACAAAGAGGTCAGGCAACTAGCTCAAGGTGACAGGGGCCTCATAGGTCTGTCTAGCTCCAAGGCCCGTGGTAAGGCCAGTAGCAACCGCAAGCATGGAGTCTGGCATCAATATGCCTGCATGGTTCAAATCTTGGCTCCACTCTCAGTAGCTGAGTGACCTTAAACAAATTATTTAACCTCTCTGTGTCACAATATGCATCTGTAAAATGGGCACAGTAACAGTACGTCCCACACAGAGTCATTTGGAAGATTAAATGAATTCATACAGGTCAGTGCTTGGAATAAGTCTTAGCCTTAAAAATGTTCATTACTATTCTTTCGGTTACATCCCATTAACCTCATAGAATGCTTAGGATACTGTACTAAGTTGAGAAAGGAGGGGCGCTTAGGTGGCTCAGTCGGACTCTTGGTTTCAGCTCAGGTCACGATCTCAGGGTCGTGAGATCAAGCCCTGTGTTGGGCTCCCTGCTCAGCACAGAATCAGCTTGACATTGTCTCTCCCTCTCCCACTCTCTCTCTGTCTCTAAAATAAATAATATTTTTAAAATAAACATTACATTGTACAGTGTGATTACAACTACATACAAAATCGTTATATCCTCATAAAGGGGAAAAAAAGAGGAAATAATACTTCTGTTGGGTCCGTTATCAAAGGAACGAGACTGAGACAAAGTGAAAGTTATGCAAAGCCTTATTCTATGCCAAGTCAGACTGACCGGCCAGGGCCGCCTCCGAAGAGAGCGACCCCTCCTTAGTCTTACAGGTTAGTTTTATAGGGCACAACCGCAGACCTCTATGTATGTGGCTTTGGCCGATTGGATGTCTCCTACCTGTGTGTTTTAGTAACAGTTACCTGGAACTGATATCAATAACTGTTGAGGCATTTATTAAACAAAATGGCCTTGTTTTAGGTGTGTGTTTTAGCAACAGTTACCTGGAACTGATATCAGTAACTGCTGAGGCATTTATTAAACAACAAAATGTCTACCTAGGCAACATGGAGTCACTTTGGCTAAGTAGGCCCAGGCAGGCCCTAGGGGTTTAACAGGTTTTAACGTGAAATCAACCCCAACATTTCCCTCTTCTTCATTGCGTAAGAACATGACTTTTATTTGGAGGTTAGTTAATTGGGAAAGCTCTGGCCTTCCGCTTGGAAGAGGATGTAAACAATCAGGGTGTATGTTTTGTGCACGGATTAGCGGCTGGCATACACAATACCCCTGGTGCTAGAGGATAGGTATTCATCCGTCCATCCCACTTATTAAATGCCTACACAGTGTCAAATTCCAAGATCAATGCTGCAATATAATCAACACCAAATCACTGAATGCTGATTAAGGCTGAATTGTGCCCCGCTTACCCCTGCTCCAAATTCATATATCAGAGTCCTAACCTCAGTACATGACTATATTCGGAAATAAAGTCTTCACGGAGGTAATCATGTTAAAGAGAGGTCATTAGGGAGGATCCTCATCCCAGAGGATGGGTGTTCTTATAAAAAGGGGACATTTGGAAAGAGGCACCACAAAGAGCTACACCTGGAGGCAGCCGGTGGGAGCAGCCCGCATACGTGGAAAATGAAGAGTTAATGTTGTGGGCATGTCTGGACCCCTCACGCCATGGATGCGTGGTCTACATGCCTCCCAGTGAAATTCTCGGGGCATCAAGGGCTAGCAGTGATGGAAGCCTACACCAAACCATCTCAGTCAGAATCTCTATGGGATGGAAGCCAGGCTCTGGAGTATCACAAAAGTTCTCCAAGTAGGGTGCCTGGGTGGCTCAGTGCGTCAAGCGTCTCCCTTTGGCTCAGGTCATGATCTCAGGGTCTGGGATCAAGTCCCGCATCAGGCTCCCTGCTCAGCGGGAAGGCTGCATCCCCCTCTCTCTCTCTGCCTGATGCTCTGCATACTTGTGATCTCTCTCTGTCCAATAAAGAAATAAAAAATCTTAAAAAAAAAAAAAAAAGTTCTCCAAGTGATTCCTATGTGCAATCAGGGTCCAGATCCACTGGGCTGAGCAGATCGTAGGAGGGCCTAATTTTAGTAAGAAAATTTAAATCTGTTTTCTGTAGGTCACTAAGAGGTGTTTCCGCATTTTGTAAATCTGTCCCTAAGGATTCTCATTCCTGCCGGCAAGCGTCAGATCGTACTTGATGTGTGAAGGACCTCTGCCCCTTCTCTCTGCAAAATCACATGCCAGGCTCGTGGATGATCCAAAACTGGCCAAGACGGGTAGGATGGCGACAGGATATGGCGGATAAAGGGTAAGAGGTACTTTTGTGATCAATCTCCAGTAACTGCAACTGCAGATTTATATTAACGTGAGCCAAAATTATTCATACAGCAGCCTTGCTGCGGGACAGGTGAATTTCACCTATGCCTGGATGCCATGACTCCTATTCAGTGATTTTGTTTGTAGGAGAGGAAGTGGGGTGCATCAGAATCACCTAGGGGGCTTTTAGAATCTACTTTGAGGTTTGGGAAGATTCTGCCCTCCCTCTCCCTATTCTGGAAGCTCAGAGCTCCTAAAACCTGCCCCACTCCTTTGTCTCTACCCGGCCTGCCTCTCTTCTCAGCGATGGCCAGCAGGGTGGTCTCACTAAGGCCTCTCCACCCCCTTCCCCCAGGTAACAGGACTGACCCAGTGCAGGAGAGAGTCCTAGTCTTGAGGAGCAGGAGCACGACTGAACCCCGGGAGTCAATGCCTCGAGCACTATCACCAGGAGAAATACTCAGTATCACACCGTTTGTTCCTCATCAGTCCTACTTACTAGTTCCACGCCCATAAAGCATCTGTGATGTGCTGCACGACATTTTATGAGCTTCAAGAAAGATCAATTTGTTTTCATCCCCCACTGCCCAAATTCGTGTTTTCCTGTTTTTGACAGTGACCCCCATGCACCCGGTCACCAGCAGTCACCAGCTTCCCTTCTCTTCAGTCCCAAGCCCTGACGGATGCCAAATCCTTTCACCTCCTTCCAAACATCTTGTTGTTTGTTCTCATTTTGTTCTGTTTGCAAATGTTCCTATGAGTTTACTTAGGTACCCCCCACAAAGAGATCCAACACATTGGAGTCCTAACACCCAGGACCTCAAAACATGGCTGTATTTGGAGATGGGCTCTTTACAGAGGTATCAAGTTCCAATGAGGTCATGAAGGTGGGCCCTAAACCAGTATGACTGGTGTCCTTGGGTAAAGGGGACATCTGTACAGAGAGCCACGCAGAGGAAAGATGGCAGGAAGACGCAGGGAGGAGATGGCCATTGATAAACAAGTGCTGAGCCTGCCCCCAGCACCCGCAGAAGGATCCACCTTGGACTTGCAAGGTCCAGAGCAGCAAAGCAGCCCTAAACACCAGCACGGATGTTCAGAACGGCCCCCTCCATGTCTTGTACCCGAGCCCTGGGGACCCCCATTCCTGGATGAGCACCATTGCCTCCATGTTTCTCCTGAGCCCTCCCCTGGATGAGCCACTGCTGAGAGGACTTGTCTAAAACTCTGTTCTGTGCCATCACTCTATGGGGAGACTCTTCCAGGAAGCTCCCCAGGTCTGGGAGACCAAGACTGCTTTGCCCAGAGCAGCACTTTGCAAAGTGGAGCTTTGGAAAACCCGCTGGATGCCTGGGTTAACAGTCACGGGAGGTGGGAGGTGTTTCTCCCAGGTGGTGGGAGACGTCTCCCAGGTGGTGGGAGACGTCTGTTCCGAGACGTCTGCTTACCTGTCAAACGAACTCAACCAGCAGTCTCCTCTCTCTCCCTTCCCTGATGGAGATGTGCTGAGACTCTCTGAGAACAGAAGGGAGAGTTTCTCAGCTTACCTGCCTACAGAGCATCTTGAAACATTCCTACTCTGCTTTCCAGGCTGGATATGTCAAATGCTAACTTTGGATCTCCAAGCATTCACCATTGTATCCCCAGCACCTAAGAAAGTGGTGGTATCAAAGACTGGATGGATGGACGGACGGACGGACAGACGGATACTGGATACGGCATTATCTATCCTGTCGCAATCCATTTCCAACTTACCAAATGCCACCACGCCCCTGCCTCACTCACGATGGCCTCTGGTCTCCCTGCTGTATGGACAGAACACACCCTTTAACCTCCTATCTCCTCACTAGATTTCTCCCCCTTCTGCCCCACTCAAGGGTCACCATTCAAGGCCCTACTCAAATCTGCCATCAGCTATCTCGGCTTCCAGAATCTTTACATCTAAAAAGAACACTTGTGTCTTTACCTATCCAGTCTTCTTTTCATCCTGTCTCTGAAAAAGTTGAGATTCTTAGTTTTATTTATTTATTGTTGAAGATTTTATTTATTTATTTGAGAGAGAGAACATGAGCAGGGGGAGGGGCAAAGGGAGAATCAGACTCCCCACTGAGCAAGGAGCCTGATGCAGGCCTAGATCTCAGGACCCCAGGATCATGACCTGAGACAAAGACAGACACAACCAACGGAGCCACCTAGGCACCCCGAAATTCTTACTTTTAAAATGCTAACTCATGGGGCGCCTGGGTGGCTCAGTGGGTTAAAGCCTCTGCCTTCTGCTCAGGTCATGATCCCAGGGTCTTGGGATCGAGCCCCGCATCGGGCTCTCTGCTCAGCAGGGAGCCTGCTTCCTCCTCTCTCTATCTGCCTGCCTCTCTGCCTACTTGTGATCTGTCAAATAAATAAATAAAATCTTAAAATAAATAAATAAAATAAAATAAAATAAAATGCTAACTCACCAATATGTGCATCAAATAACTTTATTTATCTAATATATGCTTGCATTTATCTTCCCTGCCAGATTATACACTCCTTGAAAGAAACCAATATATTGGGTGTTCCCCACAGAACATTTTTTTTTAAATAGGTGTCATACCCAGTGTGGAGCCCAATGTGGGGACACTAAGATCAAGACCTGAGCTGAGATCAGGAATCAGACACTTAACTGACTGGGCCACCCAGGTACCCCCACAGAACATCTTCAAGCACATTATCCATCAGTATTTTCGAGGAACATTAATCCTGTAAGGAAAACCAAGCCCACTAATTGTCACGTCTCCTTCTCCTGTTTCTGATCACTCCACTCCTGGTGATACCTTATCCTTTAAAATCCTGTTTCCCATCTTGAAAAGAATCAGCTTTTACTGTATTTTCTAACATACTCAAATAAGAATTTATATTTTTTCCTTCCTCCCTTAAGGAATCTGACAGGACTGCCTGAACTTTCTTATCACCCACTCATTCTTTAAGCCTAGCAATTGCATTTTGTCCCAAGGACTGATTTCTGCTTCTGAGCTCCTTTTCTTCCTCTGGCCTCTAACATGACATGTTCCTCAAGCTTCCGTCCTTGGTTCCCCTCTTTGCTTTTCTACAAGGACTCCGTCCTTGGCAGTCTCATCTACTCCTGAGGCTTCAGCTGTAACCTAAAGATGCAAGAGGTCTAAACCAGGACCCAGAGCTGCATTTTCTAGCACTTACGGGGCATGGGCACAAACCTTCACATCTTGTCTCACAGCCCATAAACAAACAGAACTTAATCCCCGCAACAAGAATCTCAACTTCTTCCTGAATTCTCTGTATTTTTGGTAGGAACAGCTCCCAGTTACAGGCTTAAAATTTACCTTCATCTTTTCTACAGTCCCCCTGGGCTCCCGGATATGGTCACTGGGCCATGACTCCCCACACCCAATACCTTCCATCCACCTGTGTCTGGCATTCAAGCTCTGGGGCCTGGGCTCCAACTCATCCTTCAGTCTTATCCCCTAGGATCTTCTTCTTCTTTTTTTTTTTTTTTTTAAGATTTTATTTATTTATTTGACAGAGAGGGAGAGAGAGAGAGCACAAGCAGGGGGAGCAGCAGAGAGAGAGAGAAGCAGGCTTCCCCAATGAGCAGGGAGCCTGATGCAGGGGCTTGATCCCAGGACTCTGAGATCATGACCTGAGTGAATGCAGACGCTTAACTGACTGAGCCACCCAGGCGCCCCTCACCTAGGATCTTCTAATACTTCAATCCAGGCAAAGTACTTGTGAGTGGCTCTCTCCTCAGAGCGCTGACAGGTACCACTGCTGATAGCAGGGATGCTTCCGTCCTGCCCTCACGCATCCCAGAATCACTTTCATGTCAGAGACAGTAATACCACACAGCCGTTCAAACTGATGGCACAGCCATGTAGCAAGCTGGATAAAGTCTGTGAAATAACATCACATGACAAAAACAAGATATATTTACAAACAGTTTTTATAATCATTCACATGAAAAAAACGTATGAAGGAATACATCCAATTGACAAAAAAAAATGGTTATAATACAGTAGTGGAATTGTGAATGAGGTTTTGCATTTTTCTAGATTCTAAATTTTACTTAGTGTGGTTTTTAAAATACATTTTTACTCTACGGATGCCTAGTGAATCAGTTGCTTAAGCTCCTGACTCTTGATTTGAGCTAAGGTCTTGGGGTCGTGGGATTGAGCCCCGCATCTGGCTCCACGCTCAGCAAGGAGTCTGCTTGTGATGCTCTCTCTCTTCCCTTCTGCCCCTCCCCCCACCTGCACATACTCTCTCTAAATAAAACGTTAAATGAGATAAAATACATTTTAATTTTAGAATAGTTTTAGACTTACAGATAACTTGAGAAAATGGTATAAAGAGTTCCTATATACCCTCTACCCCATATTCCTTTATTATTAAACACCTTTCATTAGTACAATACTTTTGTCACAACTAAATGAACCCAGTACTTTCATGTAGTTTTTAAAACTTAAAAGATAAAACTTTTTGTTTGGTGAAACCAAATAAATAAATAGAAGAGAATGTCATTCTTTCTATAACCTCTAACTCTGAGTTAGCAACCTGATATTTATTATTTTTATTATTACTCCAGTTTCCTCTTGGCACAGATTGTTGGCCACAGACTGGAAGAAATTTTGCCTTATTCTCATTTGCCTGATGTTTGTGTATGTAGTCCACATAACTGAAACTTCATTGTTGGCTAAAGTTGTGGAAAGTGTTTTCTTGAACATAAAGTTCCGCAGACATTTTCTTTTCTTTTTTTTTTTCCCTCTAAGAAGGTTCCATGCTGAGCATGGAGCCCAGCATGAGGATTGAACTCACAACCCAGAGATCAAGACCTGAGCTGAGATCAAGAGTCAACACTTAACCGACCAAGCCACCCAGCTGCAAGTTCCATGAACGTTTTTAAGCTCTGTGAACCATCTCCACACCTAGAATCTCATGCTGGGTGCCTTGCCTCTCCAATGAGTCTGTAAGCTCTGTGGGGGTCTTCTCTCACCCCCTGACCCCCCTCCTGCTTTTTCTTACACCCAAGAACACCCAGTCCAGGTTTGGTCTCAGAACATCCACTCAACAAATGCCACTTATAATAAACTGCAGAAGTAGGACAGGCTCTAGCAGATGGGGTATGGATTTTAAGTTCCTAAAAGTAAAGGATTCTTTATAAAATTTTGTGTGTGAGGTTAGACTTTGACTTTGCGCACCAGGAAACCGCATTATTTTCTGTCTGCTTCATTCAAAGGGGTAGATTTTAGTTTTCAAATGATAAAAAGCACTCACACACCAAATGTTACATATTCTGAAGAACGTATTTTTGGCTTGCTTTTAATGTCAGAGCTCTAGAAAATGGACTGTGGGGGTTTTGTTTGTTTGTTTTTTTAAACGTGTCTCCCCTAGTAAGTCTTCTTTGTTCTCACTGCCAAGTTGGTTTCAAAGAATCCTCTGGATATCTAGCAGTTAGAACAAATCCTATAGATTATACAAAGAAATAACGAACTGAATTAGCTAGGTACAGTCCTCCTTTTCTTAGGAATATGACGGTTTCTTTTACAACAGAACTGAAAAAAAAATCTCAAATAGGTTTCTACCCCTTTTATTCATTGATAGATCTATTTTCATCTTTTAGGAGAGTCTTTACTTCTTATAGCTAGAACTATCACTTAAAATTAAACAGCTTCTCAACAGTGTCCTAAGGTATATTCCATACGTAACCTTAACTGGTTTTGGAAAATCCCTAAAAGCAGGCTAAACAAACCATGTAGCATTCTTGCCTCTTCCTTGAGTCTATATCATGTTACAAAACATGCGAGGAGCAAGACTTGGTTAAACAAATTGAGGAATGCGAAAAGAGAAAATTTCATACTTTGGATTTACTACAATTGTTTAAATTTAGTCGGCAGCAAACTCAATCATTATATCGCAATTTCAAGGAAAACACTAAGGATGACTAAATAAGAATATGATGTTCATAGTAGGTGACCCAAGAACTCCAATCCAAAATTAAAAGCAGCATCACTGACAACTTTCAAGAGAGCTGTGTACAATTAAAATTGGCCATTCTATCAAATACAGTATAATTTTGTTTTTTCCAAAAGTGATCTGACTACCCAAGAGCATCACTATTAAGATTTATGACAGACTGACATTTGACAAGCAAGCCTAAACAGAACTTTTAATTTGTCTCGCTAAAAATCATCTTGGTGTTATGGAACGGGTAGGACCAAACTAGCCCATTTTGAGGTAAGACATGCTTTTTGAGACATTTGATACTCTAAATATAGTTCAGCTGCTGTGAAGCATTGTGCAATTTTGCCAATGAGCTTTGAAAGAGTGGAAAGCAACGGGCTGGACAGTACCAGAAGTAACTGAACCACACGGTGACCCAAGGAAGCTTCTAGAAGGATGTACCTCAAAAGTAAAAAATGGAATGACAGGCAAATCTCAATTTGGGGGGATACACTTCTGTCCTATCTGAAGTTTAAAATAACAAACATTCTTTTATAATCAGAAAACAATCCCTGGATTTGGCGTTGTGGGAAAAGACCCCCCCCCCCCAAAATAAATAAAGTGTTCCTGAAAAAAGGTAAAGTTTTATAAAAACATTACAAAAATGTTATTAGACTATCCAGTTTTGTTGTGGCTTAAAAAAAGCTTCCTGGGGCACCTGGGTGGCTCAGTGGGTTAAAACCTCTGCCTTCAGCTCAGGTCATGATCCCAGGGTCCTGGGATCAAGCCCAGCATCGGGCTCTCTGCTCAGCAGGGAGCCTACTACCTCCTCTCTCTCTGCCTGCCTCTCTGCCTACTTGTGATCTCTGTCTGTCAAATAAATAAATAAAATCTTTTAAATAAATTAATAAATTAATTAATTAAATAAAATAAAAAAAAGCTTCCCATTCACAGCATACCAACTCCATCTGAAAAAAAGCAGGCTCTGCTCCTTCATTCATTGACATTGCTAGTCTGTGTTTAGCCTACAGACAAATGCTTTTTTTGAAGAATGGATTAAAGCTACCATAGTTACTGGGAGTAACAGAAGTTGTGTGCATGTACTCTGTCACTGGGCTGTTTAAAGATCATTTCCAGACTTATTTTATTACCTAAAAATCCTCTTCTTTTTTTTCAAAGCTCTGGCAGAGAATTTCTAAAAAATTCTAGATGGATCAGCAAGAAGCCAAGGGTGAAAATATAAATGAAATGAGTCTTACCTGATGTTCCCCACAGACTCTGTTGGGCAGTTCAAAGTAATGGGATCGCATTCTTCAGCAGCGGAGGGAAAAAGACTCAGGCTTGATAAGGAACACAGTCTGCGGTGTAAGGTCTACCACGAGGACTCAGTATTATGTGCTGCTTGGACATCTGGTGAAATCAGGAAGGCCTCAGGTTTCTGCCTCTCTGCAGCCATGAGTAAGGACCCTCAGCTACACCCCACTGCCTGGGAGGGCACCAGCCACCGTCCCCACTCAGCCCTGAGTACTGAGTTTCAGGTCCCTGCCAGCACACAGAATTACTCAGCTGAGCCAGTCACATCCCTGCTGGGGAACCAGGGCCCTCCATCCTCTCGCCACCCTTACAACCTGCAGCCCCTGCTTGTTCACGTGCTCCCAAGGGCAACCCCATGTGACCCTGCATGGCTTGCAGTGTCCCCTCCCCCAGGTGAGGATATAGGACTCATAAACTGCCGTCCATCTCATCTGCCCAGTGTCAGGTATATATGGCCGTCCACCTAACCCCGGGGCAGGGTCCTTCCCTCACCAGCTGGGTGAATGGGAGGTGGTGTGACAACTGACATCAGGAATAGCACGGCCCAGGTACTGTGGCATCTGTCCTCTCTTCCCAGCTAAAATGTCCTCATCCTCAAGGTGCAAACCATTGTTCACAGTCTGTCCCCCAGTATGATGTGTTGTTGGGGTCTGCTGATGTTTGGCAGGCGAGCTTGGAGAATTCCAGCTCGAAGCGCCCTGGCTGGTCACTACTTAAGTCCCAGCTATCACAAGCTGGGCTAGAGCTCTCTGGCAGCTGTGTCCAGCCTGGTGGATACCTGGGGACAGCCGCACTGGCACCGTGATCGTACACGGCCAGTATGGGTGTGGGGATAGCACTTTGGGAGTTTTGCAGAAAGCCCTGAGATCACCATCCCAGGGTGAGTGAAACATGGCGCCCTGCTTGTGGCTGTTTGGGCACAAATGGTGACCCTGCTGTATCCTACACTGTGGCTTCCCTTGCTGCCGGCACATGTGCTCTCCCAACCCCCAAGGGCATCAGGATACGTGACCATGGCAGCCCGTGGCCTAGGAACTGGGGGAAACGGGGAAGGAGCATTTGGCACGTGGCTGTTGTCCCCATGCCACGGCTCCAGCCAGTGTGTCTGGGCTTAGTGCAGCTGCTTACAGTGTGCAGAAGGACCAATTCTGGATGGCCGGCCTGCCAGAACCCACCCGACCCCTCAGCGATGGGATCTTCCTGGAGGTGGACCCTGACCCCAAGCAGACTGACTGGCATTCCTTGGAGGAAGAGATAGCTCCCTATGAGGTGGGCCATCAGCCTCCCCAGCCCATCCCTATAAGCCCCCAGAAAGTCTGCACCATGAATGGCCAGAAAGTGAATGCTGGGGCTTTATGCAAGTAGAAATAAAAATATTCCAAGGGAATCTGTAGAGAAAGCATAAAAGAAATGAAGAAAAGGCAGGGCTGTAGCAAACCCATTTTAGCCAATTCCCCGCTGGGCCCGTGGGCTACCTCTGCCTGTCTGCAGTGAAGATCCTAACCCTCAGTTACAGGGGTAACCCACCCACGGTCCCGCAGCCACATGACGAGGAGTTGGTTGGAGCCTGACGCAAGCCCGGGGTTCCAAAACTATAAGAAAGCCACCACTGCCCTGTGGCAGGCAGCTTTGGCAGACCCCAACCCCCATGGTACTGATTTGAGTCTGTGGAGGAGGAAGCAGAGGGTTCCCCCTCCTACTTGCACCCAGAGTTTATCCAGTGACGCAAAAAGAAAAGAGGAGGGGACATGAAGGCAAGATGGAAAGAAACCTGGATACTGGGGAGGAGATAAAAGGAAAAAAAAGAACTGAAAACAGAGGTCCACAGTGTGACCCAATGGCAAATCCAACGTTTACTACAATAATTTACACAGGCAATAGATGAAACAGGGCTGGGTGGGTGGCTCCACTGGTTGAGCATCCAACTCTTGATTTCAGCTCAGGTCATGATCTCGGGGTGGTGAGATAGAGCCCCACATCAGGCTCCCCACCAAGCTTGGGGTCTGCTGGAGATTCTCTCTCCCTCTGCCCTCCCGCCCATTGCAGGTGTGCATGTAGGTTTTGAATTAGCTTTAATATCTGCCGAAATATCTGAATTGGCAAACCCTCATGGACTTTATCAGCACCAGGGTTCAAATTACAGTTACACCTGGAGATGCCACTAAATGTCACCATGGTGTACCCCCCATCATGGTAGGAAAGCTCCTGAAGGTAAAACAGAGGACAGGAATGCCATACCCTGACCATGAGGACTACCATGTGGCCTCAATTTCCCAGGGTCACAGCACATGCTGTCTTAGAACATCTCATGGGGGCATGGCTGCTCTGACCCCATGAATTCATATTAAATCTTCCCAGTTAGTTAACTTGACAAAATGGGACCCCATAGACTTCTCAGTTCAAATAACTACTATGGCCCAATGTAAATTAAACTGGACCTCCAGGGGTGCCTGGGTGGCTCAGTGGGTTAAAGCCTCTGCCTTTGGCTCAGGTCATGATCCCAGGGTCCTAGGATCAAGCCCCAAATAGGGCTCTCTGCTCAGCAGGGAGCCTGCTTCCCCCACTCCCGCCTGCCTCTCTGCCTACTTGTGATCTCTGTCAAATAAATAAAATCTTAAAAAAAAAAAAAAAAAAAAACAGGACCTCCAAAGATCAAAACTTATTATATAAGACCTGAAGAGTGAAAGGCTGATTATCTCCTGCTTCTCATTTAACAGCTGAATGCGGCCTTGTCTTAAACTCGGAGGAAAATGAATGGCACCACAAAGTGCATTACTGCAACCTTACTGCCATGGTCCCATCCATGAAAGCCCTACACCCCATGCCCAGTGTTATTGACATTACTGACTCTATCCCATCAGCCACTAGTAAATACCTGGCTATTACAGTTTTGGCTGATATGTTCTGTCTAGTGTCTACTTGAGCAGCCTCTCAGCTGCAGTGTACCTTGGTCTGCAAAGGCACCCAGTGTGTGGTGACCAGGATACCCATGGGGTTCCTAACAGCTTTGTCCTAGCACACGGACTTTGCAGGCAAGATCTTATCTACACCCACCCTTCTCCAGGTTCACAGGTTCACATCTTCCTCTGAGGACATCCATGTGACGCAGTCATCCAAACCATATAAATATTTGTAAAAGAGCTCACAGAAAGGGATCAGGACATTGCCCCCCAGGGCAGTGTACCACTTGGTTCATTTCCTAAGACTTTTCCGGTAAACTAAGGGCTGCTTCATTTCTGACAAGGCCATTAAAGAGTTATGGGGCCTCTGAGTACCTACACATTAATATAAGTCCAACATCTTTTAGTTCTTTTGGAATTCTAGAGACAACCCATTCCCCATTTACACACTTCACTTACTCCCATTGCCACGGTTACTTGCAAATGGGTCCACCATGAATTTGGCTCCCTCCAACAAAAGTCTACAGTGAGCATTCTCAGCAACCCCTTCACTGTCAGGGTTTCAACCTCCTTCCTCGTATTTCTCCCAAAGTCTCTGGACCACCATGATAGTCCTAAACTGTCCATAGGCTTCTGATGCAAGAAACCGCCCTCCTAGGCCCTTCTCTCTATATACCATTAGAGCAGAGATTGCTGGCTGCAGGCTGGGCTCTTCTGGAAATAGAGGCTCTCACTGACCCTGTACCTGTGAGGCTCCAGGCGCTGCTGCCCATTCTGCCTTGGGTCATGGAAGCAGCACCCTACAAGCTTGACATGGCTTCTGTGGCCTTGCTATTGAGTGGAGTCAGACTTGGACCCTCGGGCATATTCCACTCATGGGAGGGGGAGTCCCTCACTCTCCTCAGTCTCTTGCCAGATGCCATGGTGCTAGAAGAGGTCACTCTTCCCAGATGCCTGGGTTACCTGCGGGGCCCCCTTCAGACCAACTGAGCAAATAGCTGTGGGAGACTGTAGACACTACAGATGAGATGGCCACCACCAGACATGATGGAGCTCATGGAGATCTGTGCTTTTCAGCCCTTTCAGGATGTCCCTGATAACAGACGGGATTCAAGAGTCAGCACAGTTGGCCAGACTTCAGGCTGTCATCTCAGTGCTACATGCCCTGGCCAACAAATTGTCCCATCAGTATTATCATTAATATTATCATTATTATTATTACTACTACTGCTACTACTACTACTATTAATATTATTATTTACAAACTCTTGAACCATTGCTGAAGACTTGCCCAATCTGAAGTAAAGAACCCTGGGAATCTCTTGCCTCACAGATGAACAGAATATAAATCAAGGTAACAAATGTCTCTACCTCTAGTAAGAACACAAATATAAGGCCTTTCTAGAACACTCTCTATCCCCTTGGAGTTCCAGACCAGGGGATAGAGAGTCCCTACTGGATAGGGACCAAGATATTCATTTCACTTCTCAGAATGCACAATGCCTGGCTCTAAAAGGAGCCATTGGATGGAACTTCCATTTACTCTGTAGGCAACAGGCTACCTCAAAAGGTATAATGGGCCCCTCACAGAATTCCTGTTTTAGTTACAAAGTGCAAACAGAGCCTTAGCCTGGGGTCACTATTGCCATAAGCATTGGTTGTCTGAATTCACGCCCTTGGGGGTCAGGCACTCACTCCCCCAGTGCCACACCACATTCTCTCCTGGGCAAGTGCCTGTTTTGCTATTTAGGGAGGCCCTCCTCTACCCTGTAAGTCTCAATCGTCACTAAGATTTAAATTGATGTCAAGGCACCATGGACTAAACTGGGGTATAAGATCTAAGATTAAGACTCAATATTCCGTGCTGACTTCATATCTGGTAAAATCAGGAGGACCTGGAATGGCCAAGGTACAAGCTCTCAGCGCTCTGCTCCATGGATATGGCCCTCTAGCTAAACACAAGCCACCGTCCCCACTCAGCCCTGAGTACTGAGTTTCAGGTCCCTGCTGGCACACAGAATCACTCAGATGAGCCAGTCACATCCTCCCTGGGGAACCAGGGCCCTCTGTCCTCTCGCCACCCTTAGAACTGCAGCCCCTGCTTCTTCACGTGCTCCCGAGGGCAACCCCATGTGACCCTGCATGACTTGCAGCATCCCCCTCCCCAAGTGAGGATAAGGGACTCATAAACTGCTGTCCATCTCATCCATCCAGTGTCAGGTATGTGTGGCTGTCCGCCTAACCCCGGGCAGGGTCCCTCCCTGTCCAGCCGGGTGAGTAAATGACACTCCAAACACATTTCCCTCTGCTTAACACCACAGCAGATGCCACTGGGCTCATCTGCTTGTTGGACACTTTACTATGCCCGGCGGATAGCAGACAGCGGGAATGACACGTCTTCAAAGCTCAGCCTCCTAGAGGACAGAGCAAAGCTACGTCAGCTCTATTGTCCAAGTGCGGATTGCCAGAGAAAGTCAAAGGAACCTGAAAGGCAGGTGCCATGTTTAACACCTTCCAAAAACTTGACTTGGGGAGAAAACCTCCATTCTTAGGTTGTTTGACACAGGGGTTAACTTTGCAGCTCCCCGACTTGTGGTGAAGATGGCACCAACGCGTGGAAATCGGATTTTGGTCCCATCAGATTTGAACCTTTGTAGAATTCAACACTGTACTCTCAACATGAAAGTTGACAGACATAGAGAACATTATGAAAGAAAGCCTTATGCAAACTCTGAGACTTATAAAGCTTTGAAGAAAGAATCATTTATCGGGGGCCAAGAGTTAAGACTGAGTGAGAAATTGGTTGATTGATCTCTTTCTTACATTCTTTAACATCCATTCACCTAGTAAGTGGCAGGGTGCTGGATTTGTTCAAACAAGGGGCTATGTTCACGGCCTCCCACATGATTCCAACTAAAGGACATTCCCCCCAACCCCTTAATAGTATTATCTGAGAAATTTAAACTAAAGGCATAGTTTTTCACTAAGATTCTACATGGTATCTCTTGAAGTGAGAGCAGTAGAGATCTTGCCTTGGCCTGTGTGTCTCAAGGGACAGAGCCCAGCTTTCTGGTGTCTGAAATTCCGGTGCGGACTAACAATGCAGATTCCCAGGTTCCACACCAGACTTACTTAACTGGAACTTCGGGGGTCCCCAGAAATCTGACATCCAACAGGCATCTCACAGAATTGAGGCACCATGGCAAAAAGTAACAGACGTGTGATTTTAGTCACACCGGTTCTCAGAATGGCTACTGTCATAACGGTCAGCCTGGCACTTTTGTGAAAGCATGTTTTTTTTTGCCAACATGAGGACAACTTGAACTTACATACTTTTGTGAAGTGGCACCCCAAACACTCCTGTGGTCACATCCTTCCCTCTCCTGCCTTCCTCAAAAGAAAAAAAAAAAAAAAACAAAAACAAAAAACTGTGCAGGATCGGGGCACCTGAGCGGCTCAGTGGGTTAAAATCTGCCTTCAGCTCAGGTCATGATCCCAGGGTCCTGGGATGGAGCCTGCTTCTCCCTCTGACCCTCCCTGCTCAGCTCGTGCTCTCTCTCTCTCTCAAATAAATATTTTTTTAAAAATGGTGTAGGATGGTCACTTTTGTATTCAAATCATAATTTGGGGAAGGACGGTTGATTTGGGAGTTTATTATAATAGGAGTTCCAGTCAAGGTTGAGTGGGAGGCCATGAACTTATGGAACGAGCAGGACCAGGACACAGCAAATCATGCAGGCAGGAGGGGTGTTTGGCTTCCTTTTAGAACAGGGAAGCCTATTAACAAAATGCTTCAATCTATGAGGGGAAAGATCATATATAGTACAGCATATTGTCTTGTGAGTTTTAGGGCAAGTATTTTTACTTCTGAATTATTTTAGTGAATTCCTTCATATTTTTCTCCTCACTTTTTCAAACTGAACCACTACTTCTACATTTAGTTGACAAATTGCTCTAAAACATTCCCCCAAGTATTATCTACGTTTGAGTTCAGATGCCTCAAATTTAGCAACAATAGAATTAGTCTACTTTACTTCTCTTTAACTTAAAATTCACCACAAAATTTTTTAAACAATAAAAGAGCAGGAACCCTAGAGAAAAAGAAGATAAAATCCTGATTACTTTATAATGTATTTATATGCAAAAATTTCCCTTCACTGGGAGTAGTGGTTCAAAAATGAGAATTTTTTCCCAAACACACTTTCTCTCAAATTGTGAAGAGTCACATTTCCTTCAAAACACTTAAGCCAGCAATTTCTAAGATATCAGGAGCTCTTTGATATAAAATAAGCCCCACTCATGTCGCAAACTGTACAATCATATCCTTTTTAACGGTTGTGTAATATTCATTCACACACACACACACTCACTCACTCACTCACACTCCACCCCTCATCTTTTCATCCATTCATCTGTCCGCAGACACTCAGGTTGCTTCCAAAGCTTGGCTATTGAAAATAATGGTGCTATAAACATGAGTGGATATATTTTTTTGAATAAGCATTTTTGTTTTATTTGGGTAAATACCCAATAGTGGAATTACTGGAGCATATGGTAATTCTAATTTTAATTTTTTTTAAAGATTTCATTTATTTATTTGACAGAGAGAGAGATCACAAGTAGGCAGAGAGGCAGGCAGAGACAGAGGGGGAAGCAGGCTCACGGCTGAGCAGAGAGCCCGATGTGGGGCTCGATCCCAGGACCCTGAGATCATGACCTGAGCCAAAGGCAGAGGCTTAACCCACTGAGCCACCCAGATGCCCCTATTTTTAATTTTTTTAAGGAAGCTCCATGCTGTTTTGCACTATGCCCTACACCTGAAACTAATGTAACATTACATGTCAACAATACTCAAATAAAAAACCTTAATAAGATGAACCCCACTCTTATATTAGTCCTGAGTTTAGTGCCAGCAGACTCTCCCAGAATAGCTCTCAGAAAAGAGGCCCGACAGAATGAAGCCCTGAAATCTCTAAAATCAGGGGAGGCGGAAGCTACACATTTGTTCTTGATAAGAAAACAAGTTTAGCAGCATGTTTCATCTCAAAAACAGGCTGGTCATTAGAGCTGCGTTAGACTTCACTGTTGATTTATGGTGAAAGCAGCTAATTCAGAACCCCTCCATTCAGGACCGTGTGAGGAATGGTTTTATACTGCCCATGGAGACAGCAGGAATATACTAGAAGCATCATATTTTGTGAAACACGGTTAGTCTGCTTAAAAAAATAAATTTTGAAGACTTTTTAAGCATATGGAAACCACTGAAGCTAATTACAGGTAAATCCTCTGTTAAAGAAAGCAGGACCCCCTAAAATTCACTTAAACGTTAGAGTCCAAGTTTGGACTTAATTAGATTATATTTGCTTTTGAATCTATACTTTGTTTCTGCACTGATTCATATGGGTTCTTCCCCTAAAAACATTTATGATGAAAAAATTACCATAATATGGACATTTGGGAGGGTATGTGCTATGGTGAGTGCTGTGAAGTGTGTAAACCTGGCGATTTACAGACCTGTACCCCTGGGGCTAATAATACATTATATGTTTATAAAAAAATTACCATAAATGTTTAATGGTGATATTGGCCCCATTGGTAGGTTTTTAAAAATACTAGCAAATATCAGGTCATAGATGATATTATTATTATTATTATTAAAAGATTTTATTCATTTATTTGACAGAGACAGAGACAGCACACAAGCAGGAGGAGCAGCAGAGGCAGAGGGAGAAGCAGATTCCCCACCAAGCAGAGAGCCTGATGGAGGGCTCGATCCCAGGACCCTGGGATCATGACCCGAGCCAAAGGAAAATAATTAGCTGAATGAGCTACCCAGGCATCCCAAGTCATAGATATTACTGAATGCAAATGTTGAAGTTTTTTAAAAAGATTTGATTCGTTTATTTGTTTATTGAGAGAGAGGGAGCATGCATGTGTGCGTGTGAGTGAGTTGCAGGTGGGGCAGAGGGAGAGAGAATCTCAAAGAGACATCGCGCTGAGCAGAGCTTGACACAGGGGCTTGACCCCATGGCCCTGAGATCATGACCAGAGCTGAAACCAAGAGTTAGATGTTTAACCAGCTGAGCCACCCAGGCACCCGTAGAGTAAGTTTATAAACTTCTAGACATTATGTATAAGATGATGTATTTCTTTAGAGATAAGAAGTCATGTGCTTGGGGCACCTGGGTGGCTCAGTGGGTTGGGCCTCTGCCTTCAGCTCAGGTCATGGTCTCGGGGTCCTGGGATCGAGCCCCACGTCAGTCTCTCTGCTCGGCAGGGAGCCTGCTTCCTCCCTCTCTCTGCCTGCCTCTCTGCCTACTTGTGATCTCTCTTTCTGTCAAATAAATACATAAAATCTTAAAAAAAAAAAAAAGTCAAGTGCTTAGTTAGACAGTTCTCCGTGAATCAAGATAGAAGACTAGTCACATTTCCCATAAATGTGGTTTTCACAGTCATGTTACTTGTAAAATCTTCACCAGTTTAATTAAGGTTTTGTGAATCTCAAATTCCAGGAGAAACCCAATGATACAGTTACTGCAGTATCGGGTTGCTAAACAACCAGTCTTCTTTTTTTTTTTCCCCTCCAAAACAGGAAATCACTTTTAAGGGTGTTAAAAAAGATCTTTTAGACAGATCAAACCATGACATTGCATTTTCAGAGTCACTGCAGCTCAGCGGTTGTCTCAAGCAGTGCCATTCTTGCCATGGGACTGGGAAAGCATCCTCAAGCCTGAGTTTGCACATTTCCTTCTTCTGATTTCCCTCCACCATCTGGCTCGCCTGTGTCAGGCTCCATCCTGGACTCATTTCATTGGATTCTCCTTAGCATCCTGGGAGAAGAGGAAAACACTGTCCTTCCTGCACTGGGAGACAGGGAACTGAGACCCTGAGAGGTGCAGCCACCATTCTAAGGTCACTCAGAGTCCAGCTAGTGGTCTGGCTACAGATTGGTTCTCTTGTCTATCTGCCTCCCTTGTGGACATACCAAATCCTTGAGCTTCTTAGGTTAAAGTGAGGTCTGCCTCCCAGCCGCTCAGATATGCATTTACAGGTTCCTGGGTCTAGCCCCACACCTGCCACATGGTGATTTCAAAGCCACTGAGCCCAGAATCTGGATTTTCAACAGCTCCCCCACGCCCTCAATAATTCTTCACTGCACACTGAAGTCGAAGCAACACCACCTGAGACTGCCTCCCATGCCCCTGGTTGCCTGGTTTGCGTCTTCTACCTTCTGGCTGAACTAGAGAATCGAATCATGGACTGGAGGATCGGGACACTTAGAAATCACTCACCACTAGGGGAAGGGGAGCTTGCCACAAGCCTCCCCGAATACAGCCAGGATTTGGATTCAAACCTGGCCTTCAGTCTCCTTTTTCCACATCACTGCCACTCCCAGGACATGCACAGACGGCAAAAGGAATGAAACGCTGGAGGTTTAATTTCTGGGTGTAAGGAGAAGAGTCTGGCCAGTAAGAACTGGAGGGAGGGGAACCTTCGCAGAACCCTGGACCTAACCCCAAGTGGACCCTGGTAAGGAGCTCCCTCCTCACCCTCCAGTTGGGTGACCCTACGGCTACCCGGTCACAAGAACTGCCAGGAAAACCCACAGCGGCAGGTGCTGGGAAGTCCCACCTTTCCAGGAAGCTGGGGGCCCATGCCATCTCTGAAGCTGCTCAGATCAGATTGTCCCTCACCCCGTCCACCCCTCCTCTCAGGCCTGTCAGCGGAGCACAAGGTAAAGACTCAAGAGGGCAACCAGATGACCCCACAACAGACTGCCCCACAGAAGAAATCACGAGAGACTGAGCCTGGCCATGTCTACACCATGGCTAAACCGTTAGTCTGTGAATTACAAAAGATAGGTTTTTTGGATTTGTTTTTGTTTTGTTTTGCTTTGGGGCCTGACAAGCATCCTTTGCCCCTCTGTCTAGTAACAGAGGCCTCTTTCCTGTGGTTTGGGTAGAATAACTCCATGCCCTCCCCCACCCAACCTCAAGGTGCAAACCTGACCCACGTCCTCCATCCTCCTAAGGGCAACAACGGAGTCACGGATGGCCATGTGACCCAAACTCCCCATATGACAGCCATCCCTAGAAATTGTGCCGTGGGCGCTAGGGGAAAGGCATGACCTTGCTCTGCCATCTTGATGGGCACCGTGTAGAGCCGGAGGTGTTGGTGACCATCCTTCCGGCCATGAAGGGAAAGCCTGCCCCAAAATGGAGCCAACACAGATGAAGACAGAGAGATGAGATGAGAGACACACAGAGACGGAGCCTGAGAACATCCTTCAAATTTGCACCTCGCAGTATCCAAAGAGCCTAAGCCAGTATGTCCCATCCCTTTTTTAAAAATGAGCTTGGGTTAGGTTTCTGTCATTTGCAACACAGAGCGCTGGTTCTCTTCATTTTATGCATCTTAAAAATGCCACAGGGATTTAATGTATAATTTGTAATGAAATAATTTGTACATTTTAATAAGAAAATCCATGCCCGAGAGAGTCAACAAGTCAAAAGCTAAACTGTCAGTATGTTTCTGTTTAACAACTTTAAGGAACAAGAGATGACTTTCACTAGTGCTTTGTTCAAGACATTAAAATAATCACAAGTTCAAGTAGTTATATTAAGTGTACATACCTTTAGGGAGTCCCGTATCTTGAATGGGATATTTGTCTGACTGTGGAAACCAACAAAAGAAGAGAGTTATTTTTAAACCCCATAGTTCAGTTATAAGAGCAAAGTGAAAAGAAATCTTTGTTTGGGGAAAGTCATAATTTTAGTTTAAAGCCTTGCAAGTTTCTAGCCATGGATTTATCAACAGGCCTGACCCATTGTTCATTTTTATCCTCAGTCTATAAAAATGGAATCAAGGTTGACAAGAAGTTAATGTTGGAACATGAGACAGAATAAGGCTTCCAAACTGCTTCAGCTCTGACCGCTAAACCACACTTCCTCTCTTTTCTGCTGGGCTATTCCCCCCCCACCACCCATTTCCTGTAGTTTAAAATTGAGGAGCATTTGTTATCGTGAATTATGGGGATAGACCCATTCTTGTCCCCATTTCTGTGGCATTCCTTTGGCTCAACAAGCCCGTGGGCCAGGCTGTATCTCACTCATGTAGAGCTATGTCCTGGAGTGAGTAGACAGGATTCAAAAGCCAACCAGCCTACCGACCGCACAAAGATCTACAAAGATCTACTCACTGAGCACAGTGGTACACAGTTGCTCATTGCACTGGCTGGCGGCAGTACCATAGGAGGGAATTCAAAATATCAAAGGCTCTTGCAATCACATATTTCTTTCCTGGTACCTCCATGCAGGTATTCTGGAAACTCTGACTTCCGATTAAACAATGTGGTCATTCTCGGATGACTTCCATGAGCAGAGTAGGAATGTGAACAGTCTCCCTATCCTGTCCCTAACCCCTGCACAGCTCCCACTCCCCATCTGGGCCTTTGGATCCATGCCTCCAGGCTTAAAAAAAAAAAAAAAAAAAAAAGGCTGCACCTTCCAACTTGCCTGTAGGTCTCACGCATGTCTTCCTCTGACAGAAGAGAAAAACAAACAAATGTGGAACCAAGGATTTTGTTTTAAAACTCCTTCCTTAGAGTTTCTTTGGAGCCGAACAGTGAAGTTTCAGAACATCTAGAAGCCTTAAACTCCTCTTCCACAGAAGAAATCAATCAGTCATCAGTCATGGAGAACTTAAAGTCAAATTCTCCCTGAGACTAGATTCTTCTAGATAGTCTGGTCCCCGGAGCACAGAAAACACACCTGTACGGTAACACTTATCAGGCTGTTTTTAAAGTATGGACTTGCCTATTTCCTCAGATAGACTCATGAGTTGTTTTTTTTTTTTTAAGAAAAAGGAACTATGATCTTTGCAGCCCCGCATTTTGACTCAGTGTTAAATAAATATCTACCAGAAGTCTGTGTGAGGGAACCCCAGGCTGGAGCAAATGCAGGTCTCCTGGAGAGACTGACATTTGAAATTGGTGTGCAGAATGCCCAAGAACTCGGGTGACCAAGAGGAAGGAGCACGGTGGTCACAGGTGGTGGGCCCAGGGGAGCAAGCCCAGGTGGTGTGAAGTGTGACAAGTGTAGAAGCAGAGAGGCACACTGGAGGAGGACAGGGGAGGATAGGAAATGACAGAGCCAGTTCACATGGAAGATTCTGGAAGCAAGGTGAAAAGATTTAGGTGGGTGCCATTCCAGGTTCTTGGGAAGCTTGGCCCATCCACCTTTGCTTTGTGTCCAGCGCTGAATATGGGAAGACATTCAACACAGTCTTGCAGGAACTCACACAAGCAAACAATTCCAGCACAGTGTGATTAAAAAGTAGGGTTTAGGCTGTAGAGAAAGGACACTACCAAGGCCCCAGGGTGAAGCAAAGAAAGCATCGCCTGGGAGGAAGCACACGAGTTCCTTAGTTGAGGAAGCTGGGAGATTTTCCTCGCTGCACGGAACAGTGTTAGTATCCCTGGAAGGTGAGAAGGTGTGGGTGTTTCAGGTGCAGCAAAGAGCTACACACAACTGGCTCATCAGGAGGGCTGCTGAGATGAGGTCATGGAGGACCTCATCTGCCATGATGAGGAGCACAGATTTCATCCCAGGAGCCCCTGGAATGTTCTGGGCTGACATGCATCTCCCCACCAAAAATGTGCTGAAGTCCTAACCCTGAGTACCTCTACCTGGGACCTCATTTGAAAATAGGGTAGCTAGGGGCGCCTGGGTGGCTCAGTGGGTTAAAGCCTCTGCCTTCAGCTCAGGTCATGGTCTCAGGGTCCTGAGATCGAGCCCCGCATCGGGCTCTCTGCTCAGCGGGGAGCCTGCTTCCTCCTCTCTCTGCCTGCCTCTCTGCCTACTTGTGATCTCTGTCTGTCAAATAAATAAATAAAATCTTAAAAAAAAAAAAAAACGTTTAATAAAAAAAAAAAAAGAAAATAGGGTAGCTAGACATCTATAGACTTAGATAGAGGACTAGGGAGGATGAGATCCCACTGGGGTAAGGGAGCCTCAATTCAACAGGACTGCTCTCCTTACAAGAGAAGAGACACAGAGATGGTCGCCCACAGGGAGAATCTGGCCACGGGCCAAGGCAGCAAAGACACTGGAGGGATGCAACTGGAAGCTGAGAACCATTAGGGGTTGCCGACCACCACAGACAGGAAAGGATTCTTCCCCACCAGTTTTGGAGGGACGAGAAGGGCCCTGCCCTTTCCAACCTGCAGACATGGGGAGCACTTAGGTCACCCGCTGTGTGGTCTTCTGTTGTGGCAGACCCAGCAAACCAACCTAGGGAAGGTTTGGGGAAATCACTGTGCCCCGGCACGGAGAAGTGAGTGGAGGTGGAGATGGCTGTGACCCTAGGCGGGAAGAGAGGAGTCCAAGAGCAGTGCGGGTCGGGTGCTTGGTAGGGGACTGGAAGGACAAACTGAGGGCACCTTCTAGCAGCCAAAGGCCCTCGTTCAGGAGCACAGCACAGGGAATGGGGAGCAACAGCCCCAGGGCTGGCCCATGCTCTGTCTTTCTGGAATGCAAGGACAGAGGATGTTTTCCTCTTGATTTCCACTGCGTGTCCAGCTTTGTCCCCAGTGCTGCCCCCAATGAACTATGCAGTGGGGACTCAAGACTTAAGGACAAATCCCTCAAGACAGTGAGGTGCCTCGTGAATCACCAAAGACTTCAGGACATTTCATCAAATTATATTGATGTGTGTCTTTTACATCATTCTAACTACATTGATAAGGATTTTTCTTGGGCTGTGCAGTTCTTCTCCTCCAAACACTCTTTTATTTTTTTTAAAGGAGTGTGTCACCCCCTATATGCACTATAACACATGTAATGTTGCCAGAGGCGTGGATTTGGTCATAACCAAGAGACAGTACCACACAGGAGAGCAGGGCTCCCGTCTGGGTGACTTTTTATGAATCTGTGAACTTTCATCGCTTCATCTGTACAATGGGGTGGCTGTCCTCCCATCTCACTGATTACTTGGAGGATGAAGAAGCATGTATTGAAGTCCTTGGTAAGCCTTAAGCAGCAGACACGCCACAGGGTGGTTCTGGGAGGGCCGGGCAGGGACCGGAAGCCAGCTGCTGGGTCTGCCTCCCACCTGGGTTGCTTCCAATGTGGGCTACTTACTCCAACCCCTGAGTCTCAGTTGTTCATGTGTGAAATGGGCAGTGCTTACCTTACAGGGTTATTGCAGGGAATAAATGCAGTAACATGAGTGAATCAAACATCTGTGCCCGCTGGCCCCCAGTAACTGTATACTAGTCCTGTTTTAGCCTTCCATCTCACACTAAATATTTTGAACTTTGAAGAAGGGGAAGTTAAACAGAAGACTGACAAGTATTAATAGGCAAGAATACAAAGACCTGATATAATCTAAGAAGATCACAAGAACAGAATCTAATACCATTTTTAGCCCTGAGAAACCCAAACTTCATTACATCACAGAGAACACCGCGATAAAGAAATTTATCTTGGAAAAACCTGACTTTGGGGTTTCTGATCTTTGTGTAAATACTGAGCAATAAAAACATAACAAAGGGAAAAAAGAAATAACAAGAGTTGTCACTACTGATGTAAAGATTGTAACCTACTGGGTTAAGGGATAACGTGCTAGGGTCTGTGTCTTCCACTGGCTCCTTTGCCATCTGATCTGTAAAAAACAAAACAAAACAAGACAAAAAAATGGAGATTATTTTAATGTAAGAGCACAGATGTGTCCTTTGAGAACTGTCTTCCTATCGATGCAAGCTACCCTCGTCACTGGAAACAAAACAGGAAGGAATGGGGTCAGATAGCACCAAGAAAGAGATTAAGACAAACTTTTCTTAAAACAACAACAACAACAAAAACCACACTATATTTTAGACAGTTCACTTGTAGAGATCTACAGACACTCGGAGTTTTACATAACTATGGATATGCAGATGTGGTACCCATGACTCTTTGGCATGATTTTTTTTAAAGATTTTATTTATTTATTTATTTGACAGACAGAGATCACAAGTAGGCAGAGAGGCAGGCAGAGAGAGAGGGAAGCAGATTCCCTGCTGAGCAGAGAGCCCAATGCGGGGATCCCAGGACCCTGGGATCATGACCTGAGCTGAAGGCAGAGGCTTTAACCCACTGAGCCACCCAGGCACCCCTCTTTGGTATAATTTGATTATAACTTTGAGCAGGAATGACATGATCCAGATTTCTTCTTTTCTCCATGTTTCCCACTCCTCTGTAATTTTTTTTTAATCATTTTAAAATATTAAGCTTCTGGCTGTGGTCTAGGTAAATTAATAAAGTGAGCAATCTCCTGGGATTATCATCAAACAAAAAGTGATTTTTCACTTCCCAAAATTTTGCTTCTTATTTATTACTAGTTGCATTTAAGAAACCAAATGAGGAAAAACAGAAAAAGGTATAGGCCTTGTGAGGCCACCACTAGATCTGAAGAATTTGTTCAAAGTAGAAAAGAGCTCACACTCCAAGACACCTGACCAGACATCTGCCAGAAAACTATGTTAATGAAGAACCAAATCCGTTTGAGTGGAGCCCTCTAGATTTGTGCAGTGCACAACCTACAAAACCCTAAGTGTAAGCCTTAAATCAGCCAAGAGTCAACTTAAGCTGAATTAAGAAAACACTGTGGATAAGGCACTAGGCCCAGGAAATGCCTTTGGGGATCCAAACGAGCACATCAAGACAATTTATTGATATATTCATTTACGTTGGTTCTCCCTCACTGTCTCCTTTCTAGAATGTGTCTGGGCTTTCCACAGGTCTCTGCCTGGCAGGTGCTGAAAATGCCCAGAGGAGAATGTGTGTGAAGTGTGAAGGGAACATCTGTTTGTTTTACGACAGCCTCGTCACTAGGGAGATTAAATGAAGTGGCCCAGAGGAGTGAGGATGAACAGAGACGGCCTTCTGCCAGCATCCTCCCAAGGAAGTGGGGACAGACGTCTGCAGTCGCACAAGCAGGGACAACGCCCTGGTCCCTGGCAGGGCCCAGAGGTAGCAAGACCACATCAGGGAATGCACAAAGGGGACTTCCCTGCACTAGCAAAGATACCCACAATGTGTCCCTGGCCCCAAAGCAGAGGGTTGCTGGAGCTCAGGGGTTTTCTATGGCTCAGACCCTGAGGATATCAATGCCTACCGAGCTGCCTCCCTGGTTGTCCCAGCAGCACATCATCCTCTCACATCCTTGTATGACCCTAAAGAGGGGACCAGGGCTCCCAGGTCAGACTGAGATGGAATCTCCTAGCAGCCCAGTAGAATACAGACTCGAATATGGATTTAAGTCCATGTAAAGAAAGTAAGAACCACTTGTGCTAATTCCACCCTGAGTTGGCAGGGCTTCTGCAGCCCAGGTAATAGGCACTTACACCACAGGGCACCCAGAGTTCAGTAACAGAAGGGCAGAATGATATGGAAATGAGAGGGGCAGCCCCTGCCCAGCCTGGGGTGCACAGGGCCGGGGGCAGAGGGGAAGAGCAGCAGGAGAGTAGAGCCTGCAGGGGAACTGACAGCTGGGCCTGGAAGGAGGAGCTAAAGCGAGCCAGGAGAAGGGGTTGTGTAGGGGAATGCATTGTAGATAGAAGGAACAGCACGGGTGAAGGCTAAGAGATGAGAAAGAACACGACATATTAGTGTGCTTAAGATATGTCCGGGCAGACACACGGAGTTTGGTTTTTGAGTTTTTCCTTTCCATCCTTCTCGTTCTGGTTCCTGGCTGCGGGGAGAGTGGGTGGCAGAGGCCACCTCAAGTTCCTCCCCATCCCCCCCCCCCGCCGCCCCCTGCAGCCTTGTCTCCGCAATTCCATTTTCACTGAAGTATAGCTGGACAGTAATACTTTAAAACATGCCCCACCAGGGGTGTGGGGTGTACATTAGCAGATGCCAACAGTGGAATTTCAGGTCCATGGGCTGGGCAGCACCTGGGGAGCTGGGGTGTGCGTGTTGAGGGGCCAAGGGGGAGGTGGTTTCTAAACAACCCTCAACAAGATCCATGCAGACACCACCCACTGCATTCGAGACAAGTAAGTTCTGTTTCCTAAAGAAACACAAGCATGAGAGGAAAGAAACGGAGGACATTGCTGGGAAAGGCAGAATTACACCAAGAGTGGCAGCAAGGATGCCGACAGCATAGTCAAAAGGAAGGCACAGTGGGCTTGGGTGCAGAAGGCCTTGGCTCTCCCTGACACACTGCTACGGAGAGCAGCGGTCTGACCTTGAACAAGTCCAAGGGTGTGACCTTGGATGACTCACGTAAGTGCTTGCTGCTTCAGGCTCCTTCCCCTGTAACCTGCAGTCCAGGAGACCTAGGAGAGATGTTCTGGTGAGGCCAGGAGTGGGAACCCTGTCCACTCCGCTCTGACCCTCTGACCCTGACCCAACTCTGGGTCACACCTGAGCATGTTTCCTGTCAGGCGAACAGGAAGAGCCAAGCCAATGACAGCACCTATCTCGCCGCCCAAAGTTTCTTGCTTTGTCTGAAATCTCTGATAATAGATGGAAGTTCTGATGGGAAGGGGACAATGAATTTAGGCTTCTCATTTTCTGAGTCACGGCCGCAAAGCCAAAGGGCAATTGGGAAAAGAAAAAGATTCATGACCAGCCAGGGAGGCACCTTCAGGACTTTGAATCATGTTTGCTGGAGCCTCTGATGGGGATCAGACCCTGGAGGAAGTTCTTCCAGGCGCATCATTGCCAAGTTCGCTCACCGACCCAGGCCCACGTGGTGACCGACGTGCTCTGCCTGACCCTGCGCCTTCCTTGTGGTTCGCAGTCAATCACCTTTGTTTTCGAGGCCCGGATGGCTGTTTTCGAGGCCCTGATGGATCATTTGGAAGAGGGCTGACCCTGGTTATTTGATACTGGTCTAGAAGGAGGAAGTTGTCCTAAAGGATTTCTGAGAGCTCTCGGAGCTGCACGGTATAATATTATTAAGTCTGAAGTCAAATCATTTGGAAGCATTAAAATGTTTATTTTTACAGGCCCCAGGAAACAGCAGGCAGGGCTCGGATATCAGATGAGACGAGAGGCACAGGAAGGGCCAAACCAGAAAGGGCAACCATGGGAGCTCAGGCTGGGGCTGCAGAGGGACCTTCTTCTGGCCCTCAGCTGGAGCTCTGCTGTCCCAGGAGGTCCTTTCCTCCCAAAGCCACCTCACCTCTCCTGGACTGGGGACTCCAAGCAAGGCACAGGCCACCCCAAATTAGCTGGCAACTAACCAACAAGGATCTCACTGATGGCAGCAAGAATGATGTTTAATTTATACGCACATCTTCTGGACAGTTCTCAAAAGGCATGAGAAAGGACCAGGATAAACTCACGCAGTGGCCCTTGGAGAAGGCACCCAGCCTCGCTCTTGGAGACCACAGGTGAGAGCCAACTAGGTGGGCTGTGCAGTCATTTGTTTCTCTGGGGCTCCTGTCCCTAATCTGTAATATTCAGGGGTAAACAGAGAGCCTCCACGTGTCCTTCCAGCTTTAAAAGTCAGTGAACGGTGAAAAGCGGGGGTTGCAGGGTCAAAAGAGCGCTTCAGGCTAACATCTCTATGACATGGGAAGCCGAGGTCCACAGCATCTTCATCTGAAATTCCGCTAGAGCTCCCATTTACCTAGTGCCCAGCCTGTGTCTGTTTTCCACTATTGTCAGGGTTCTAGAAGTTCATGTACTGCCCACCACTGACCGTAGGGGCATCTCTCTGTCCAGATTTTCCCTTTTCATAAGGATGTCAGTTACAGGAGATTAGGGCCCACTCTAACGACCTCATTGTAATGTGATTGCATCTGTAAGGACTCTAGTTCCAAGTAAGGTCATGTTCTGTGGTATCAGAGATGAGAACAGCAGCAAGGTTTCTGGGGGAAATGCAGGTCACCCCTTAACAGTCCACTCTCTGGCCCCCAAATTGTGTCCTTCCCATGTGCAAAATATCTTCACCCAGTGCCCCCCAAAGCACTAATCATTCCAGCATCAACTCTAAATCTGAAATCTCATCTGTCCTCCAACACTCGAAGACCCAGATCTCACCCAGATCATGGGACCTGAGGACCGCATCCAGAAGCCACAATCTCCTGGTAAAGCTGCCCAACAGTTGCGCGGTCCTGACATCACCCTCATTAGTCCCAGCAGCCGAGGGCATACAGTTCCCAGAGAGAGTTTCTCCGAGGAAGTTCGAAGACCACCTCAGAGGACGTTCTTTGGGAGCGAACGAAGAGGGAAGGGGGTCAGAGCCTCCTGCCACTCCCAGGGCACCCAGAGCCCAAAGAGTGAGGCCTTGGGTGCTTTCTAGTGACAGATTCAAGGCAATTCTTCGAATTTGGGACTTCAGAGTTAACTTAGTTTTCATTTGTGATTATTATTGTGTGGGGGCCATAGCTTTTCTTTTGACCTATGGCTGTTTTCACTCCCGGTTCTGAAGAAGCCCCTAAGTCCTAACCCTGTTGAGGACTCAGAAAGCTCTCAGAGCAGCAGCGCTTGGGGGGGCGCGGTGTGGACACATGGTTTGGTTTCTCCTCTGGCCTAATTCTGCGACAGCCCCGCTCTGTCCTCCTCAGACTTCAGAGCAATAGCTGAATGAGTGGAGAAAGGACCAGGGGGTCAGGAAGGTGGCCACCGAAGAGTGACTTCTCTGGAGGGTGGCAGAGCTAGCTAGTGAGCGTGTTAGTCCGGCTCTGCCTACAGTCAGGATGGAGCTGAACAGGGGCCAGGGAAGGGGAGGAGGAGCGGAGAGCAGGGACAAAGGGACCAAAGAGGAGATTCAGATGAGGGGAAGTAATTGGGAGGAAAGAGAAGAAAATCTAGAAGACAGGTATGTAAGAAAGGAAAAGGGATGAAGTGGGCATTGGGAAAGGGCACCACCAGGGAAGGAGAGAGGGGAAGGGAAGAAGGAGGAAGAGAGGGAAGGGTTAAGGGAGAAGGGAGAAGTCAGCATGCCAGGGCTCCCCTTGCATCTGAAGAAGTGGCTGGTCAGGCTTGTCAAACAGAGCGCTCACTCTTTGGTTCCAGTTTCTGCTCCCAGTGCTACTGGGCTTTGCAAGGAAGGCAGGCTGTCCCCTGGGACCCACTGGAGCCCACAGGAGGGTGGGAGAGGTAAGATGCCACCCAGTCCTGTCCTGAGCTGCTCCCAGCCGCCAGCCTCACCACATAGTGCAAGAGGGACCCCAGAACAAAGGAAGGACACAGGCCCGCATGTCTGCCGGTGGCCCTGGGCACTTAGCTCATCGCAGTGAACCACACAGCCTCCTCAACCCAGGCTTTCAAATCCTCTTTCTTCGTTCCCAGCTTTCATGTCTGCACGAACATGAGCCAGATCTAACTTACCTCCGACAGACAATTCTGACTCACCCCGTGTCAGATTTTTATTAGTGGCTGTGATAGAGTAAGATAGCAATGCTCCAACGAAGGGACTATTTTCCTCCCACGTGACCTCAACAGTCTTATACATTTTCTTAGCGAAAAAATCTTGTCTCCTTCCATTAAGCTTATAACGTGGTCTAATAGTATACACATGCCTTTGTTAGATGCGAAGCGATACAGAGGTCCTTTTTTTTTTTTTTTAATTTTACAAGGTAAAGTCAGTGAATACATCTAACTTAACGAATACGTCTCTAAAATGTCAATCCAGGCAAAGCTTTTTCTGCCTACAGTTTGAAGCCTACGTGGTGACATTTTTAAAAAGGCTTTCAGTCACTCAGTGAGGCTCTTAGAAGCTAGCCAGGGCTTACTACGTGCCAGGCACTGTGTCAGGTGTTGGAGCTAAACGGATGGAGAGCTTGGAGGCTGGCTGGGAAGGGACATCCGTGACACAACCACAGCGAAACAGAGGCCAGTGCTAGAAAGAAAAGAGAGAGCAGGCTGCATGGAGAGTGTGTACCATGGGGCTTGTGAGCTCACAAATAAGTGGGAATAACTGGAGTGAGGAGACGGGGGAGAGGAAGAGGGTCTTCCCATCAATGGGAATCACCTGTGCTTGGAGGCAGGTGCCAAGAGGGGTCTACAAAGGAAGAGGGAGGCAGTGTGGTTGAAGGGTAGAGAGACTGGGCAGAACAGGCATCAATCAGTTGGGAGGGGTAGGAAGAGACGGATGGGAGGACTATGGATGCCTTTGGAGGACTGAGAATTTGTTAGAAGATCAGTGCAGGTTTCTACGTAGACAAATGCCAGGAACTGATAGGTCTTTGAAAGGTCACTCTGGCTGCCTTTTGGCAAAGGGGTTGGTAAAAGGCACATGCAGGTGTGAACACACCAGGTGGGAGGTGAGTGCAGGAAATCAGGTGAGGGAGCATGGGAACTTGGTCAGGGGGTATATAAGGGAAAATGGCCTTTAATGAGTTCCACAAATTGGCACCAGCTGTGGCTTCATTACAGCGCTGGAAGGGGTAGGTGGGCGTGTCCTGGAGGTTACAGAAATTACATGAGAAAGGGAAGTCATTTTAGATCTTTTTTTTTTTTAACTAGAGGAATTCTCACCTTATTGATAGAATTCCAGAGTGCAAACGGATGGACATGAGGATATCTTTGAAATGTCTGAATATGTTCTTCGACATCTTTGCAAGTGATGAGGAGACCTCGACCTTAGGAGGCCTCGGCCCTCTTTGTAGCCAAAAAGATTTCACCTACAGATTTGGGTTCTCCCTTTTAAAGTCAAGGAGACAGTCCTTCCAAAGGACACCTCCTATCATTCTACCCTCTCATCATGCCTCACGTCCTGGGATCTCCAAGACCCTCTGTTCTAGGTTGTGAATGAGTGTTGGGGTCGATTCCACGTTAAAACATGTTAACCCCCTAGGGCCTGCCTGGCCCATAGTGACTCCATGTTGCCTAGGTAAACATTTTGTTGTTTAATAAATGCCTCAACAGTTATTGATATCAGTTCCAGGTAACCGTTACTAAAACACACAGGTAGGAGACATCCAATCAGCCAAAGCCACATATGTACATGTCTGCAATTGTGCCCTATAAAAACTAGCCTGTTAAGACCAAGGGGCGTCGCTCTCTTCAGAGGCAGCCCTAGCCGGTCAGTCTGACTTCTAATGCTTGGCATAGAATAAGGCTTTGCGTAACTTTTACTTTGTCTCAGCCTCGTTTCCCTGGCCGGTCAGTCTAACTTCTAACGCTTGGCATAGAATAAGGCTTTGCGTAACTTTATCTCAGTCTCGTTCCTTTGATAACGGACCCAACAGTGAGTATCCACTTTGGCGGGTCTGGGCTGGCCAAGAATACCACCACAGGAAATCTAGACCCTGTAGTGCTATTAATAACATCATCTAAGACTGTATTTGCTGCCCTCGTGGCCTCTTCCCACCATGACTCATTGAAGCTTTTTACACATTGTAGCCATTAAGCTATAGTTCCGAAGGCTCATCTTCTCTAGTGCCATTAATTTTTAGGGGACCAGGCAAACCTTAAACTTGTCCCCCTTCATTGGATCCCTATGCCCCCACAATCTCTTTGAATGCCTTTCACCATGATCCTTGAATGAGATCTGAGACCACTGCTGTTACCTAATACTTCTTGGCACCTTGTCTGTTAGGTTCTTGGAAGAGGAGGTGGCTATGGAGGTGAGTGGGGATGGGAGTGGGAGGATTTCTCCCTTCACTTCCCTTTTTGTTTTCAAATAATGGGTTTTGAGGGGAGGGAAAGGTTAACCAGACTATTTATTTTCCATCTCCCATCGATAAAATGTTTACCACTCCCCACTGGAAGAATTTAGATCTTTCTTTTGAATCTCCAGGAAAATCTCCCAAACCCAGCCCACCACCATGCGGATTCAGCCATCTTCTGATTCACCTCCAGATTGTCTCCTCCTAACCGCTCAAGCCACAGATTAAAGGCGGAATGTTCAATGCCCAAGCAATTAAGTGGGGAACACGTTTATCTAAGCAACTGCATACAGCTCTGTATCTGTGAACAGGGGGGGTCTCTCCCTAGCCTTTCCAACCTCAGCAAAACAAGAAAAAAAACCCAGCGATCTGGGGTATATATCATTCATTCATTCCTGTGTTCAATACTCATGGCGGATCCCCGCCAAGACAGTGGGAGAGCAAGGACGGAAGAAATCCTGGAAGCTTAAGTCTGAGGAGGATTTCAAATTCAAGTAAGAAATGAAAGAAACATCTGGACTCAGTCCTCAGGTACACGCAGTATTCTAAATTGAGGCTAGAACCAGAGACCATTCTAATTAAAGGCCTCTACAGGTGGGCTCTCACAGGTGGGCTCCGGCTCTCGGTTTCGTGTATATTCGTTCATGAAATAGCTCTGCGGGTCAACATACAGAACAAAACCATTTAATAAAAGTGAAAATGAGGAGAGGAAAGGGACGCGAGAAGGCATGTGAGTGGGGAGAAAGGAAGAGCCAGGGCAGAAAAACCGAGAATCCCTCCCTGCGCTCCATGCTGCCAGGGAGGTTTGAGGGACTAGTTTCAACCTGGGATCCCAAGTCCAGAACAAAAGTGGCGGGGCCACCTCGCAGGACGAGTGAAGGGGGGGGTCCTCGGCAAGCCCGCGTGGGGGTGCCGAACGATGGGGGCTAGCGCGCCGGCTCGCGGGGGACACCTGGCGCGGCGCCGTCCCCGGCCCAACCCCGTGCGGACCCGGGTGCGGCGCGGTGTCGGTATCCGGGGTGGTCCCGGTGCCCCGGGGTTCGCGGGAGACTGGGCCTCGACACCCCCGCGAGCTCGCGACCCGCGCTTCCCGCTCCAGGTGAGGGCGCGGCGCGGTGTCACTTTACCTGCGCGCGGAGGGTCGTCCGGAGAAGCCATTGGGCGGGGAGGGCCAGCCGGGCGCCTGAGCGGCACTGCGCGGCTTCGGGGACTGGGCTGGAGCGCGAGAGCCACAAGCGGCGAGTCCGGAAGGTCCTACAGTCCCGACTTGTCCACAGCACAGCACCGCGGCGCTGCGCGCCCCTCTCCCGCCAGCCCCTCCACCTCCTCCCAGACTCTCCGCCGCGCCCTCCGCGAACTCACTTCCTGCTTCGGCAATTAGCAAAGCCCCTTCTCCGCGCCGCCGCCTCCACCCTCCCTCCTGAGGGGCGGGCCCGGGCCGTGGCTCCGAGCGTCTCCAGCGCCAGCGCTGGCCGGCCTCCCAGCTAGGTGCCCAGGATCCTCGAGCGGGTGTCCGCGCGTGGCCTGGCTGCTAAAAGATCATCAGCCCTAAACCCGGGCTGCACTCTCGGGTCACTTTGCTGGCTTCCTAATCGCGCCCGAAGCCGGGAACCAGCTTCCCCAGCACAGGCCTGGGCTGAGACCCTGCCCGCGATCTATTTAAGCAGTCTCCTCGTCTTCAGGCAGGGTCTGCGTTGCATGATGGCACACGCGAATAACTTCGATCTGGATGGGTTTTGTTAGTTTTGTTTTGCTTTTTGTTTTGGTCATTGGTTATTACATGACCTCCAGGGTAGGTGCTCCACAAAGGGAGTGAAAAGAGGACGCCTGATACATACGCATACGGCCATTCTAGAAAAATAGCTTGGGGTTCTCTCAGAAACGCGGAATTGGTCCTTAAAAGAAAAGCAGCACTACGGTTTAATTGAAAAGGGATTATGCACCAGTTACTTAAGTGAGCAAAGGTTGGAATCGTTTACCGAGAATATATATTTAAAATAGTTATATTTTAACTAAATCTATCATCAATCATAAATCTATTACACGAAGGTTACAGGCAATTTAAATGTAATAGCCCTCTCTTCAGGGTTTTAAATAATCCGTGTCTGTCTTGGCACGTGTGAATGCAAAAATAGGAAATGGTTTGTAAAAGATCATATAATAGCTTTTACTATACGGTGTCAGCAATTTATCATAAAGGAGCGGCCTCCAGCTAAAAACTCAGCTTTGAAAAATGCAGAAAAGCACAAACGTCTACATACCCTCTTGGTGACCAGAGGCTTGCTTTGTGCCCCTCATCATTTCTTTCGTGGTTCTGAGGCCCATGGCGCTTTGTAGTTTAGTGTCTTATTCTCTGGAATAGGCCATTGAAGAAATACCAGGCCCAGAGAAGAAGGTCCTGCTGGGTGTTTTTAGAAAGTACAACCTTTTAGATGAAGCTTTCTGGGGACTTTGTTAGTGGGAGGATAAACTTCCCTTTGGTCTGCTTCTGATAGGAAAGGAAATTTTTTTAAGAGTATTTTCTCCTTGAATCTATTTTGAGGTTTGGTTTGTGGTTCTTTCTGACTTCTCATGAAGATGGAATTATTTCTGAAGTTGGTTGTCAGGAACTGCATATCAAATCGAGCTATCTTGTTAGCAAAAAAAGCTCAAGTGTTGGTATAAAGCTGTTTTGCTTTTCAAAACCCCAAACTATAATTCATGTATCGTGGTCATTCTTTATCATATCAAACAGGAGAGAGGTGGCAGAAACGCACTTTCGGGTTAATTTGTTTACAAGGAAGATTGACTTATGGACCTACTTTGTTATTCCCTTTCATTCAATTTCCCTGTACCTCCTTTTCTATGAATTGTAACCGTAACCTATCATTATCTTTATTGTTGCCACGTGCTTTGTGAACTATAAAGTGTACACTATAAATGGGAGTGCTTTTCTTTTTTTGCAGTTTACGAAAAACTAATTTAAAAACATTCATCCACCAGATTACCCAAAGGGCTCCCATATAAACTATCTGTCGTTACATTATGTCATTCTGCTTTCGCTTCTATTGCTGTCCAGTGTTTTAAAACACTCTTTAAAATGGGCATTTTTTACAAGATTTTTTTTTTTTAAGGTATTTTTTATTTATTTGACAGACCACAAGTAGGCAGAGAGGCAGGCAGAGAGAGACAGGAGGAGGCAGGCAGAGAGAGACAGGAGGAGGCAGGCTCCCTGCTGAGCAGAGAGCCCGATGCGGGACTCGATCCCAGGACCCTGAGATCATGACCTGAGCTGAAGGCAGAGGCTTTAACCACTGAGCCACCCAGGTGCCCCTTTTTACAAGATTTTTAAAAAAGATTTTATTTACTCATTTGTCAGAGAGATAGAGAGCACAAGCAGAGGGAGAGGCAGGCAGAGTGGGAAGCAGGCTCCTGGCTAAGCAAGAAGCCTGATGGGGGACTCGATCCCAGGATGCTGGGATCATGACCTGAGCTAGAGGTAGACAATTAACCAACTGAGCCATCCATGTGTCCCCGAAATGGGCATTTTTGACATTTCCTGATAGCACCTACATACTCATGAATCTGACTCATGATATATGGGGCTAGTGGACTTGACAATCATGGAGTCAAGCATGCCGGATTTGACTCACGGGCCTGTCACTGTGAATTTGGGTGGCTTACTAAACTTGCTACATATAAACCCAAGCGTGTAAGAATTTGCAGGATTGTGACAGTTCAGTGGCATAATGTATATATAAAAATACCTAAACCAGAGTCTCTCACAAAGTAGGTACAAATATACTAGCTCCCTTCCTGCCTTCATTCTGTCCTTGGAATTCCGTCCCTTGGGAGAAGTTGCTACTGCCTTTGTTACAAGAAATGAACGATATTTATTATACTGTTGGTGCATAGCATAGATCAATACATTGAGTGATAGTATTAACATACTTCTTGAACTGCCCATTGCCCCCCAAGCATCAAATAAAATGTCAAGCCCTGGGGAAACCAAAGTGAGAGGTCCCTAACTTTTAGGAGTTATGGACAGGAGAGATATGCAAATACTGTGTCAGTGTAGAACCAGGGTAACTAATGTTTAAACCAGGAAGAGAATGGGTGTGGAAGAAAGGCACTGATGATGTATAAAGCCATTTGGCTGGGTGGTGACTACCCTCAGACTGAGAATTTGCCATGAAAGCTTCCAGGCAAATTTGAGATCTTTATTAGTGACAATATGGCTATAGCCTTAAGGGGAAGAAAAAAACCAAAAACCAAAACACACAAATACACACAAACTGTTGGTCTTGTGTCTTTTCACAAATAATGACAGTTATCAGAAATTTTATCTTTAAATGGGGAAAACAGTAATTGAAAATGTATTTCATTTGATTCATCACAGAATATGGTGTTTTGTTCATTTTATACCATTTTCGTTAAGTTTATTTAAATTAATGCAATCTGAGATAAAATGTTAATATTCTTGAGGGTATGGACATTGTATACAAATGAACCCAGCTAAGTGGGCTCCTGGACAGGGTCTGATCTATTTATAAAAGTAGCTGGAACTAAATGGTTTGTTCCAGAACGAGACAATGCCTTCCCTCAGTTGCATTTGCTTGCTACAGCCTAAGTGGGAGTTAATACGTTCGCTTGTCTCCTTAAATTTTGTCCAGAGTGTGTTAAAGCAGTCATAGGGGACCTGGGTGGTTTTGCCGTCTGCCTTCTCATAACAATGCCCCAGGTTTCTCCTGGAGAATCAACGTTCCCGCTTTCAGTCCATGCAGTTAGGCGGCGGCAACTTCACCCTGGCTCCTGACTCTAGCAGTTGGCATGTCACCCACTAATGGCTTTTGAGAACATCACTGAGTGAGCCGTGAGTTTAGAAGACGCACGAGACCTTTGCTGGGTCGGTGGGGAGGTGGGTCTTTGAAAACTAGCCCGAGATCCACTTGTGTGTGGTGGAACAAATGAGCAGAGTGATGTGTTGGCCAGGGTGCCCATCACAGAGAGCCCTGAATGCCAGACAAAAACATTTGAGACTATTTTTTTCAGGCAACAGGAAGCCAGGAAGCTAGTTTTGAAAAGCAGCACATGAAAATTGGTGTTTTTGGAGGATTAGTCGGGCAGCTGTGTGTAGGATAGGGTGGAGGGAGGAGAGAACGCAATCCCTGAGTGTATTTAATCTTTATGATGCACTGTAATTTATTATGAAGTTGAATTTGCATCCTTATCCAAACGTGAGGGAAACTCCTGTCTGAAAACTGTAAATGTTTTTTGGTTGCCTTTTTTTTTTTTTCAAGATTTTATTTCTTTATTTGACACAGAGAGAGATCACAAGCAGGCAGAGGCAGGCAGGCAGAGAGAAGCAGGCTCCCTGCTGAGCAGAGAGCCTGATGTGGGGCTTGATCCCAGGACCCTGAGATCATGACCTGAGCTAAAAGCAGAGGCTTAACCCACTGAGCCACCCCCGGCGCCCCTGGTTGCCTTGTTAAGCATTCCTTGTCTCACATGAAGTGATTACAAATTTGCAGATGTGCATTAAAATGATGTATTCCAAAATGTTAACAGAGGGATTAAAAAACTTATTAAGTAAAATATTATCATTTTTGCTGATTTGAAGCCTATTTGATAAGGGACATAGCATTCTGGTCCATATATGTAAACATGAATAATTCTTTTTTTAAAAATTTTTATTTATTTATTTGACAGAGATCACAAGTAGGCAGAGACAGGCAGAGAGAGGGAGGGGGAAGCAGGCTCCCTGCAGAGCTGAGAACCTGATGCGGGGATTGATCCCAGGACCCTGAGATCATGACCTGAGCTAAAGGCAGAGGCTTAACCCCCTGAGCCATCCAGGCGCCCCTAAACATGAATAATTCTTAAAGGTTCCTCTACTCACTTATATAGAAACCGTTTTCCAAACAGAAGATTAAATCTCTCTTGGCTACTCCTATCAGCTTATTTTGAATTATCTGCCATCCAGAAGCATGAACTAGAAAACCACAGTTTTTGTGCAGTGTTTGGTTTTCCACCAAGAGAATCACATAATGTGTGGTGGTTCAGTGTGGTGTGTTGCTAAAAACATTTCCAATGCTGTGGATATGAAGAGGGCAGTGCAGAGAGGTAAGGAGACAGGAGAAAACGTATGGCTCTCTAATGAGCACTTTATTCTAGAATTTTCCTCCAGCCTTGGGATCTCACCACTCACAAGTGTGTGCTGGTGCCTCGATCACATGGGCCATAGTGCTCAGCATTTTCCAGCTGCTTTTTTAGTGAATACATATGTAACAATTGATTTCTTGCCCCAGACTTTGAGAGAAAAATCTGTTCAGAGGGATGGACTTTATATATATATATATATATATATATATATATATATTAAAATTTATATTTAAAAATTTATATTAAAGATTTTATTTATTTGACAGACAGAGATCACAAGTAGGCAGAGAGGCAGGCAGAGAGAGAGGGAGAAGCAGGTTCCCCGCTGAGCAGAGAGGCTGCGATGCAGGGCTTGATCCCAGGACCCTGGGATCATGACCTGAGTCGAAGGCAGAGACCCACTGAGCCACCCAGGTGCCCTTGGACTTGCTATATTAAAACCTGAACCCCAACTATCTAAAGTCAGACAGAGGAGATTTTGTTGTTTCTGCTGTTAGAAGAGAATAGAGGAGAAGAAAACCCGGTGTTATCAGTGACAAGCTGAAGCTTCTATGGTAAGCACCCCAGAGTTTAGTTTCCTGTGTTGTGTACGCCCAGAATGTGGAACACAGGCTCAAGTTGCTGACTTGGATATCTACAAGGTCATCCATCATTAAATAAGTTATTTTAACAACTTGTCATTTAGAATTTATTCTGAGCTTGGACAATAAGGTGGGCTTAGATCCAAGTGAGTCAACTGAGAAACTATTAGAACATAAGTGAGTTCAGTTTGGAGGAGAGAGAAAGCTCAACAAATGGAACCCCAACAGCTTTCTTATAGACCAGCAATAACCAAGGGGGGAGGGGAAACAATCCCATTTACAGTAGCAAATAAAGGGGCTCCTGGGTGGCTCAGTGGGTTAGGCCTCTGTCTTCAGCTCAGGTCATGGTCTCAGGGTCCTGGGATTGAGCCCTGCATCAGGCTCTCTGCTCAGCGGGGAGCCTGCTTCTCCCTCTCCCTCTCTCTCTGCCTACTTGTGATTTCTCTCTCCATTAAATAAATAAATAAGATTTATAAAAAAAATTTATACAGTAGCAAATAAAGCTATAAATTTACTGGAGCTAAATTCAATAACATTGTTTAAAAATTGCAAGAACTGAGATGCCTGGGTGGTGCAGTTGGTAAGTGCCTGACTCTTCGTTTTTGGCACCAGTCGTGATCTTGGGGTCGTGAGATTGACCCCCACAAAGGGCTCTGTGCTCAGCACAGAGTCTGCTTGGGACTCTTTCTCCCTCTGCCTCTGCCTTTAAAATAATAAGTAAATCTTAAAAAAAAAAAAAATTGCAAGAACTACAGAGCTTTCCTGAAAGCCATAAAAAGGAAATCTGACTAAAGAGAAAGCTATACCAGGTTAACAGGCAAGAAGCATCAATATTGGGGCCCCGGGGTGGCTCAGTATATGAAGCATCAGCCTTTGGCTCAGGTCATGATCCCAGTGCCCTGGGATCTAGCCCGGGAGCAGGCACCTGGCTCAGTCTGCTTCTCCCTCTCCCTCTTACCCCCAACCCCCAGCTCATGCTCTCTCTCTCTCTCTCAAACAAATAAATAAAAATCTTTAAAAAAAAAAAAAAAGGCTTCAATATTATAAAGACACTCATGATTCCCTAATTAATCTATTGACTTAATAAAACCCAATCAAGCTAATAAGATTTTCTTAGAACATGAAACTGGTTGCAAATGTATATGAGAGGGTGAATAAGAGAATTTTGAGAAAGAATAACAAAAAGGGGGGATTTTCCCTACAAGATAGCAAGATATTATAAAGCAACAGTAATTAAAACAGTTGGTATAAAAAAAGATTAATGGGAGCAGAAAAAATTTCAAGCACAGACTCTTGTATCTTTTGGAATTTGCTGTATGACAGACATTTAAATGGTGAGGGGCACCTGGGTGGTTCAGCTGGTTAAGGGACCAACTCTTGGTTTCTCCTCAGGTCATGACCTCATGGGTCTGTGTGGTAAGCCCCACGTCAGGCTCTGTGCTCAGCAAGGATTCTGCTTGGGTTTCTCTCCTTCTGTCCCTTGTCCCACTCACATGCATGCAGGTACACGCTCTCTCTCTCTCAAATAAATAAATCTTAAAAAAAAAAAAAAAGTGGTGAGAAGATGGATAGTCCAAAAATAGTATTGGAATATTTGGATTGAGATGAACAATGCAATTTATATCCCTACCTCACCTTATACACAAAAGTAAGTTTCAAACAGATTACATATCTAACTGTAAAGCATTTAATTTTAAAATTACTAAGAAAGACTAAAATTACTAAGGAGAGAATGTCTTAATAACTTCAGTAGCAGGAAAGGCTTTCTTTTTTTAAAAAGTATTTATTTATTTATTTGAGAGAGAGAGAAAGAAGGATGGGTGGGGAGAGAGAGAGAGAGTCTTAACCAGACTCTGTACTGAGTGTTGAGCCCAACGTGGGACTGGATCTCTTGACCATGAGACAAAAGCAAGAGTCAGTTGCTTAACTTTGACTGAGCCACCCCAATGCCCCAGAAAGGCTTTCTTAAGGCCAAAAAATAGGCAGACATAAAGGAAAAATCTGATAAGCCTAACTGGATATAAATTCAAATTCTGCACCAGAAGACAATAAAAAACTATAAGATGAGGATGTTTCTAGGAAAAAGTTCCTGTGGCTGGGGTCGAAGAGGTTGCTGCCTGTGTTCTCTTCAAGGATTTTGATGGATTCCTGTCTCACACTGAGGTCTTTCATCCATTAACTGAGGGTTGCTGGGGAGCCAGGAGGGGAGAGATAGGGTGGCTGTGTTATGGATACTGGGTAGGGTATGTGCTATGGTGAGTGCTGTGAATTGTATAAGACTGATGATTCACAGACCTGTACCCCTGAAACAAATAATACATGTTAATGAAAAAAAAAATTTTTTTTAATTATACAATAAGGGTAAACTTAGAGAAATTAACTATAATATTCTATTTTATAACTATAGTAAAATATAAAATAAAATTTAAATATAAAATATTTATATTTCTTTTTTAAAAAATTTTTAAAAGATTTTATTTATTTATTTGACACTGAGAGAGAGAGTTCACAAGCAGGCAGACAGGCAAGGAGGGGGGGGGGAAGCAGGCTCCCCACTGAGCAGAGAGCCCAATGTGGGGCTGGATCCCAGGACCCTGAGATGACCTGGGCCAAAGGCAGAGGCTTAACCCACTGAGCCACCCAGGCGCCCCTAAAATATTTGTATTTCTAATTATAAAATAGAATAGTATATATTTATGTATATAAAATAAAAGGTCAGGATCAAAAGTTTTCAGCATTCATTTAAACAAATTAAAGTATGTTAGAAAAAATATACGATTAGATAAAAAATAAGTAGAAAATTCCTAGGAGAAACCAAAATGACCAATTAAAATATGATAAGGTGCTCAACCTTATAAAAATAAGAGAAATACTGGGGTTTACTAAAAATACTGGCAGGTTCTGTACCCTGTGGTTGGGGGAAGGTGAGGGAAAGGGAGGTTTCAAAGGAGTTTTCATATGCTAAAGAGGGCCTACAAGGTGCCAGGAGACCAACGTTGTCTTTTAACAAGCCATTAACATCAGGATAGTTGGGAGATTCCTGTCTTGCAGGATTGTGATCTCTGCAAGTTAACTATTTGTTTCTCGTTTATGGCGGTCAGGGGTGCCTGAGGAATGTTACACATATTACTGAGGGGAGCGGGTGGAGAGGGGGTGCAAGGTGCCAGCTTTTGCTTTGTCCTCAGTCAGCCTCCTGCTCCCTCATCATTCCCCCCCCCCCCCCCCCCCGAGCAATTTTGACCCTTAAATTTTTAAGGTAGTTGAAGGTGGAAGGTCTCATCTTCTGTAACTTCTTCCTACTGAATAGGGGTGTAGAGCTGTCCCTACCTACTCGGGTCAACATTGATTAGTTGAGGAATGTGTAGGGGAGTTACGAAAGGTGGAGGCAGCTGAATCCAGTGTCTCTGTGCGTGGTCAGGATCATCTGTCGCTGAAGTCATTGCAGCAATGGAGTCTCGGCACCAAGTAGAGAAACATTGAACAAAGCAACATATTAAGATTAATAAGGCTATAAAAATGAGAAGCCCAAAAAAGAGATTTTTAATTGTTGGCCATAGTCCTCCTTTAAACCAGGAACTTAACCAATCACTGAGAGAGAGAGCGGGCGAGATCTTATAGCGCCTTAATCTGGGCATTCCTATCTTTTATTACTCCTGTGACATTTTTGTGATAGTCTGGGATGTACATGCAACATTCTGCTTTGATAATTGCACATGTGCCACCCTGTGCTGCTGTCAGGACATCTAAGGCCATTCCATTTTGTAGGACTGCCTTGCACATCTGTGAGACTTCAGTATTAAGTAGGGAGATGCTATTTAGTGAATCATTGAGTGCCTTTGTAGTATATTTATTAAGGGCTTCTACATGCTACATGACATCCTCTAGTCCCACAGATGGAACAAAAATGGATGTTAAGTGATCATACCATTTAAAAACAGATCATGTCCATCTTTGCTTTAAATTGGGGAGATTAGCTGGAGTGGTGATGGTTTTAGTAATGCGCCCATGAATCCAGGCAAATCCTAAAGTACAGTGACCTCTCCACCCTGGAGGAAGGCAGGGCCACAGGTTAGTTCCACATATCCAGTGGGTTCCGTTTGGAGCTGACCATCTCATGCCTGGTCGCCTTACCCAATCAGTAGCAAACCAGTCAGTAGTCTGGAGTACTATTATTTGGGAACACATTTCTAATGATAGCGATCCTAGATGTCGTGTGTTATTTGCCCAAGTATCATACGTTTGATTTCTTTGTTCCCAGCAGAAAACTGCCTTTTGACTGAGCTGTCCAACAGTGGGTGTGAACCACAAATATGTATCCCAGATTTGATATACACCATTCTTAGTATAGCGATAAGGAGGGTTTTGTAACTTAGGCCCATATTTGATTGGGGAGTTATGAACTTGACAGCAATCCCCTTTCCTTCCAAATAGCTCCATGGGCATGTAGTACCAGGAAAGCATATTTGGAGTAAGTGTTAATGTTTATTTTTAAGGCTCTGGCAATTGCAAAGTGCTAGTGAGCCCTATGGCATACCTGGCTTTTCTTATTCTTTCTATGAAAACTATTGTTGTCAGTAAACCAACTGTCATTTGTATTTTTAATAGGAGCATCTTAAATCTGGCCGAGTAGAGTAAGCAGGATCAACCTCTGAACAGTTTTGCTCTATAGAGAAAGAAGTACAGTGGTCAGGTTGAGACATATAGGTAACTAGGTTTAAAGTTTTACAAGTTTTAAGTATTATTTCTGGCATATCTGTAAGTATAGCCCAGTATTTAATAAGTGGGCCTCCATCATCCACTGGTAGCCTTTGGTTTCTAAGACAAATATGGACCTGATGTAAAGTCATTACAGTCAGGGACTGTCCCAAAGTGAGCTTTGAGGCTCTTTTTATGAGGAGGGCTGTTCTATGCTTAGCTAAAGCATCTGTTTGCAATTGAACCTCAACAGAGGTGGCCTCTAGTATAAATATGACCAAGGGATGAAACCATTATGAAGCCCTTTGAGTGGTCCAGCCTTAACAATATCCTGATTACAGACCATCACAGGCAAGTGGGAGAAAACTTGTCAAGAGGTAAGGGGAGTCCCCCATGCATCATCCAATACAATCATAAAGAAAGTGGAGTCATCCATTATCTCCACAAGTCCATAGTTAATCCTATGGAGTGCAGTATGCTGGCTTTTAGGCAATTTCATTATCCCAGCCACACACAAGGTGTTTGTTAAGTTATACAATTGTTGGGGAATCAATCCCATTTTTCCAGTTGTCTAATCATGGGCCATGGGGTTCTGCTAATATCCCCACAAAATAAAAAAAGCAAGATCATCTAAATGAGCTATTGTGTAACTTCTCTAAAGTTTACCTCAAATTGTTTAGCTTAGGTAAACAAACATTTAAAGACAATCAAATCTAGAATTTAACATCCATAAAGGTGTGTTACTGAACATAATTTTTCTCTCTAAAATAGCCCTCATTTCTAGAGATTGCCAATTCAGGACTAATTTATTTGAGAAACAAGTCCAGTTTTAACAAACTTGGCCTAATTATTTACATAAGCTCAGCAAGAACAGTGAGTGTGATCACACAGATCTTTTTTAGAATCTGCTTTGCTGGAACTTTTTATAAGGAATCTCCAGGTTGAACTTTTTAGTAGCCTCTCCAGGCCAGAAGCCAAGCCACGTACTTGCCATCAGGCATGCCTGCAATACCTGTCAATTTGGGCAAATTCTTCTTCCTGAGACTCTGCACCTACCAAGGAGTGACATTCTTTACTCACCTGATGAGGCTGCTGGGAACTCTGTAAGCAAGGTGTCAGGCCAACAGTTCCAAGGGGCTTTATGGCTCCAGGTTTCATAATGTCAACCTTAGTTCCTTAAAGCTGTCTGGTTGTATCTGAGTCTATGCATGTCTTTCTCAAACATGACACTCCAGTCAAAGCCTTGGTAAAATAACCCATGTTTCCAATGGTGTCCTGTTACAAGGAGAACAGATTCTTATTGAACTTATGCAAATGACTGATTGCCATGAAAGAATACTTACCGAGACCTTTTGATTTCCAGAGGGTTCTGATGGAGAGAAAAGTTGAATGCTTTGATTTGTTTACAAATCAGTACTTTTACATCTCTGTAAGTTACAGATAACTTAAGAAAAAGTATTGCTAGTCTGGAAGAGCAAACATTAGAGAACCAGCAATGTTTAAAATAAGACAAAACTATAGTGTTTTAGTTCATTTAGTCCCTTGTTACTAAATCTGGTGAATGCAGCTTTAGTTAGTTTTGGAAATTCTTACCCATTTCAGTTTTAGGATTTTCAAGTATATCAAATATCTGTATTTGTCCTGAAAGTCCTTTATATGAATCTCCTTGAAGATAAAACTCATTTTATAAGAGAATTAAAACCTTTATTTATAAATGACAAAAACTCAGAATAGATATAGTAAAGTGCTTGAGAGTTTACAGTTTATTTCTGTGACACATAACATTTCCATAATTACAATATCAAGTGATGATCTCTCAAAACATTAGGAAGTGCATAGAATCTCTAGAATAGTTATAGCATTTTCCCAAATGTGACCCAAGGTTTATCATTGGTTCAGTAGTTACTTCGAGAGTAAATTAGCATACCAAGGAAAAGCCTGAGTTAAAGAGATTTACAACTTAAATCTTGTCAACATTTGCTAAAATCTTATAAAGTTTTAAAGCCCATGCCTAAATATAATTAGGGATGTTAAACACCAGATAAAACAAAACACAGAAACTGGGTTTTCTGGGCAGGCAAAGAGAAAACCATTTACATTTTCTTAACAGCAGATCAATTAATCTAAGAAAACTTTGTCCTTTTGAACAGAGAGAATTTCAGTCTTACACCAATGTACCTTTAAAACCCATTCATTTCGATCTTAGTCCGCCTTGACCATAGCTAAAATTCCTCTTCTGAAGATTTCCCTTCACAAACCTTATACAACTTTCCTTTGCATTCAGATTTTGTCCCAAGCCATTTCCTTCCATACAACCATCTCATTTAGGACAAAATTACCTTCTCTTACCCTCAACAAAATGTATTCCCATCCCTTGAATCTTTCTTACATATCACCTACTTTCCTACAAACAGAATTGTTTCCCTTATTTCTGTCTTAGTTACACTAAGCAGAATTTTATACTCTTAGAAACACCTTTAGTTATTAACCAATTGTGAACTGTTACAACAGAATTCTTTAGATGCCAACTTATGAATCAGTTAAGCGTAAAACATGTTTACCAACAGATTTAAATACTCTTAGTTTCTTTGTAGTAAGAACTCAAAAGCACAAACCTACAACCAGTAGTTAACAACTTAGCATTTTATCCTGTTTGGTTAAGACCTAGATGTCCATAATTTAATTCCATTTGTCATCCAACCAAAACTTTAAAGTTTCAGGTTACCAAAGACTTTGAAAGCTATCTCAGCAATTACCCATTAAAACTTTGAGACAGCCAATTAACCATCAGTTTAGTCATTTCTTTGCTAACAAATTTTAACAAATTTAACCTTCAGTAAACTTTGAAGTTTCACATTTACTGCTGATAACTTAAAAGACATGTCTATCTTAATTAAACCAACAAACTTAACTTAGTTCAAATACTGATTTATGTTCCACCTGGGCCCACTCCACTTTGAATGTTTACCTGAGACATGGGTGGGAGGATCTGGAGTGGGGGGTGTTAGGTCCAAGGGCTGCTCTTCTTGCTCCTTGACAGTGAGGAGAAGGATCCATGGTGCATGATCTAGAGGCTGGTCATGCAGGCTGCAGGAACGTTGGTGCAGAAGCAGAAGAAGGGGGAGACAGAAGAAACAAAGTGCCGCCAGGAGGCAGAGAAAGGATTCCCGGTTTTAGAGCTCATAAGCCCCAACAGAGGAGCAGACACCATGCTTTCCCACCAGCAAGGGGGAAGGGGTTAAGCTGTCCAAGTCGGGCCAGAGAAGACAGGGAAACTTCCCAGAAACAAAGAGAGTTTTGGCAGCTGCTTGGGAATATTCCTTAGGGTCTCTGTCTTGAGTTAGACTAACCCCAGTTGGCTCCAGTTATAGCCATTAACACGGGAAGTCAATGAGGGAGAAGCCACCACATCTATTAGGAGAAACAGAGAGAAATAATGTCAGAGTCCCCTTTGCTAGGGATGGCCCAGCAACCTGGGCTTATCTGAAGTCCTACTAACATAATTATCATCCAGTATGTCAAAATTAAGTTTCCTAGATGACTCATTTGGGCAAACACAATCCACAAAAGCCCCTTAGTTTGGGGTCCTGGTGCAGAACAATGAAGGCCTAGGTATGAGCAATGAAGGTATCCTAGGTCCATCTGCCCTGTCTCCTGCAGAGGAGATCTAACTGATAGATCCCACTGAGGCCATGCAGTGTTACAGGAGCTCAGTCCTTTCCTAAGTTTTGCAATCCAAATTATTTCCAGTGGGTTAAAAGGCACCCTAAGGTAGAGTCCTTGGGAACTGAAAAAGCCTAGTGAGGCCATGCTCCCAGAAAAGTAAAGAAGGTCCATTACCAAATCCCCCGACTCCTGGGTGGCATCCCACGCAGGATATCTCATGGGTTCCCATGTGTCAAAAGCGACCGGAGGCGTCCCTCAATAAAAATCGCTACTGATCACCATCCTGCCTTCCCTGAGAAGGCATTCCTGCCTTAAAAGGCCCTGGAGCGGTGCCGGCGTCCCTCCCCTTCCCCATCACATCCCAGGCTACTGATGGGTGCCTGGTGAATGGACCAAAACACTGTGCCATGCCATGCCATCTTCTGTCCTGAAGACTGTATACTGTTTTGCCACTTTAACCCATGGAAATATTAGAAAAGTTTGGCAAGGGGAAATTACCCAATTTCGTAGCTTTATGTAGTCTGTAGAAGACACTGACAAGAAACAGTAAAGACTGAAATCCATCAGTCTATGCGACATTCCAACACATGTGGTCCTTGCAGCCAACTTCCCTAGGAAACGATCGTCGGTTGCATTTTAATTCAATCGGGTACTGGTTTCAGCCAGCTCCCAGTGGAGGTCTCTTGGCCAGAAGTGACTAGACTAGGGATGTGGAAGGAATCACATGAGATCAATCAGGAGGAAACCTCACACGGGAGTCTTAAGATTGGCAGCCGTCCTGGTGACTTAGGTGGCTGTCCCATGCCCAAGAGAGACAACTTTTATAAGAAAAGGAATAAAGAGAGGCCATCAAGTTTCTGGGTCTTATTGCCATTCTGGCCAGGGTACTAACTTACAGCCAAAAGGCAGACACTCTCCTCCCCGTAGAGTAGCCAAGGGCTAGAGGATTACAGCCTGAGCAATTGACACGCAAGTGTTCCAATAAGACCATACTCCTTGAAACCCCCCTGAAAAGAGACTAAAGGAAAGGGAGAGAGAAAGTACTCACCAATTTTGCACCGAAGCTCAGAGTCCAAATGTAAAGACTCACAGCCCCACACTCGGGTGCCATCTGATGGAGTTCTAGAACCTAGGTGAGGTTCGGTGGGCTGAGGTCTGGAGCCGATGACCAAGAAAGAATTATTGAGACATCTTTGGTGCAAACTGGTGGTTTATTAAAGCAGGGGAACAGGACCCATGGGCAGGAAGAGCTGCTGCCCCGGGTTGTGAGGGATGGCAGGTTATGAACCCTGTGGTTGGGGGAAGGTGAGGGAAAGGGAGGTTTCAACGGAGCTTTCATATGCTAAAGAGGGCCTACAAGATGCTGGGATACCGGAGGCCTTGCGGCTTGATCTGTGTTGTCTTTTGGCAAGCCATTCACATTTCTGCTATCAAGCTTCTTTGTTAGTGAGATTTGGGTTTAGAAGAAATTTAACTTTATTTAGGGCTTGAGGAACTGAGTTATTTGCCTCTGGAAATTGTGCTATTGATAAGGTAACTTCTTTGTTTGTAGATCTCTAGGACAATTGTAAACCAAGGAGACTCCTGTCTTGCAGGATTGTGATCTCTGCAAGTTAACTATTTGTTTCTCCTTTATGGTGGTCAGGGGTGCCTGAGGAAAGTCACACATATTACCGAGGGGAGCGGGTGGAGAGGGGGTGCAAGGTGCCAGCTTTTGCTTTGTCCTCAGTCAGCCTCCTGCTCCCTCATCATAAAGACTCACAGCCCCACATTCAGGCGCCATATGATGAAGTCTAGAACCTAGGTGAGGTTTGGTGGGCTGAAGGTCTGGAGCCAATGACCAAGAAAGAATTCTTGAGACATCTTTGGTGCAAACTGGTGGTTTATTAAAACATGGGGACAGGACCCGTGGGCAGGAAGAGCTGCTGCCCTGGGTTGTGAGGGACGGCAGGTTTTGTACCCTGCTGTTGGGGGAAGGTGAGGGAAACGGAGGTTTCAATGGAGTTTTCATATGCTAAAGAGGGCCTACCCGGTGCTGGGAGACCAATGTTGTCTTTTAGTAAGCCATTAACATCAAGATAGCTGGGAGATTCCTGTCTTGCAGGATTGTAATCTCTGCAAGTTAACTATTTGTTTCTCGTTTATGGCGGTCAGGGGTGCCTGAGGAATGTTATACATATTACCGAGGAGAGCGGGTGGAGAGGGGGTGCAAGGTGCCAGCTTTTGCTTTGTCCTCAGTCAGCCTCCTGCTCCCTCATCAAGTTCCAAACCCAAGAGGGGGCTCGCGGGAGTGAGGGAGTGCGAGAGAGCGGGAGGGCGGGAAGGTTGGCGGGCCTAGGGGAAGGCGCCCAACCCGCTCCTGCTCTTGTTTTGGAGACTCACGTGGTCCTGCCTAATTGGCCGCTGTAGATCCGGAGTTCCCAGTGAGGCAGAGTCGTCCGCAGCTGTAGTTCCTGGGTTCTTTCAGCTGCCAGCCCCACCATCCCTCAGGAGGCTCGAGACTGCGTGGGGACCACAACTCCCACAAGGCCCCGAGCTCTAACGGAGCGTGGCCAATAAAGGGGCGGGGTCTGCGTGGAAGGGAGGGACCATCATGAAGGGGCCTTGGGGCTCAGCGTCCCCATGCTGCTTCCTGGAGCTCAGGAGCTTTCTCATCGCTGGATTGGCATCTGGCGGCTGGACTCATTCGAGTCCTGGGGCATCGCCTTGGACCGGCTCTCGACGGGTAGAGTGTAACGAAGTGTTAGCTTAGGAGGAGCAGTGCTAGGGACTGGGTAGCGCTGAAGCTGCTGGTGGTCCTGGGCTTCCTGAGGAGCCCGTCTGAAGAAGTCACAGGTGCTGGTAGGAGAATCCTGGGGGAAAACTGGGGCCCAAACCAGCACTTTGAGACTCAGAGCCGGAAGCCAACAATAACTGGGGAAAAGTCCAATGGCACTGAGGTGCTTTACTTTTGGCTGAGAAGATAAGCAGGAAAGATGACGAACCAGTGGGATGTCTGTAGACCTCTACTGGAACTTTTAGGTCTGTCTTCTATAATTCCTTACCTGTCACTCAGAGCTTTTATCTTTTTCTTCCTTGGGTTGCCTTCTTAAAGAATTCCTTAGCTTGATATTCCATTTCTCTGGTTTGGTTTTAAGCAGTGTTCATTCTGCTATTCAGCCCATCTCTTTGAAAGGTTTCTTTTTACTGCGGTTGCTATTTGTATTTCCAAGATCTCGGTTAATTATTTTCATAACTGCCTGCTCTCATTTCATGATAAGATATTCTGGCTTATCCCTATGATTAATTTAATTACATTGATGTTAATGTCTAGCACTTTTTTTTTTCCTTAGGTGCATATTCTCTCTTGAAAGAAAGGATAAAACATATTAAAGCTGTTCTTTTTTTCCTTGGCTTGATTTTTCTGAAACGCTTGTGATTGTTGGTTTATGTCTCACTCATTTTTATGTACCTCGAGAGTCACTGTTTTTTACTCTCTTTGCAGGAGGGAGGGGGATGAAGAGGATGAACTGCAGCGTATTTTTTTTTTTTCTTTTTAACGAAAATGGGTAGAATCAGGGTTTGTAACCTACTGGTCACCTGGGTACCCCACCCCATTCCTCCAGAGCCTCATAATCATCGGGATTTTGCTTGTTTCTTTTACCCAAGCTCCCATACTCTCCAAGCTGGAAGCAAACATCCCATTTTCTACTTCCTGGAAGGCTATACTTTGGTGAAGCTTCAGTTCTAGTCTCTCAGCCAGTTCCCCTTTCATTTTCTTTCTTTCTTTCATTTTTTTCATTTTCATTCTGGCCTCCTCCATCCAGGTTTGCACCGCCTTTCCTTATGTACAAATGGGGATAGTAGGAAAGAGTGACTGAGGAGCCCTTCCAATTTTTAAAAAAGATTTTATTTATTTATTTGACAGAGCACAAGTAGGCAGAGCTTCAGGCAAAGGGAGAGGGATAAGCAGGCTCTCTGCTGAGGAGAGACTGAAGATGGACTCGATCCCAGGATCCTGGGATCATGACCTGAGCCGAAGGCAGCCACTCAACTGACTGAACAACCTAGTGACCCCCAAATATTTTCTAGTATCTTCTTTTCAGTACTTCAAGGGGAACCGAACATCTTCACCAGGACTCTCAAAGATGAATGAAAAACCAGTAATAATTTGCTACAAAAATGACAAATATCTATTTTTTGTACTGCATCTAAACAAGTAAATTTTAAAAATTAATATTATGGTAAACATAAGAATTTGCTGGAGGTAATCCTTTGAAAGTTGATGCTTGTATACTTTTATATCTCGGTCAAGCAAGGCACTATAGAATCATGGTGACCATCCATATTCTATATAAAAACTCTCAGTTCTGTTAAGAACATGAAACAAGGGGTGCCTGAGTGGCTCAGTTGTTAAGCATCTGTCTTAGGCTCAGGTTATGATCCCATGGTCCTGGGATTGAGGATGCACATTGGGCTCCCTGTTTGGTGGGAAGCCTGCTTCTCCCTCTCCCACTCTTTCTGCTTCTGTTCCCTCTCTTGCAGTGTCTCTCTGTCAAATATACAAATAAAATCTTAAAAAAAAAAAAAAAAAAAGACATGAAAGAAATTCTCCAGGGAGAGGGAAGAGAATAAAGTTCAAAATTAGAATAAGTTCAAATTTAAATTTGTACATCAAAAGCTCTTTCTAACTACCTCTCTTACACATAATTCTACTAGCAAACCCAATAGAGGACAAAATTGTTTGTTTCAAAATACATAGCCTTGGACTTTTGTTATGTCGGTAGAAAAAGACCCAGTTGCCTCCATTAATTGGTTAGAATTTTGAGAGGAAGCTTGTGTATAGAAACGGGGATTTTTAGCACCAAGGGGCCAACAAACTGGAGGACACTAACACTGCCTGCAATCTAGCAGCAACTCTCTGAGGTCACACGCTGATTTTGGATGGTCGTCTTTTCCCTCAGGGAGGGTACGACTGTTCAAAGTGAATGTGTATATTTGAAGAGAGGACCTCAAGACCTCTGGAAGTCTGCATGCCTCATTCACTGCGCAGGGGACTTCCTGCTTCAGGTATTTGCACAATAGACTCTATAAAGTCCACCTTCAGCTACGAGTCAAAGCCATGATTGTTAAGAACACAGAATAGGGTCCTACGTAGCATACACGATGTGACCAATAGGCATTAACGGTCACTCAAGGGTTCTGGTACATTGTTATCCTCCAGTAGATTGTAGAGGTAAAAAACATCTGAAAGAAGGATGAATACCCAACTTTTGTAGCAACATGGATGGGACTGGAAGAGATTATGCTAAGTGAAGTAAGTCAAGCAGAGAGAGTCAATGATCATATGGTTTCACTTATTTGTGGAGCATAACAAATAGCATGGAGGACAAGGGGAGATGGAGAGGAGAAGGGAGTTGAGGGAAATTGGAAGGGGAGGTGAACCATGAGAGACTATGGACTCTGAAAAACAATCTGAGGATTTTGAAGGGGCAGGGGGTGGGAGGTTGGGGCATGAGGGGGCACGGATTGCATGGAGCACTGGGTGTGGTGCAAAAACAATGAATACTGTTATGCTGAAAAGAAATAAAAAATTAAAAAAAAAAAAAACATCTGAAAGGTTCCCAGGAAGCAGTGGGTTTTGTTTTGTTTTGTTTTGTTTTTTGGAAAGAAGAGGAGGATGGGGTCGCTAGACTTTAAGAAGTCATGAATAAAGCAGGAGAGGTAGGAACTGAATCAAAGTTTTGTCGTTAGCTTGGCAGGAGTTGAGGTATAAGGTCCTGGGTCTGCATGGAGGTGGGTAGGTCACAGGGAGATAGTGAGGTTAGTACTCTGAAGGGGGGCTGGCATTTGGGCTATCAAGAAATCACCAATGTAATTAAGTGGGATAACCATGTTTGTAGTGTGTGTGTGTGTCTGTGTGTCTGTGTGTCTCTGTGTGTTAATTCTTCATAGCTGAGGATACTGAGTTAGATGGTTATTGATCCCCTAATGTAATTGTAATTAATGTAATTAATGTAATTGCTTATACGTGTGTTTGATCATGCTCAAGTGGCCTTTCTGTGGAAACAGCGTCCAAGCTACACCTAGAAGTCACTGAAGAAAGTTCTAAGAACTCCTGGTTGGTATGAGGCTAGAGAGAGAGAGAAAGAGAGAAAAGAAATCTGCCTCTCTGCATTTTGCAAGTCCCTGGGCAAAATCTGTGGGCTGTGACTCCCCACCCGGAGATTCCAGGAAGGGAGGGCCTCCTGAGCCTCATCTCCCTGGGCTCCTCCTCCAGGAGCAATCCCTAGTTTGAGACCAGGGTTATGGAGGGAAGAGCAGCAAAGCAGGGTCCAGAAGGAAGGACTGCCACAGACCACGGAGCACCAGAGGGCCAGGCTGGTACCTGCTCACTGTTGGGGTACAAATGGGCTCAGCTCAGCAGGTGCAGGGGTGCTCTTGGCCCCTCTGGTGGGCTTTGCAGTGCCCCAAACTCAGGAAGAAAAATGGCTGGCTCAGGTGACTTATTTTTGGCTGGGAAGGAGCTGACAGCAATGGAAATAAACGAGTAGGGAATGATGTTGGAAAGTTGGAGGGTTTGTCCTTTATATCTCAGCTTTCTCTCCTATCTTCCCTTGCTCTGTATTGTGTTCTCAAAGAAGTTTTCGGCATGATATTCCTGTTCACTGGTTTACTCCTGAGCTGTGTCTTTTCTGCTGTTCAGCCCATCTGGTGAATTCTTTTACTGTAAAAAGTATCTTGCCCTTGCAAGGTCTTGTCTCACCCTCTCCCTGGGGAGACCTGAGAAATCCCAGAGAACTCAGTTTGCCACCCAGAAGGAAACCAGGCTATTTGGAACGCTGGAAAGGATTCAGAGTAGGGGAAATCTGCTTGGACATCTGAGACCACCCCCACATCCAGTGGTCCCCTGGACACAAACCCAGACCTTGATACTGATCCTGAACCATGCTCTCAGCTCAGACCCCTGTGATCCTCACCACAGTGCTTTCAGATCAGTACAGCCATGCCCATAGGCACAAACTCTAAGCCTAGATTCTGTCCTGAGAGGTCTGTCCCCAACAGCCTGGCTCCAAAGCCCCAGAGATTGGGGACAGTGAGGAACACCATAGGACTCACCCTGCCACCCCGAAAGAAACCATGCCATTTGGAACTCCAGAAAGGATTCAGAGGAACTGAAATCTGCATTCCCACCTCTGGACACCCCCATATTCAGCAGGCTCCTGGATGCAAACCTGGAGCTTGACACTCACCCTGAACCAATCCCTCGACTCCACCAGAAAGATGGACAGAGTGCTGGCAGATCGGGCCTGCCATGTGGTGGGCCCTAACCATAACCTTTGGTTTGGTTCTCAGGGTTCTGACCCCAGAGGCCTTGCAGTAGACGCCCTACAATTTGGGGACACCTGGGCAATACCAGAGGACTCAGCCTGCCGCCCAGAAGGAAAACATGCCATGTAGAACTCCGGAAAGGATAAACAGCAGAAAAAATCTGCATGTGCACCTGAGGCGATGCCCACAGTGAGTGGACCTCTGTCCAAAAAATCCAGAGCCAGACACTCACCCTGACCCACATCCTCAGCTCAGCAGTCTGGGAAGCTCTCCACAGAGCCTTCAGATGGGTCCTCCCATGCCCCTAAGCCCCAACCCTAAGCCACAGTTAGGTTCTGATAGGTCCATTCCCAGGGGCCTGTCCTCAGAGCACAAGGGATAGGGGACACCTGAGCAATCCCAGAGGACTCAGCCTGCCACCCAGAAGGAAACTGTGCCATTTGGAACTCTGGAAAGGATTCAGAGGAACAGAAATCTGCATGCCCAGCTGAGGACACACCCACACTGAGATGACTCCTGGACACAAAGCCAGAGCCAGAAACCCACCCTCACCTACACTGTCAACTCAGCCACCCAGACAGCTCTCCATGGGGTCTTCAGGTCAGTCCTGCCATGTCCCTAGTCCCTAATGCTAACCCTTGATGGGTTCTGTAATGATCTCCTCATTTCAGGTTATGTGGTGGTTCTGCAGGACATTGTCCTGGTGTGGGGTCAAACACACTGAAGCATCCCCTGTGAAGTGGCAAACGTGGTAAAGAAATGATGGCTGGTGAATCTGAGTGTGGAGACAGCATGTATTTTTGCTGCTATAACAAGCTGACTGCACTTTGAAATCACCGCAGAGGAAATGACTCTTCCAAACATCCATGTTAGTACGACGACACAGAAGCAGAGAGGACATCAGACTTTGGGATGGAGGCCAAGCCCTCCCAGATCCAGGTCACCCAACGTGGAGAGGCCACATGTTAGCAAGAGACTCATGGGAGGGTTAAATCAGGGGCCCCCGTTTCTCGGGTGCAGTAGAAGCAGTGGATTTGGAATTCCAGTTTTCCACAAGCTGGTTAGAACTGTGCAAAAGCAGGAAGGGACGCCCCAGTAAAGTGGACTGGGGACGCCAGAAGGGGAGGCTGGAAGGGGGCGCCTGCTTTTCAGTGCCCATTATAGACCCCACATTGCAATCCCCCACAGGAGAGATTCACCCATTCCAGGCCCCACAGGGGAAGCTGGAAGTTCATCTCCTGACTTTTTGTAGGAGCTTGCAGCTCAGCTGGTGAGAATTCTGCATCACCCCAACCCCAGGGGACCTTCCTTCCAAGGACCCCTCCCAACTTCTTCCTCCTTCTCCATGACATAATGTTCCTCTCCTTTGTTTCTCGCACTTCCCTGTGATGGGACTGTAGCTTGCTCAGCCCGGACTGCCATTCTCTGCTCTTCCCAAATAAACCCATGTTGCTGGTCAAATAACTGGCAGTTTGAGTTTAAGGCAAATCGAACTAATAAATTCAAGAAACTTGCAAGGAACAAAATCAATATGCACAAATCAGTGGCATTTCTATGTGCTCAGAAGGAACCATCAGAAAGATACTACGGAGAACAATCTCATTTACACCTGCATCCAAAAGAGCGAGATACCTGGGAGTCCCCTGAACCAAGGAGGTGACAGACCTGTCCTCTGACAGCCCTGCAACAATGACGACAGACAAGGAGGGAGACACACGGAGATGGGGAGGCACTGTGCTCAGGGAAGAATCCACACTGGGAAAATACCTACTCTCCCCAAAACTGTCTACAGAGTCCGCGCTGTGGCTCCCGAACTTCCGGACTCGGGGCCAGCCCGGAGTGGGTGTGGACATGGGAAGGCCCCCTCAGGGTCGAGGTGCGGGGAGCACAAGCCCCGAGGCAGGTGGACGCTCCCTGACTGCAGACCATCTGAAGAGCCCCAGGAACCAAATCCGCGAGCACACAAACACAGACGGAGGACCCAGGAGCATCCGAGCCCAGAAAGGGGGGACCCCACAGCCCCGCGCACAGCACAGCAGGAGGCCACGTCACCGCACACAAAACGACGGAAGCCCCAGTGTCTACACAGGGCGCCCTTCCTATGTGGGGTCCTGAGACCACGTACCCCCTTGCCAGTCCGCTCAGGCAGCTTCTCCTCACCTCCTCCAGCGTCAGGTCCTTAGGAGGCTGGACTCCTGTCAGTGTGGGCGCGTCCTCCACAACGGGTCCTGTCAGTGTGGATGCAGACCCACACCCTCCTCAGCTTGTCCTGTCAGGGTGAGAGCCGCCCCACATTCTCCAGAAGTCTCCACAGTGGGTCCTGAGGAGGCAGGGCTCAGGTCCCAGCTGTGGCTGCGCAGCCTGGGCTCAGGGCGGGAGCTGGGGTCTGGCGCCCTCTGCAGGCGGTGGAAGGCAGTGCAGAACTGTGGGAGCTCACCCTTCAGTGGAAGCTTCTGCTCCCTCCCGGGGTCCATCTGACGCCATTTCGTTCCGGAAATTCAAGCTGCAAGGAGCCCAATATCCCCCAACTTCTCCAAAAATAGCTAAGGAACAATGAATTGGAAACAATGTGGAATTACAACAGTCCTTGACCCAAACAGTGGCACTGAACATGGCCCTGATGCAGACCCACACTCTGACCTCAACTTGGTCTCAAGCCTGGACCTGACCCTAATCCAAGACCCTAACCCTAGCCCCCAACCCAAACAATGTTCACAAGAATCAAAAGGTAGAAATTGCAAATATCCATCAATGGCAAATGCATAAGCAAAGTGTGGTGAAGGGTTTGAATTTGGGTTCAGGTTCAGGTTTTAGTCAGAGTTCTAGATCAGGCTTTGGGTTTAGTGTCACAGTGAGGATTTAGAGCGAAGGGCAAGGGAACAGAGTTATAGTTTAGGGCTTTAAGTTTATGATTTAGGCTTTAAGACTCAGGGCTTATGGGATAAAGTTCAAGGTCAAATTTGGGGTTTGGCTTCATGCTGAGATTTGGGTTCGGGGTTCATGACTTGGAGGTCTGGTTTAGGGCTTGGGTTCATGGTTCAGGGCTTGGATCCAGGGCTCAGGTACAGGTTTTGGGTTCCATTTCAGGTTTGGGATTCAGGGTTCTAGTTTGGGCTTTAAGGTCAACTTGGGTTTCAGCGTTGTTAGGGGTTAAGGTTAGATTTAGGGATGACACATTTCCTTCAGTTGTCATCATGGACACAAAATTTCTATCTGAAGTATCTAAGTCAGAAATGTATTTCATCTGGGGGCACCTGGGTGGCTCAGTTTGTTAAGCCTCTGCCTTGGGCTCAGGTCATGATCTCAGGGTCCTGGGATCAAGCCCTTCATCAGGCTCTCTGCTTGGTGGGGAGCCTGCTTCCCCATCTCTCTCTCTGCCTGCCTCTCTGCCTACTTGTGATCTCTGTCTGTCAAATAAATAAATAGAATCTTAAAAAAAAAGAAAAGAAATGTATTTCATCTGGGTGTCAGGAGCTGGTTTGGAATTTAGGATCCCAGTAACTCCCTACCAACAGCATTCTGATCCTAGAGTCTCCCAGTCACCCAGAAGTGGCTCTTGTCTTGGCTCAAACTTGGCTCTCTGCCCTTGACAGAGAAGGGCAAGTTGGTGCCAAAGTTGGGATTTCACAATGGTAGAGGTGTGAAACCAAATATTGTGGAACTATCATGGAAAATGAGACAGGAGATAAATAACTGGTTGACTCCTGATTCTTCCACAAAAACAAAGACCAAGTTTCCAATAGAATCTGATAATGTTCCCTAGGAAGGTCTATGACTCATTACCAGTACCAAAAGAGGACCCCTCCCCTGGTTTAAACTAAGAATCACAGCAGGATATTTCCTACTTAGTGTCAAAAATAAAATTTTATTTTTTGGCTGTTCCAGTGTACAATTTGTGGAAGCACTGACAACCTTTTCATGCTCAAATTCTCATCAACACAATGCAGGCAACGTTGTAATGCATTGCTCCTTGGAATACCAAGTACAAGGAGGGCTATTAGAAGTAGTAAAAAGATACCAAATATGAAATTCAGAAAAAGCACCATTTATGGGCACCTAATGTGGATCCCTAAGCATAAGATCTAACATATCATCCTATAGATTTCACTTACAAAAATCATCAATAACAGTAGCCTACTGACCACTGTAACCACCCCACCATTGACCTCTAGGCCTGTAATACACACTCCAACTGCTGGAGACACAATTCTCAGCAGCAGAATGGGACTTGCCCAGTCCAGGTGGACCAACTCTTATAGTGAAGCCAAAAAATCCCACTCCTTGGAAATCCCAGCCATTAGGACACAGTCACAGAAACCATACCCAGAACTAAATAAGGGACAGACATCCCATGGGGCAGATGCTGCAGATCACCCCCACTCCCATGAAGTAGCTCTACAGCAGACTCCAGGTCTGTCCCCTTCCCGGGATCACACATGGCACCACTCCCTCCTCAGAACAAAACCGTGAACTGTCCTCATCAGGCTTGTGTGCAGGCTCACAGAAAGCCAGACACTTCCTTGAGAGTACTCAGCCTCTCATTGCCTATACCAGCAGACGGAGGGTGCTGTCTTCCCGACTTCCATACCAACTAGAGAAGACTTGGAACAAGTCTTGCCAGACTCTATGCAAAGGCATATTCTCCATCTGCAAAATGATGGATGGTGAAACACCATGGATTCCCTGCACCTACTTGAACCTAGGTAAGTTGGAGCTACAGCTTGGCCAGAGCTATTATCCCCAATCCCCTAAACACACACACTTTCCCTTGTGCACTCTGGGCCAGTTCCATCCACTTTGCTCCTCAGCCATTGTCTCTGCAGAGAAGTACAGCAGTACTGAGGTGCTGGGACTGAGGTGCTAGGTGCTAAGCCAGCACCTTGGACCCACTTACTATCAGAAATTAATATTCGTTTTATTAACAGATGCATCCCATAAGATCTTGCCACCACAGCCATTAGAAAAGTCATTACAACAGAGGTCCTAACAACATGTGCCAACCTCCATGGCTCCACTCCCTGTCTCCAGGGATTGGTTCATTCATGGGCATGTGACCTGGTCCCAGCCAATGAGGTGGGAGGAACCTTGGGTCTTAGCCTGCAGGGCCAAGGATGGGGTGAACTGCCCAGGCCAGAGGTTTTTTCCATCATGACTGCAGAAGTGGTCTCAGCCAGGCCTGTGCCAGTGCTACAGAGAGCTCAGGAAGCCAGATGCTCTGTAACATTGCTGAGGGCTGAATCAGACTTGTCCTGAAGCCCACACATGCTACATCCTCTGCTAACTCAGGAGAACCCTAAATGTGCTCATGGTCTTGGCCTGAACAAGATGACCATCTGTGTGGTATATAACCTACAAGATATACCCACCAGGCAATGGGGACTGTCTCAGCCAAACAATACCTACATGGAATTCAACCACAGACAAACATCTTATGGCAAACTTGAGGCCTACAGAGAAAGGCAGGAGAATTCCTGAGGCCTTCATTGTTGTCCAATCTCACTATCATCTTTTTTTCCTTTCAAGTGGAGGGGCCAGGGTCAGGCAGGATATGTCCCAGTGTACTCCCACTCTGCCACTGGAAAAGAAGAACCCTCTACCCCATCATCCATCATGTTGCAGATCTGGAGTGTGGGAAACTATCACCCATGGGCCAAATGGGACCTCTCCCTGTATTCTGTTAATCAAGTGTGGCTGGAACATGAGTTATGGATGGTCTGTGGCTGCTCTCAAGCCACAGTGAAAGAGTGGAGTCATTGTCAGAGACACCACATGGACAGCAAACCTGACAGAAAATCTTTACAGAAGACTTTATGGAAAAGTCTGTGTCAATCCCTGGTCTCAAAGATCCTAGGATCATGTCACTTCTTTGAACAGAGCATAGCGCCTTCTGGGTAAAATGTAATTTCTTCACCCCCAGAGGCAAGGACTTCCATCCTTTTAGCCAGAACTCCATCTCCATCCTCCTCTATTTAAACTTTAAATGGCACATCTACATTTCTGCAGCCCAACAGGAATTCACTGTGCATGATAGCGATACTCAGAAACAGAGGTGTAAGTGTGAACTTGTGAGGGTGAGCGTGTGCTTCCCCTTTGTTAGCCACAGTGTGCAAGGAGGATATAATACAGTAGCGTGCTTTCTGTCCCACAGGAATGGCACGCGATGTGGTCGCATTGTGATCTCAGAAGGAAGCCACCTTCATAGAACAAACTTCATCTGAGAGGACTCCCAAGTCCCTTGTCCTAGACACTATGTTCCACCAAGGCTGGGGCACACAGAGGGACAGAGACTCCCCTGCCCATCAGGGTTTTGAATGACACCTGCTCTTCCAGGACAAAAGATCCTGAAACCATTCATCCACCTGTCATCCAGCCAGACGTCTATGAGAGAGATCTACTTCAAGCAGAAAGGACAGACAGAGAGACAATAAATGACAGCCTTGTGTGACAAGTGCCATGACAGGGACACTCAGGAGGACTGGGGGTGTGCAGGGTTGGCCAGACCAGGTTCCCAGGAGGACTGGGAATGCTCCAGGAGGGTGATCACAGCTGTGTCACTACAGGGAATGCTCGGGAGGACTGGAGGTGTGCAGTGTTGGCCAGACTGTGGGGCAGGGGTCTGGGAGTGCCCCAGGAGAGTGATCACAGCCATATCACTACAGAGAATGCTCGGGAGAAGTGGGGGTGTGCAGGGTGTTGGCCAGACTGGGGGCAGGGGCCTGGGAGTGCTCCAGAGGTGAACACAGCTGTCACTATAGGGAATGCTCTGGAGGACTGGGGGTGTGCAGGGTTGGTCAGAATGGGGGGCAGAGGAACCAGGAGTGCTCCAGGAGGATGTTGCAGCTGTGCCTTGTGTGGCTACACATGTCAGTGTGACTGGGCATTGGCTAGACCAGAAATGACAGGGCGGGTGAGGGGCCATGTCCCTAAACTGTCTTCTTTTTTTTTTTTTAAATATTTTATTTATTTATTTGACAGACAGAGATCACAAGTAGGCGGAGAGGCAGGCAGAGAGAGAGAGAGGGAAGCAGGCTTCCTGCTGAGCAGAGAGCCCGATGCGGGACTCGATCCCAGGACCCTGAGATCATGACCTGAGCCGAAGGCAGCGGCTTAACCCACTGAGCCACCCAGGCGCCCTCCTAAACTGTCTTCTACAAGGAAAAATTTCAGTAACGAGATTTCTTTCAGTACCATTTCATGTCACATGCACCCATGAGTCCCTAAAGCTGACTGTGTAGAACATGATGTACGTAGTTTGCCATTGCTTTCAAACCTGAGGTGCTGGGGGCAGAGCACACTGGATATTTCACACTCTGCTTTCAGAGTATGATGACCTTCCTGCCTTCATCTCTGACCCAAACACAGGGAACAAAGGCAATACAGATCTACACTTCAAAATGTCAACAGAAATCTGAAAACCCAAGTTTTCCCAGGATCTAAAGGCTCAGGACCAGGGTGACGGAAAGGAGAGGCAGAGAGCAAGGAACCAAAAGAACACGTCATGTGCATGTGAGCTGGCCCACTTCTCCACCTGTCGGAAGCAAGCCATGCCTGACAGGAGGGAGTCCCACCTGTACCCGGTCTGTCTGTTTGCTGACCTTGAGCAGAGCAGAGGATGGGCTGATCTGGGTGTGGGTGTCAGGGGGAGATGGCCAGCTGGCCACAGATGCTACCTGCCAAGTACCTGTAGGACCAGCTCCTGATCCTCAGCTAAGATGAAACAATCATTATGTTTAGTTATCTATGTCCTGGGACAGGACATGTGCTCAGTGCTTTGGTGACTATATCCTCTCCCATTTTATTTTTTAAAAACACATTAGGCAGGTTAAGATTGACATACAAAAAACTATCTGGGGGTGCCTGGGTGGCTCAGTGGTTAGAGCCTCTGCCTTCGGCTCAGGTCATGATCTCAGGGTCCTGGGATCGAGTCCCGCATCGGGCTCTCTGCTCAGCAGGGAGCCTGCCTCCTCCTCCTGTCTCTCTCTGCCTGCTTCTCTGCCTACTTGTGATCTGTCAAATAAATAAAACAAAAACAAAAACAAAAACAAAACAAAACAAAACAAAAAAACTGTAGTTAATGTATGCAACTTGACCCTCACCCTAACCCTAATATCTAGTTAAGGTATACTCAATTTAGAATATCGATCAAAAGTTAGAGGATGGTTTTTAGGAGCTAAGGAATTCAGTGACCAACCTTCTGTCTTATTCTCCCTTGAATCTGTTAAGTTGGAACACGTTCAGCCACATGCTTTCTGGAGAGTGGCCACACGGGGGCAACAGTGAGTAAACACTGACGCAAACCCCACTATAAAGCCAATTCTTCCTTCACCCTGTCAAACCTTGTTCATTCAATGTTTACAGGTGATTGTATACATTATGAAAAGTGTGACTTTGTTGAATTTAAAAAAAAAAACAAACTAATTCTTTCAACCTATTAAGAATAGAAGATGTTTTCTAAAATCTGGGAGTTGGCGAGCAGATGAAGGCCCTGGGGTCTGGGAAAAGGCTATTGCTGTCGAATCTATTCAGGTCTACTAAGGAAACAAGGATGACTTCTATTCCACTTCTTTGCAGGAAGAATTTGTGTCAACTCACAGCACTGAATCCACACAAAATAGTGTAGCTCAGAGGAAAACAAAAAGAGAATCAACAGCCTCCAGGAGCAGAGAAAGAGCCACACCCAGGAACAGAGAAGACAGACCACAGAGGCTCTGCTTAAGCCAATTTATATTTCTGTAGATCCTCTGGAGCTAGAATGCCCCCAGTGCCCCTGGGGTCATGGGTCAGGCAGAGAGCACACCCTGATACTGCACTGTTGGAACCCGTGACAAGCCTCCTGGTCCCTTCCTCTGCGAGACACCCCCTACCCCCTCACTACTCCAGCCTGCTTCTTGGAACTCCCATTCCCCTTTATGACACCATTGTTCAATTTTCCCATTACTGTCATCATATAGAGTACATAAAGTACATACTATTTTGTCATTTAAATGTTTATTGTGATGTTTGCTGTGAAACTATACTTTGCATCATCTACCTGGATGTAGATCACCTGCTGCTTTGCATGACATAACTGTGGACTCCGAGTGCCCTCATGGCGTCACAGGGGCTAGTGTCCTGGGCAAGGTCCTCACTAAGCCGGCTCAGCTGTTGCAGTGAAGGCCTGACCCGGGCACTGCTATTTTTGTGCAAGCAAGGTAGCACAGCCAAAGCCTTGGTTTGGGTTCAGAATTGCTCATGGCCCCTTGGCCACATCAGATGGCATGGGGGCACACCCTGAAGACCCTTGCAAATCCAGTGTTGTTCTGGGGAATTTCCATGGAGCAGCCATTGTGTCCAATGGAGGAACTCAATAGGAATGGGAAGGATGGGAGTCAGAACTCCTGAGATAGAATCCATCTTGGGGGTTGCCCAGAACTTCCTAGGAGTTCATTCCATAATCTTGAATGAATCCATTAATCTAAAAACATTTCCTCATTTTAGAAATAATGAGCCTAAAGCCCCGATGAAGTGACTCTCCCAGGTCATACTGGAAATCAGTGAAAGAGCCAGAATGAGCTGGGAGATGGCCTCCATCAGGATCCCCCAGAGTGGCTTTTGCTAGAGCTGCAATCACCCATTTATCTTTCCTGGACTCCCCAACTCTCATGGGACTCTTCATGGGACATATCTTGGGAACAAAGGTCATGTCAGTATCACAGAAACCTCTGACACTGGATATAAAGATGTCAATTGAGTCCCAAGCCATGGGCCATTTCAGAGTTTGTCTGCAAAAGATACGGTTGGTGGGAAACCCACATGATGACAGAGGGTAGAGGAAGATGGAAGCAGCTAAGGAAAGAGGGGGTGCCCACATCACATCTGGCCCCAGATGACACGGTGGTGTCCAGCAGGACAAGCTCCCCAAACGCCCCCCAGCACCTTCACAGAACTCACCCTAAAGTTTGAAGCTGATCTTCCTACATGGGTCAGAAGTGCTTGGCTAGCTCAGGGAAACACGACACAGGACATAAGAAAGCCACAGCCTTGACAGATGTGTTTTCATGGAACAATAGTTTTCTCCAAATATATTCTGAAATGGTAAAAAAATTCACTGATAAAACATGGATATTTTTGATTAAAAAGAAAGCCATAGTTGTTGAATTAATAAATATTTATGGAGTATCTACTTAGTGCAAATGTAAACCTTAGTCTCACCTGGGAGCTTGCAAAGTACACGGGATACAATCAATGGATCAATGGTAGGAAGGAATGCAGGCTGAGGGCTAAGAGAGCCATCCTATTCAGAGAGGCCCATTAAGAAAGCCCAATGAGAAGATGCTTTTCAGCCAAGACCAGAAAGACAGGGCCAGTGAATCCATCTGGGAGAAGAATGACAGAGCAACTTGATTTTTTATTATTTTGACCATAAAACACAAATGTCAAGAAATACTGTCTTAAGTGTTGATTTGGAACATTTGGTTCTTCTTTGTAATTATTTGGGTTACATGCTAACCTTATTCACTATAAAATGTTCTAAGAAATGTCTTATTTAAGCATGGACATCTTGTATTAAAAGGCAAATAAAGGGGCACCTGGGTGGCTCAGTGGGTTAAGGCCTCTGCCTTCAGCTCAGGTCATGATCCCAGGCTCCTGGGATCGAGCCCCACATCAGGTCCTCTGCTCAGTGGGGAGCCTGCTTCCCTTCCTCTCTCTCTCTGCCTGCCTCTCTGCCTACTTGTGATCTCTGTCTGTCAAATAAATAAGTAAAATCTTAAAAAAAAAAATAACAGGCAAAAAAACTAACCCTAGCACAACCCTAAACCTACTCCTACCCCAACCCCTGACCCTAACCCTACCCCAAACCCATAACCTTAACCCCTGACCCTAACCTGTGACCCTAAACCCTGACTGTAAACTTGACCCCAACCCTGACCCTAGGTTGGGCTCAGAGGGGTCTGTTCCCAGAGACCTGATGCCAAAGCCCCAGGGACTAAGGACACCTGAGCAAATCCAGAGGATTCCACCTGCCACCCAGAAGGAAACCATGCCATTTGGAACTCCAGAAATGGTTCAGAGCAGGAGAAATCTGCATGCCTACCTAAGGCAATCCCCACATTCAGTGCTGGCTGGACTCAAACCTGGAGCCTGACACTCACCCTGACCATGCCCTGAACTCAGCCCTTCAGTAGTCTTGCCACACAGCTGGCAGACTGAACCTGCCATGATCCTAGGCCCCAACCCTAACCCTAGATTGGCTTTTTAAAGACCATGCCCAGAGGCTTGGCTCCAGATCCTCAGGGAATGGGGACACCTCAGCGAAGCAGAGGGCTCATCCTACAACAAAGTCAGAAATCATGCCTTTTGGAACTGTAGAAAGGATTTAGAGAAGAAATATGAATGAAATCTTGAACCAATCCCTGCTTATTTATAGTTCCAAACCTTACTGAATGCAAAGCCTGAGCCTGATACTCTCCTTAACTCTAGCCCTCAATTCAGACATCTGTGAAGGTCTCCACACCTAAGCAGATCACACCTTCCATGCTCCTGGGACCACCCCTATCCTAGATTAAGACATAGGTATAAACATGAACACAAATTTCTACCAAAAGGACATACAAGAGATCAAGAGATGCATGAAAAAGTGCTCCACATCACTTAGCATCAGGGAAATACAAATCAAAACCACAATGAGATACTACCTTACAACAGCTGGCATGGCTAAAATGATCAAGGCAGGGAAAAACAAATATTGGTGAGGACGTGGTGAAAGGGGAACCCTCTTACACTGCTGGTGGAAAAGCAAGCTCGTACAGCCACTCTGCCAAATGTTATCAAGTTTCTTCAAGAACTTAAACATAGAGCTACCCTACGACCCAACAATAGCACTACTAGGTATTTACCCCAAAGACACAGATTGAATGAAAAGTAGTGGCACGTGCTCCCCAATGTTCATTGCAATATTATCCTCTCTAGCCAAAGTATGGAAAGAGCTCAGATGTTCATGGACAGATGAATGGATAAAGAAGATGTGGTTCATATCTACAACAGAATATTATTCAGCCATCAGAGAGGATGAAGACTTAGCATCACATCCACCTGGATGGAATTGGAGGGTGTTATGCTGAGCAAAATAAGTCTATCAGAGAAAGACAGTTGTACATGGGTTCACTCCTATGTGAAATAGAAGAAACACCACAGATGATCAGAGGGGAAGGGAGGGAAAGCTGAATGGGAAGTCATCAGAAAGGGAGAAAAACCATGAGAGATTCTTCAGTACAGAAACAAACTGTTGGGTTTGTTACAGAAACAAACTGAGGGTTGCTGGAGGGGAGGTGGCTAGGGGATGCGGTAACTGGGTGATGGGCATTAAGGAGGGCATGGGATGCAATTGAGCACTGGGTGTTACACACACCTGATCTATTATTGAACACTACCTCTGAAACTAATGATGTACTCTAAGTTGGCTCATTGAATTTAAGTTAAACAAAAAGAACTCAAGCAAACACTCCTAAAATCTGTATGGAACCAGCAAAGATATTGAGCAGCCAACACAATGCTGAGAAAGGAAAACAAAGCTGGAGGAGTCACAATTCCAGATTTCAAGTTCTACTACAAAGCTGTAGTCATCCTAACAGGATGGTCCTGGCACAAAAATACACACAGCAACCAAGGGAACAGGACAGAAGCTCAGATATAAACTCACAGTTGTGTGCCCAATTAATCTTCCACAAAGCAGGCAAGAATATCAAAAAGGAAAAAGACAGTCTTTACAACAAACGGTTTTCGAAAAACTGGACAGCCACGAACAAAAGAATGCAGTTACTCTGCTTCCTTACACCATAGAGACAAATAAACTCAAAACAGTTTCAAGACCTCAGTGAAAGACCAGGAACCATAAAAAACCCTACAAGAGGGCTCAGACAGTAACTTCTTGACATGGACGAAGCAGCATTTTTCTAGACTGTCTCCTGAGGCAAAGGAAAGAAAAGCAAAAATAAACTACTGAGACTATATATAAAAAAAAAAAAGTTTCCACACAGGAGAACTAGGAAGAAGTAATAATAATAAGACAACCTACTGAAAGGGAGAAGGTATTTACAAATATCCTATGCAATAAAGGGATAGTGTCCAAAATATATGGAATGGATACAACTCAACACCCCAAAAACAAGTAATCTGGTTAAAAAATAGTCTGAAGACACAAACAGACATTTTTCCGAAGAAGAAATAGAGATGGCCAATGGTCCCATGAAAAGCTGTTTCACCATTACCCAAGCTCAGGAAAATGCAAACCAGAAGTATAATGAGATATTACCACATACTGTCAGAATGGCTCCCATCAACAACACAAGGAACAGCAGGTGCTGGGAGGGTTTGGCAAAAGGGGACCCTCGTGCACAGTTGGTGGAACAACAACCTGCTGCAGCCACTGTGGAAAACAGTATGGAGGGTCCTTAAGGCGTTAAACATAGAGTTGCCCTGGATCCAGCAATAACACTACTGGGTATTTACCTAAAGCACATGAAAACGAGAACACAAAATAATGAAATCTTGCCATTTGCAGCCACATGGATGGAACTAGAGAAGATTATCCTAAGTGAAAACAGTCAGTCAGAGAAAGACAATACCATATGATGTCACTCTTGTGTAGAATTGAGGAAACAAATATACATACATAAAGGAGAAAAAAGAGACAAACCAAAATAGATTCTTTTTTTTTAAATTTATTTCAGAGTAACAGTATTCATTATTTTTGCACCACACCCAGTGCTCCATGCAATCCGTGCCCTCCTTAATACCCACCACCTGGCTCCCCCAACCTCCCACCCCCACCGCCCCTTCAAAACCCTCAGGTGGTTTTTCAGAGTCCATAGTCTCTCATGGTTCACCTCCCCTTCCAATTTCCCTCAACTCCCTTCTCCTCTCCATCTCCCCTTGTCCTCCACGCTATTTGTTATGCTCCACAAATAAGTGAAACCATATGATCATTGACTCTCTCTGTTTGACTTATTTCACTCAGCATAATCTCTTCCAGTCCCATCCATGTTGCTACAAAAGTTGGGTATTCATCCTTTCTGATAGAGGCATAATACTCCATAGTGTATATGGACCACATCTTCCTTATCCATTCGTCCGTTGAAGGGCATCTTGGTTCTTTCCACAGTTTGGCGACCGTGGCCATTGCTGCTATAAACATTGGGGTACAGATGGCCCTTCTTTTCACTACATCTGTATCTTTGGGGTAAATATCCAGTAGTGCAATTGCAGGGTCATAGGGAAGCTCTATTTTTAATTTCTTGAGGAATCTCCACACTGTTCTCCAAAATGGCTACACCAACTTGCATTCCCACCAAGAGTGTAAGAGGGTTCCCCTTTCTCCACATCCTCTCCAACACACGTTGTTTCCTGTCTTGCTAATTTTGTCCATTCTAACTGGTGTAAGGTGGTATCTCAATGTGGTTTTAATTTGAATCTCCCTGATGGCTAGTGATGATGAACATTTTTTCATGTGTCTGATAGCCATTTGTATGTCTTCATTGGAGAAGTGTCTGTTCATATCTTCTGCCCTTTATTTTTTTTTTATTTGACAGACGGAGAACACAAGTAGGCAGAGAGGCAGGCAGAGAGAGATGGAGAAGCAGGCTCCCTGCTGAGCAGAGAGCCCGACGTGGGACTCGATCCCAGGACCCTGGGATCATGACCTGAGCCGAAAGCAGAGGCCCTAACCCACTGAGCCACCCAGGCACCCCTTCTGCCCATTTTTTGATATGATTATCTGTTTTGTGTGTGTTGAGTTTGAAAAGTTCTTTATAGATCCTGGATATCAACCTTTTGTCTGTACTGTCATTTGCAAATATCTTCTCCCATTCCGTGGGTTGCCTCTTTGTTTTATTGACTGTTTCCTTTGCTGTGCAGAAGCTTTGGATCTTGATGAAGTCCCAAAAATTCATCTTCGCTTTTGTTTCCTTTGCCTTTGGAGACATAACTTGAAAGAAGTTGCTGTGGCTGATATCGAAGAGGTTACTGCCTATGTTCTCCTCTAGGATTCTGATGGATTCCTGGCTCACGTTGAGGTCTTTTATCCATTTCGAGTTTATGTTTGTGTACGGTGTAAGAGAATGGTCGAGTTTCATTCTTCTACATATAGCTGTCCAGTTTTCCCAGCACCATTTATTGAAGAGACTGTCTTTTTTTCCACTGTATATTTTTTCCTGCTTTGTCGAAGATTATTTGACCATGGAGTTGTGGGTCCATATCTGGGCTCTCTACTCTGTTCCACTGGGTCTATGTGTCTGTTTTTATGCCAGTACCATGCTGTCTTGGTGATCACAGCTTTGTAGTAAAGCTTGAAATCAGGTAACGTGATGCCGCCAGTTTTATTTTTGTTTTTCAACATTTCCTTAGCGATTCAGGGTCTCTTCTGATTCCATACACATTTCTGGGTTATTTGCTCCAGCTCTTTGAAAAATACCGGTGGAATTTTTATCGGAATGGCATTAAAAGTATCGATTGCTCTAGGCAGTATAGACATTTTAACAATGTTTATTCTTCCAATCCAAGAGCATGGAATGGTCTTCCATCTTTTTGTGTCTTCTACAATTTCTTTCATGAGTGTTCTGTAGTTCCTCGAGTACAGATCCTTTACCTCTTTGGTTAGGTTTATTCCCAGGTATCTTATGGTTCTTGGTGCTAGAGTAAATGGAATTGATTCTCTAATTTCCCTTTCTGTATTTTCATTGTTAGTGTATAAGAAAGCCACTGATTTCTGTACATTGACTTTGTATCCTGCCACATTACTGAATTGCTGTATGAGTTCTAGTAGTTTGGGAGTGGAGTCTTTTGGGTTTTCCATATAAGGAATCATGTCATCTGCGAAGAGAGAGAGTTTGACTTCTTCATTGCCAATTTGGATACCTTTTATTTCTATTTGTTGTCTGATTGCTGTTGCTAGGACTTCTAATACTATGTTGAACAAGAGTGGTGAGAGTGGGCATCCTTGTCATGTTCCTGATCTCAACTGGAAGGCTGCAAGCTTTTTCCCATTGAGGATGATATTTGCTGTGGGTCTTTCATAGATAGATTTTATGAAGTTCAGGAATGTTCCCTCTATCCCTATACTTTGAAGCATCTTAATCAAGAATAGATGCTGGATTTTGTCAAATGCTTTTCCTGCATCAATTGAGAGGACCATGTGGTTCTTCTCTTTTCTCTTATTGATTGTTCTATCACATTGATTGATTTGTGAATGTTGAACCAACCTTGTAACCCAGGGATGAATCCCACCAGGTCATGGTAGAGAATCTTTTTAATGTGCTGTTGGACCCTGTTTGCTAGGATCTTGTTGAGAATCTTAGCATCCATATTCATCAGTGATATTGGTCTGAAATTCTCCTTTTTGGTAGGGTCTTTGCCTGGTTTGAGGATCAGGGTAATGCTGGCTTCATAACAAGAGTCTGGAAGTTTTCATTCTCCTTCCATTTTTCGAAACAGCTTCAGGAGAATAGGTGTAATTTCTTCTTTGAAAGTTTGGTAGAATTCCCAAGGGAATCCATCAGGTCCTGGGCTCTTGTTTTTTGGGAGGTTTTTGATCACTGCTTCAATCTCCTCACTAGATATCGGTCTATTCAGGTTGTCAATTTATTCCTGGTGCACTTTTGGGAGTTTAAAGGGTGGGGAAAGCCACCGTTCATCTAGCATCGTTCTGGAAGCCAGAGCCCATGCCCGGTTCCGAAGAGGCCCAGGGCCCAAACCGCCATGAGAGCCGGTCACCCCAAAACCGCATCCACCCAGGCAGAAGACAGCAGCGCTCTCCACAGGGTGTGTGGAGGCTCGAGGAACGTGCTGGGAGCGAGAAACAGGTCTGCTGAGAGAGCAGCCTTCCCCTCTAACAACGCTGTCGAGGGAAGGTGCCTCCGCAAACTCGCTCCTGCCAGAGAACACAGGAGCCTTCGGAAGCGTGTGTGAGGCAACTGGGGGTAGTGCAGCCATCTCACCTAGGAGGCCGGAGCATGCGGCCTGCACCCACGGCGAGAACCCTGTTCCAGGGAGACAGACGTGATTTCCAAACGTACTTGAAGAAGCCTCAGCCCACGGGCCCTACAGCCGAGCGCTCGGACGCCTTCCCGTCAGGAAAGACGTTGGCGCACCTATGGCTCGTGAAGACGGAACCCCCTTCGTAAGGGCGGTGGGACAGCATTGGCAAGGTGCCACGCACTGACCTGGGTGATCTAAGTGGTCGCAACCTGATTCCTTGTGCCAGAAGCTTGTTCCGGGGGCACAGCAGTGATGCCAAACGTCCTGGAAGAAGCTGAAGCTAAGGGCCCTATGCAAGAAGTGCTAAGACGCCTTCCTGTCAACAAAGCCATTTCTGCGCATGTGGCTCATGAAGAGGGACCACTGTTGTGATGCCTGCGTGATAGCATCGGCGAGGTGCGCTGTGCCAACCCATGAGGAGGAATCCAGTCAACGAGGCATCCTTCCACGAGCTAACGCCTCCCAGGCTGGCGGGAGGGCTAGCCAACGTGCGTGGTACAGGATGCAGTAAGGAACACACCCTGGGCTCTGAGGAAGCAGTTCTGTAGAGCACCCCTCTCCAGGCATGACTTTCATCACGAGGGCAGACCTCTCTCACAACCTAAGCTCAGAAATCAAGGAGGGGGCCTTGGGCTTAAGGCCCAGGCACGATACTGGAGTGACGATTAGGACCTGAAGCGGCCTCCGACCACAAGGTGCAGGCGTTGCCAAAGTGTGTGGGACAGCTCGGGGAACGTGTTTGGTGCTACCCGGTGAGCGAGAAACACGTCTGTGGTGAAGGTGCCTTTCGGCTCTGACAGAACTGGAGAGAGAAGGTGCAGCCACATACGTGGGCTGGCGTGGGAACACAAGTGTACCGCACAGTGCGTATGGGGCAAGAGGAAATCGGAAATCACCTCACCTAGGACACCGAGGTGCGTGCAGATGGTTCCATTCAACGAATGCCTGGTTGCCTCAAAGGGGCAGCACGCTACCATGCACGCCACTCTAAGGAACAACAGGGCAGGGAAAGCCTCTGTTCATCTAGCATCATTCTGGAAGCCAGAGCCCATGCCCGATGCAGAAGAGGCCCAGGGGCCCAAACCGTCGTGAGAGCCGATCACCCCGAAACCGCATCCACCCAGGCAGAAGACAGCAGCGCTTTCCACAGGGTGTGTGGAGGCTCAAGGAACGTGCCAGGCCCTTTGCTGGGAGCAAGAAACAGGCCTGCTGAGAGAGCAGACTTCCCCTCCAACAACGCTGTTGAGGAAAGGTGCCTCCACAAACTCACTCTTGCCAGAGAACACAGGTACCTTCGGAAGCGTGTGTGAGGTGAAAGGGGGCAGTACAGCTGTCTCACCTAGGAGGCCAGTGCGTGCGGCCTGCACCCTCCGCGAGAACCCTGTTCCAGGGAGACAGATGTGATTTCCAAACGTACTTGAAGAAGCCTCAGCCCACGGGCCCTACGGCCGAGCGCTCAGACGCCTTCCCGTCAGGAAAGACGTTGGCGTACCTATGGCTCGTGAAGACGGAACCCCCTTCGTAAGGGCGGTGGGACAGCATTGGCAAGGTGCCACACACTGACCTGGGTGATCCAAGTGGTCATGACCTGATTCCTTGCGCCAGAAGCTTGTTCCAGGGGCAAGAAGTGCTAAGACACCTTCCTGTCAACAAAGCCATTTCTGCGCATGTGGCTCATGAAGAGGGACCACGGTTGCGATGCCTGCGTGATAGCATCGGCGAGGTGCGCTGTGCCAACCCATGAGGAGGAATCCAGTCAACGAGGCTTCCTTCCATGAGCTAACGCCTCCCAGGCCGGTGGGAGGGCTAGTCAACGTGCGTGGTACAGGATGCAGTAAGGAACACACCCTGTCCTCAAAGCCATTTCCGCGCATGTAGCTCCTGAGGAGGGACCGCCGTTGCGATGCCTGCGTGATAGCATCGGTGAGGTGCGGTCTTCTCTGCCTGACAGGTAGGCAACACGGTTTTTTCCTTAGTCTTGCTCCAGTGGGGCAGCCCGATGGTGGGTGTCGGGCTGAGGGAAGCCGTGCTTCTCTCAGAAGTAAACCGGCGCTGTCAGAACAGGAGGGTTTGTTCTGCTCTGGGTCCCGTTCTCATGGTAGCAGCAGTAGTTGTTCTCGATGCACTTGTGTGGGGCTTCTGTGAGGCCGCGTGAAGGGGTGCCTCTTTGGATGCTGTCTGGGATCCGAGCCTGGGTGGCCTGCCTTAGGCTTCCGCACCAACACACGGGGGCGAACTTTCTCTGCAAAGGAGCCCTGCTCACGAAAGGCAGCTAGCTGGGTTTTGTGCTTGTTTCAGGGAGGGAAGGCTGCGGTTCTCTCCTGAGTTTTCCAGGCTGAGGTTTGAGGAGGCCTCTTTGTCCATGGAGCGACATGGTGCGGGAACAGTATTCACATTCCCCACTGACTTCTTTCTCCCCGGGAGGTAGAGGGACGTTACCTCAGCCGTTCTTACACACACACACTCTTGGCACACTGCTTCGCCGTTGAGGATGCAAGGCGCTGACGGGGCTCAGCAAGCGGGTCGATTTTTCTGTCATTTACATTTCTCTTCGTGGATGTTGCTCAGGCAAGGACGTTGGTCCCCGAGATCGGCTGCTTTTTTGGATCAGGGCCCCGTTGGCAGGTGCGGCTTCCAGGCCCCTGTGGGAGACTCCTCTGTCTCCCTGGAACCTGCTGTGCGACCTGAGTACTGGAGGCAACGGCATGGTCTCGGAGTGGTGCCAAGGCCCTCAGGATGTGTGTCTTTTCTCCAGCGTCTGTCAGAAGTTTTTTGGCTTTCCGTGAAAGCGGAGCTGACTGTGTCCCCTCCATGAAGCTTGTTCTTGGGTTTGTTGCATTCACGGCTTGCTCTATGCTTCTCCATGTCAGAACTGCTTCTCTCCTCAGGGCCCTGAGTGAGGGCAAGCAGTGTGCCAAGGCGTCGTCCTGATATCAAGCTGTTGCACGTGCCCTGTGCACGCCACACCCTTTTGGGGCAGGCCTCTCTGCTCAGGGCGCCTCCAAGATTTCAGCCTGAAGGAAGATCTCGCCATTCGGTCTTCTCTGCCTGACAGGTAGGCAGCACAATTTTCTCCTGAGGCTTGCTACAGTGGGGCCGCCCGATGGCACGGGTCGGGGTAAGGGAATCCTTGCTTCTGTCAAAAGTAGTCCCGGGCACTCAGAATGGGAGCCTGTGTTCTGCCCTGGGTTCTGTGGTCAGGGTAGCAGCAGAAGCTGGTCTCGACGCACTTGTGAGGGGCTTCGGTGAGGCCGCGTGAAGGGGCGCCTCCTCGGATGCCATCCACAACCCGAGCATTGGCGGCCTTCCTTAGGCTTCTACACCAACACAGGGGGGCAAACTTTTCTCTTTCTGCGAAGGAGCCCTGCTCACGAAAGGCAGCTCGGTTTCATGCTTGTTTCTGGGAGGGAAGGCCACGGTTCTCTCCTGAGTTTTCCAGGCTGAGGTTTGAGAAGGCCTCCTCAGTGGAGTGACATGGTGCGGGACAGTGTTCGCATTCCCCACTGACTTCTTTCTTGCCAGGAGGCATAGGAACTTTCCCTCAGGCATCCACACACACCCTCTTAGATAATGGCTTCCCCGTTGAGGATGCAAGGCGCTGACATGGGAGGGGCCAGCCCCTCAGCGTGGTCCCTCCCCTGTCAGAATGCAGGCCGATCCCTTGCTTATGGGCGTTCTTTCTTGAGGGACGTGTTTGGGGAGAACATGTGTTCCCGAGAACTGAGACTTTTCTGTAATGCAGGGACCAGCTGGCTGGTCCAGCTTCCAGGCCGCTGAGTGACACTCCTCAGGTTCCCTGAAACACACCATCACACCAAATTTGCTGGCCGCACCAACATTGTCCTGGGGTTGGGTCCAAAGCCCTCAGGATGTGTGTCCTAGACAGTGTCTAGGAGAAGGCATTTGGCTCTCGGGCAAACTGGAGCGGCCGGCGTCCCCTCCGCTAAGCCCGATTGCGGAGCTCAGGCATCCATGGCTTGCTCTGTGCTTCTAGGTGTCCTGTCAAAACTGCCTCTTTCTTCAGGGGACCGAGTGTGGTGTGGGGTGCCCAGGCATCATCCTGAGGTAAACCCGTGGCCCGTGTCTTGCGCTCTCGCCACCCATTTCAAGCAGGCTGCTCTGCTCAGCGCACCTCCAACATGTTTGCCTGAAGGAGGGCCTCACCCTACTGTCCTCTGCGTGAGACAGGAGGGCCGCATGGTGCTTTCCCAACTGCTTGCTCAAGGGGGGCTGGCAGATGGCGAGGATCAATCTGAGGGAAGTGGGGCTGCTGTCAGAAGGATGCCCGTACACTCAGAGCAGCAGGGTGTGCTCTGCTTCTGCTGTGGGACCCGCGGGCATGGGAGCAGCAGGGGCAGGGGCTGACGCCCTTGTGTGGGGCTTCCATGAGGCCAGGTGAAGGGGCGCCTTCTCGGCTGTCCTCCAACCCAATGCCGGGAAGCCTTCCTTCGGCTTCCGCACCAACACATGTGGTCCAGCTGCTCTTCCTTTGCGTAAGTGCTCTGCTCATGAAAGGCTGCTCCGCTTTAGGCTTGTTTCTTGGAGGTAAGGCTATGGGACTCTCTCAAGCTTTCCAGGCTCTGGTTTGAGAAGGCATCCTTCTCCATGGGGCGACGCTGTGCAGGGACAGTGTTTGCCTTCTGCCCTGACTTCTCTCTTCACAGGGAGGCAGAGGGACTTTACATCAGGCATTCACACACACCCTCTTAGAAAATGGCTTCCCCGTTGATGACACAAGGAGTTGACATAGGAGGGGCCGGCCCCTCATCGTGGGTGCTCCCCTGTCAGGAAGCGTGCCGCTCCCTCGCTCATCCACGCTTCTCTCTTGGTGGACGTCACTCGGGGGAGGACGTGTGTCCCTGAGAACACGGCTTTCTTGGAATGCAGGGACAGCTGGCTGGTCCGGCTTCCAGGCCCCTGGGTGACATGCCTCAGGCTCCCTGAATCTCACCGTTGGACCAGAGGTGCTGACGGCACCGACAGGGTCCTGGGGTGGGGACCAAAGCCCTCAGGATGTGTGTCTGTGCGCCATCATCTGGGAGAAGACTTTTGGGTCTTGGGGAAACCGAGCGACCTGGGTCCCCTCCGCCAAGCCCGTTCACGGAGCTGAGGCATCCAAGGCTTGCTCTGTGCTTCTAGGTGTCAGAACTGTCTCTGTCTTCATGGGACCGAGTGTGGCATTCAGTGCCTAGTCATCGTCCTGAGGTAAACCTGTGGCCAGTGTCTTATGCTCTTGCCACCCGTTTCAGGCAGGCTGCTCTGCTCAGGGCTCCTCCAAGATGTTTGCCTGAAGGAGGGCCTCACCCTCCTGTTCTCTCTGCACCTTCCTTAGACCTCCAAATTGGTGTTGGAGGGGCATCGTTCATTCAACACCATGTCAGGGGACACTCGTCGCATTCCCCACCGGCTCACTTCTCACGTGGAGGCAGAGGGCTTTTTCCTCAAGTCTTCATGCACATACGCACGCACACAGTCACATACACACACTCACGCTGTGCAGAAGGTGTCCATCTTTGTGATGCAGGACGGTGCCGGGAGATGCCAGCCTAAAGGCCTTGTCCCTCTGGCCAAAGGACAATTGGTCTTTCCCTTGTCCTTGTAGGCTTCTCTCCTTGGGGAAGATGTGTGTTGTTGGACAGTTTCCCCTGAGGAGGTTTATGCTTAGGGTACAGAGCCTGGCACGCTGGTTTGGCTTCCAGGTGTCCCAGGGGGAACACTCCTGTATCCCTGAAAACCCAAGTCAGGGCAGGGGCGCAGGCATCTCAAACTCTCTGTTGGGGGAGTTCTAGGGCCCCTGGGAGAGAAGGGCATTCGCCTGCATCTGGGAGGGAGACTGCATCCAGCTCCCTGCCAACATGTTCACGGTGGCCTGTCTTCTCCATTGCTCTTTCTCAGAGCTAAGGGCTCCTCACTTTCCGCCCTTCTGACAGAACTCCAAAAGGCCTTTGTTTGCGCAGGACCACGCATTGAGTTCCCGCAGGCTCGATTCACTGAGGGACACATCGGCCATTTGCTTGTGCTTCCAAACACCTTGTGGGAAAGGCCTCTCTGCTCAGGGTGCTGGACGTCTGTAGCCTGAAGGAGGCTTTAGCGACCACAGACACTTCTCTCCCCAGAAGTGTCTAGCCATGCACTCTTGTCCTGCCTTAACACGCAGGCCCAGGGCAGGGTGACTGCGAGTGTTAGGCTGAGAGAGTAGATAAGTCAGCGCTGGTGTTTCCGCAATGAGAAGTAGAGTTTGTGTTCTGTGGTCAGGCATGCATTTGGTGCCCACGGTTAGGCAAGAGGCCATGGAGTCGGTGTGATCTGATCCCATGGCAGCGTGGGTACCCATTCTGAATGAAGTGGTAAAGGGCACTTTATAAAATTCTCTGATCTAAATGTCCATCTCGTGCCTCAGTTTTATTACCTCCATTCCACACTGGTTCGAATTCTTCTGTCCTCTGAAATTAGGTGTAGTCATGAAAAGTTGTTTAGCTTCAGGAATGATTCTTATAGGTCAGTCTACAGCACTTTCTTTTTTTTTAATTTTTATTTTTTTTATTAACATAAAAGGTATTATTAGCCACAGGGGTACATATCTGTGAATTGTCAGATTTACACATACCTTCCTTAATGTCCTTAACCCCACCACCTTCTCCCCTCCCTTCCTCCCCCTGGCAACCCTCAGTTTGTGAGAATAAGAATCTCTTATGGTTTGTCTCCCTCCAGATCACATTTTGATTCATTTATTCCTCTTAACCCCCCAACCCCCCATGATTCCTCTCAACTTCCTCATATCAGGGAATCATATGAAAATTTCCTTTCTCTGATTGACTTATTTCACTCAGCATAATACCCTCTTGTTCCATCCATGTCGTTGCAAATAGCAAGATTTCATTTCTTTTGATGGCTGCATAGTATTCCATTGTATATATATACACATCACATCTTTATCCATTCATCTGTTGATGGACATGTAGGTTCTTTCTATAGTTTGGCTATTGTGGACATTGCTGCTATAAACATACAGCTGCACGTGCCCCTTCTGATCACTACATTTTTACCTTTAGGGTAAATACCCAGTAGTGCGATTGCTCGGTCATAGGGTAGCTCTATTTTTAACTTTTTGAGGAACCTCCATGCTGTTTTCCAGAGTGGCTGCACCAGCTTGCATTCCTACCAATAGTGTAGGAGGGTTTCCCTTTCTCTGCAACCTTGCCAACATCTGTCTTTTCCTGACTTGTTAATTTTAGCCATTCTGACTGGTGTGAGGTGGTATCTCATTGTGGTTTTGATTTGTATTTCCCTAATGCCGAGTGATGTGGAGCACTTTTTCATGTTGGCAACCTGGCTGTCTTCCTTACAGAAATATCTGCTCATGTCCTCTTCCCATTTCTTTATTGGATTACCTGTTCTTTGGGTGTTGAGTTTGATAAGTTCTTTATAGATTTTGGATACTAGCCCTTTATCTGATATGTCATTTGTGAATATCTTCTCCCATTCTGTCAGTTGTCTTTTGGTTTTGTTAACTGTTTGCTTTGCTATGCAAAAGCTTTTGATCTTGATGAAGTCCCAATAGTTCATTTTTGCCCTTGCTTTCCTTGCCTTTGGCGATGTTTCTAGGAAGAAGTTGCTGAGGTTGAGGTCAAAGAGGGTGTACCTGTGTTCGCCTCAAGGATTTTGATGGATTCCTGCCTCCTATTGAGGTCTTCCATCCATTTTGAGTCTATTTTCTTGTGTGGTGTAAGGAAATGGTCCAGCTTCATTCTTCTGCATGTGGCTGTCCAATTTTCCCAACACCATTTGTTGAATAGACTGTTGTTTTTTCATGGACATTCTTTCCTGCTTTGTTAAAGGTTAGTTGACCATAGAGTTGAGGGTCTCTTTCTGGGCTCTTTATTCTGTTCCATTGATGTATGGGTCTGGTTTTGTGTCAGTAATGTACTGTCTTGAGATTACAGCTTTGTAATAGAGCTTGAAGTCTGGAAATGTGATACCACCAACTTTGGCTTTCTTTTTCAACATTCCTCTAGCTATTCAGGGTAGTTTCTGGTTCTATATAAATTTTAAGATTATTTATTCCATTTCTTTGAAAAAAAATTGATGGGGCTTGCATGAAATGTGTAGATTGCTTCAGGTAGCATCAATATTTTCACAATATTTGTTCTTCTAATCCATGAGCATGGAACGTTTTTCCATTTCTTTGTGTCTTCCTCAATTTCTTTCATAAGTACTTTATAGTTTTCTGAGTACAGATTCTTTGCCTCTTTGGTTAGGTTTATTCCTAGGTATCTTATGGTTTGGGGTGCAATTGTAAATGGGATCGACTTCTTAATTTCTCTTTCTTCTGTCTTGCAGTTGATGTATAGAAATGCAACTGACTTCTTCGCATTGATTTTATATCCTGACACTTTACTGAATTCATGTCTGAGTTCTAGAAGTTTTGGAGTGGAGTCTTTTGGGTTTTCCACATAAAGTATCATACCATCTGCAAAGAGTGAGAGTTTGACCTCTTCTTTGCCTATTCAGTTGCCTTTTATTTCTTTCTGTTGTCTGATTGCTGAGGCTAGGACTTCTAGTACTTTGTTGAATAGCAGTGGTGATGGTGGACATCGCAGCCATGTTCTTGACCTTAGTGGAAAAGCTCTCAGTTTTACCCCATTGAGAATGATATTTGCTGTGGGTTTTTCATAGATGGTTTTGATGATATTGAGGTAGGTGCCCTCTGTCCCTACACTTTGAAGAGTTTGGATCAGGAAAGGATGATGTGCTTTGTCAAATGCTTTTTCAGCATGTATTGAGAGGATCATAGGGTTCTTGTTCTTTCTTTTATTAATGTATTGTATCACATTGTTTGATTTGTGGATGTTGAACTAACCTTGCAGCCCTGGAATAAATCCCACTTGGTTGTGGTGAATAATCCTTTTTTTTTTTTTAAATTAAAAAAATTTTTTTAATTTTTTCAGCGTAACAGTATTTATTATTTTTGCACCACACCCAGTGCTCCATGCAATCCATGCCCTCTCTAATACCCACCACCTGGTTCCCCCAACCTCCCACCCCCGGCCCCTTCAAAACCCTCAGGTTGTTTTTCAGAGTCCATAGTCTCTCATGGTTCACCTCCCCTTCCAATTTCCCTCAACTCCCTTCTCCTCTCCATCTCCCCTTGTCCTCCATGCTCTTTGTTATGCTCCACAAATAAGTGAAACCATATGATCATTGACTTTCTCTGCTTGATTTATTTCACTCAGCATAATCTCTTCCAGTCCCACCCATGTTGCTACAAAAGTTGGGTATTCATCCTTTCTGATGGAGGCATAATACTCCATAGTGTATATGGACCACATCTTCCTTATCCATTCATCCACTGAAGGGCATCTTGGTTCTTTCCACAGTTTGGCGACCGTGGCCATTGCTGCTATAAACATTGGGGTACAGATGGCCCTTCTTTTCACTACATCTGTATCTTTGGGGTAAATATCCAGTAGTGCAATTGCAGGGTCATAGGGAAGCTCTATTTTTAATTTCTTGAGGAATCTCCGCACTGTTCTCCAAAGTGGCTGCACCAACTTGCATTCCCACCAAGAGTGTAAGAGGGTTCCCCTTTCTCCACATCCTCTCCAACACACGTTGTTTCCTGTCTTGCTAATTTTGTCCATTCTAACTGGTGTAAGGTGGTATCTCAATGTGGTTTTAATTTGAATCTCCCTGATGGCTAGTGATGATGAACATTTTTTTCATGTGTCTGATAGCCATTTGTATGTCTTCATTGGAGAAGTGTCTGTTCATATCTTCTGCCCATTTTTTAATATGATTGTCTGTTTTGTGTGTGTTGAGTTTGAAAAGTTCTTTATAGATCCTGGATATCAACCTTTTGTCTGTACTGTCATTTGCAAATATCTTCTCCCATTCCGTGGGTTGCCTCTTTGTTTTGTTGACTGTTTCCTTTGCTGTGCAGAAGCTTTGGATCTTGATGAAGTCCCAAAAATTCATCTTTGCTTTTGTTTCCTTTGCCTTTGGAGACATACCTTGAAAGAAGTTGCTGTGGCTGATATCGAAGAGGTTACTGCCTATGTTCTCCTCTAGGATTCTGATGGATTCCTGGCTCACATTGAGGTCTTTTATCCATTTTGAGTTTATCTTTGTGTACGGTGTAAGAGAATGGTTGAGTTTCATTCTTCTACATATAGCTGTCCAGTTTTCCCAGCACCATTTATTGAAGAGACTGTCTTTTTTTCCACGGTATATTTTTTCCTGTTTTGTCGAAGATTATTTGACCATAGAGTTGAGGGTCCATATCTGGGCTCTCTACTCTGTTCCACTGGTCTATGTGTCTGTTTTTATGCCAGTACCATGCTGTCTTGGTGATCACGGCTTTGTAGTAAAGCTTGAAATCAGGTAACGTGATGCAGGGGCATACTGCTTTTGTGTTCTCCCAGGACCTTCTGTTTCTATCACCTCCACTTAAGTGTGAATAAGAGGTAGCAGGACATACTTCCAGAATTCAGGGCAAACTTGTTCCCCCCCATTTTATCCAGGACACTGAAACAACAGAGTGAGAAATTCTTCAAGATCACATAAGTTCTGGTGACACAAGGAGGTGACTTGTTTCTGAAGATGGGGAGTATCAAACACACTGTCCTGAAAAATGGAAAGACTGGAAATATGCCCAGGGAGCTTTCCTGTACACACAGATGAGCCAGCTCCCAGGCTTGTTGCCTGTACATGCACCTAATCCTGTTTCTATTTTATTGTTATTATTTTTAAATATTTTTTAATATTCAGTTAGCCACCACATAGTACATCATTAGTTTTTGATGTAGTGTTCAACAATTCATTAGCTGCATATAACACCCAGTGTCCTCCTGTTTCTATCACGACTAAGGTAATGTCTGTACAGATCTGCATTCAAGGAATCCCTATTTCAGTGTTCTGTGTTGATCCCAACATCAGAATGTCTTCTGTGCTCATCTGTGGAATGCTAGATGTTCCCAGGGTTCCCAAAACCAGGAATGTCCCAATGATAGCTACTGTACTGCACAGGACTCCAGGCTATGAGTACACACCACTGCTGAGTTTCCATGAGATTTCTCCCAAGGACTGGGGAGATTTGTTCATAGACCTCACAAGATAAGGCCTGACCTCTCAGATTTTTTTTTTTTTTAAGGAAATTTTGGCCAAGTTCCAGATTTGGCCTTTGATCTCTGTAGATTTGTCCAGAGATCTGAGATTTGATCAGATGATTCCTGAAAGGTAACCTGAAAATATATGGTATTTTCCCCAAGATTACATGAGAGCTGGCTAAGGCAAAGGTAGGTTTATCTTTATTTTGCTTGGGGGCTTGGTGTCGGTGAGACACACACAGACAGCCTTAATGTGTTAAAAGACTGGGAAAGCCCCCCAGAAGCCTGCATGTGTGCTCAGATGTCCAGCTTGGATGCATATTGCTTCTGCCTTCTTCCTTGCCCTCCTCTTTCTATTACCTCCATTTAAGTGTGAAGAGGACACAGAGCCCACTCATCCTGAATTCAATGCTACCTTGTTACTCCCACTTTTCCCAGGATGCTGAAACACTAGGGATATAGAAGGACTCCTTGTGTCTTTGTGCAGGTCATGTCTGGGAGCATTTATGAAACTGCAAATATTGGAAGTTGTGGCCAATCCTGGTATGTGCCATCCCTGCCCACTTAAGTAGCATAAAGCAGTCTCTGCTAGGTAGTGCCAGGTCCTGAGGGTGCCAGAGATTTAGGCAGGCATCTCATGAGTTTTGGCCCTAAATCTTGATGGCTGGAGTCAAAATCTCATGAAAATTTGAATAAGATACCATGAGAGTTGGACTGAGATCACATGAGATTTGGACAAAGATAATGTGAGATCTGACAAAGGGAAGAGGTGGCTCATTTTTGTGGGTGCCAAGTCTCAAACAGTCTGTCCTAAATTGTCAAAATCCTGGGAAATCACCCAAGGAATGGTCCTGTGTTTTTAGATGAGCCAGCTCCCAGGTTTGTTGCCTTTTTCTGCACCTAATTGCCTCCTGTGTGTATTACCTCTAAGGTAATGTCAGTAAAGGACCTGGAGGCCATCCCTTGCTATTTCAGTGCTCTGTTTTGACCCCCAACATCAAAATGGCATCAATGGAAGTTTGTGGAATCTCAGGTGTTCCCAGGGTTCCCCAAACCAGGTATGCCCCAATGCTAGCTATTAATCTGCACTGGAGTCATGCTTAGGAAGTTCCCAGCCCTGCCAATAATCCTGGAGATTTCCCCCCAGGTGTTGCATGATTTGGCCATAGATCCTGGGAGCTTAGGCCTGACATGTCAGGAGATTTGGGCCTAGTTCTAAGCAGAGACCTTTGATCACCTGAGATTTGTCCAGAGATCTCATGTGATTAGTTCTGAGGATTCCTGAGAGGTAGCTTGATAATTAGCTAGATGTGCCCCAAGATTACATGAGATCTGGCTAAGGCAAAAGGAGGTTTATCTTTATTTTGGGGATGGAGAGATGCACACAGACAGCCTTGAGGTTTTGAAAGACTGAGAATGCAGTCAGAAACCTGCCTGTGTGCCCAGATATCCAGCTTAAAGGCATATTGCTTCTGTCTTCTCCCCTGCCCTCCAGTTTCTATTACCTCCATTTAAGTGTGATGAAGAGGAAACAGGGCTCATTCATTTTGAATTCAGTCTTGTTTCCCCCACTTTATCCAGGATGCCGAAACATGAGGGACATAGGAGGGAGACACTTTGAGTCTTCATGCTTTCTATATCTGGGAGCACTTCTCAAACTGCAAATATTCGTTGCTGTGCCTAACTCTGAAATGTGTCATCCTTACCTAAGTTTCATGAAGCAGGCTCTGCTAGGTAGTGCTATGTCCTTCTGAATGTGCAGGAGCTTTGGCCAGAGATCTCATGAGTTTTGGCCCTAGATTTCATTGGCTGGGTGTGAGATCTCATCAGATTTGGATGAGTTCTCACAGGAGTTCGGCTCAGATCACATGAGATTTGCTCCAAGTTGACATCAGATCAGACACAGGAAAGAGGTGGCTTGTTTCTGTGAGTGGCAAGTCTTAGACTGCTTTGAGTTACTGAAGCCTGGGAAAGTACCCAGGGAGCCTTTCTGTATGTTCAGATAGCCAGGATCCAGGCTTGTTGCCTCTTCCTGGACCCAATGCCCTCTTGTGTCTGTCACCTCTAAGGTAATGTCAATAAGGGACTTGGAGGCCATTCATCCTTATATCAGTGTTCCATTTTGACTCCAACATCAGAATGGCATCTGTAGGCATTTGTGGAATGCCAGGTGTTCTCAGGGTTCCCCCGAAAAGGAATGTCCCAGTGCTCACTATTGCAGCACAGGAGTCAAGGCTAAGGAGTTCCCAGCCCTTCAAAATTTCTGGGAGATTTCTCCCCTGTTTTTCAAGGTTTGGCCATAGATTTTGTAAGATTAGTCCCAACCTTTTAGGAGATTTTTGTGGAGTTCCAAGCAGTGACATTTGATCTCCTGAGATATGTCCAGAGATACTGTGAGATTTGGTCCAAAGATTCCTGAGAGGTAATCTGAGAATTCCGGAAATTTTACCCAAGATTATGTGAGATCTGGCTAAGGCAGGAGGAGGCTTATCTTTTCATGTGGGGGGGAGGGGTGAGACACACAGACAACATTAACCTGTTGAAAGACTGGGAAATCTGTTTCTTATATTCCACTTATAAGTATAGGAAACAAAGTGAGGGTTGCTGGATGGGAACTGGTTGGGGGGATGGGATAATTTGGTGGTGGGCAATAACAATTAAGGAGGGCACAAGATGTAATGAGCACCAGGTGTTATACACAACTGATGAATTACTGAACTCTACACCTGAAACTAGTGATATACTATATGTTGGCTAATTGAATGTAAATTTTAAAAAAGGACTGGGAAGGGGCGCCTGGGTGGCTCAGTGAGTTAAGCCTCTGACTTTGGCTCAGGTCATGATCTCAGGGTCCTGGGATCGAGTCCCACATCGGGCTCTGCTCAGCAGGGAGCCTGCTTCTCCCTCTCTCTCTGCCTGCCTCTCTGCCTACCTGTAATCTCTGTCTGTCAAATAAATAAATAAAATCTTAAAAAAAAAAAAAAAAAGGACTGGGAAAACTCCAGAAGGCTGCCTGTGTGCTCAGATGTCCAGCTCATGGGCTAAATGCTAATCTTTTCTCCCACTGCCTTCCGGTTTCTATTACACCAATTTTAGTGTGAATAATAGCACACAGGGCCCATTAATCCTGAACTCAGTGCTACCTTGTTACCCCCACTTTTCCCACCAGGGATATAGGAGTGAGACACCTTGGTCATTATTCAGGTCACATCTGAGGTTATTCATTGAACTGCAAATATTGTCAGTTATGCCCAATCCTGGGATGTGCCATCCCTACCTACTTACATAACACAAAGCAGTCTCTTCTGGGGTGTGCCAGGTCCTACTAAGGCCTGGGCATTTTGTCTAGATATCTCATGAGGTTTGGCCCTAGATCTTTCTGGCTGAGCCCCACATCTCACATGATTTGGATTCAGAGCACATAAGTATTTCCCCAAGATCAGGAGAGATCTGGAAAAGTTGAAGAGGATCCTTGTTTCTGAAGGAGGTAAGTCTCATACTGTCATGAACTGCTAAAAGCCTTGGAAAGCACCCAGGGAGACTTTCAGTGCATTCAGATGCACTAGCTCTATGATTGTTTCCTCTTCCTGCACTCCTCCTTCATGCCCATCACAAAATTACTCCATCCACCCCCATCCATCAACCTCCAGATTGTTTCCTATAATTAACAATCTCTCATGGTTTGTCTCCTCAATTACTCTCCATTCTGTTTTCCCTCTCTTCCCCTATGATCCTCTGCTCTGTTTCTTATATTCCATATGACTGAAGCCATATGATAATTTTCTTTTTCTGTTTGACATATTTCACTCAGAATAATACACTCCAGTTCTATCCACACATATATAGATATAGATATAAGTATCTATATCTATATATATGTAGATATATATACACCATGTCTTTTTTATACAGTCATCTGTTGATGGAGAGCTAAGCTCTTTTCACAGTTTGGCTATTGTGGACATTGTGGACACTGCTGCTATGAGCATTGGGGTGCATGTGCCTTTTGAATCACTACATTTGCATTGTTAAGATAAAATGTAATAATGAAATTGCTTGCTGGGATGTAGGGTAGCTCTATTTTTAACTTAATGAGGAACCTTCATACTGTTTACCAGAGTGACTGTATGAGCTTGCATCAAGAGTATAAGAGGGTTCCACTTTTTCCACACCCTTGCTAACATTTGTTGTTTCCTGACTTGCTAATTTTAGCCATTATGACTGGTGTGAGGTGATACATCACTGTGGTTTTGATTTCTGTTTTCTTTTTTTTATTATGTTCAATTAGCCAACATATAGTACATCATTAGTTTTTGATATATGTTCAGTGATTTTTTAGTAGCATATAACACCCAGAGCTCATCACACATACCCTCCATAATGCCCATCACCCAGTTACCTCATCCTCCTACACCCCCTCCCTTTCCACAAGCCTCAATTTGTTTGCCAGAGTCCAGAGCCTAACTACTTAGGGGTGGAGTCTTTTGGGTTTTCCACATAAAGTATCATGTCATCTGTGAAGAGAGAAAGTTTGACTTCTCTGCCAGTTTGAATGCCTTTTGTTTCTTTTTGTTGTCTGATTCATGAGGCTACAACTTCTAGTACTATGTTGAACAGGAGTGGAGACGGTGGTCAACCCTGTCGTGTTCTTGACCTTGAAAAGCTCTCAGTTTTCCCCATTGAGAATGATATTTGCTGTGGGCTTTTCGTAGATGACTTTTATGATATTGAGGTATGTTCCCTCTATTCCGGTGTTTTGAAGAGTTTTAATCAAGAGAGGATGCTGTATTTTGTCAATTGCCTTTTCTGAAATTGAGAGGACCATATAGTTCTTGTCTTTTATTAAGAAAAGGGAGCACTGACTGACTCCTCTTTAGGAGAAAAGGGTTATATGTACAGCTATGGAGAATTACGGTTCCTCCTTTACATACAAAGAAAAATATTAATAAAAAAGTGCTTCATTGATCGAAAAGGGCTAAGAGCTGCAAGCATTTATTCACACTGTACATCAGACCCAAGAAACCCATATCATAACCTCTTGGCACCTTTCACTAGGAACTGCACAATCTTTTTAATTAGACTGACTTCTCCCCACCTGCATGGCCAGAACATACAGAGTGTGGAGAAGAACTACACCCTGTTTCACTAAAGTCAGACTCTGAGCTACCTGCAGCCACTAGGAAGTCAGAGACTCATTCTGATGCTCTTGGCTTTGCCTGGACTGACAGCTCCAGGGGAGGCTCTGGGCCACCTTGTAACCACACCCAGGCACACACAGGAGCCACCTTCCTGAGACACAACTTCCCTTGGCCAGGGAATTGCTTCCAAAGGGTCAGAGAGTTCCCTGGTCTCATCCCCATCTGCTCACCACGATCCGCCATTACCAGTTAGCAGCTTTTAGCAGAGCCAAGCATGGCCCTTCCCCAAGAGGGAGGGCAGGCACAAAACATGGATGCCAAGATTACAAAGCACAAACCTTCCCCACACTCACTCTACCACAAATATTCTTGATTTAAGGCTCTTTTTGGACCACACCAAACTTACTGGGAAGGGTGCCCCAAATCTCCTACGGACTGTGTCACAAATTTTTTAAAGAACCCTGCAGAGTCACCAAGTGTCCCCTCACTGCTGGCCAGCAGCACAGGAGCAGGGCAGGGGGATCGCTGGGCCCTTCCCACTGCCCCAAAAAGGGAAGGGAAGGAGGAGGAAGGCTGATTTATCTATCATGTGATCTATCATGTCGATTGAGAATGTTGAACCAGGAATAAATCCCACCTGGTGGTGGTGAATAACCCTTTTAATGTATTATTAGATCCTACTGGCTAAGATTATGTTGAGTTTTTGGCATCCATGTTCATCAGGGATATTGGTCTCTAATTCTCCTTTTTGATGGGGTCTTTGGTTTTGGGATCAAGGTAATGCTGACCTCAAAGAATGAATTTGGAAGTTTTCCTTCCATTTCTATTTTTTGGGACAGCTTCAGCAGAATAGGTATGATTTCTTCTTAAAGAAGTTGAGTTCCCCTGGGAAGCCACCTGACCCTGGACTCTCTGTTTTGGGGAGGTTTTTGATTGCTGCTTCAATTTCCTTGCTGGTTATTGGTCTATTCAGATTTTCTATTTCTTCCTGTTTCAGTTTTGGTAGTTTGAAAGTGTCCAAGAATGCATCAATTTCTTCCATACTGCCTCGTTTGTTGGCATATACCTATGGATAATAAGTACTTACAATAATTATCTCTATTTCCTGGGTATTGGTCATGATTTCTCCCCTTTCATTCATGATTTTATTAATTTGGGTTCTTTCTCTTTTCTTTTGGCTAAGTCTGGCCAGATCTTTATCAATCTTATTAATTCTTTCAAAGAACCAGCTTCTAGTTTCACTGATCTGTTTTTGTTGTTCTAGTTTCTATTTCATTTATTTCTGCTCTAATCTTTACAATTTCTCTTGTCCTGCTTGGCTTAGGCTTTATTTGCTGTACTTTCTCCAGATCGTTTAGGTATAAGGCTACCCAGTGCATTTGGGATTTTTCTAATTTTTTGAGAGAGGCTTCAATAGCTATGCACTTCCCTCTAAGAACCGCCTTTGCAGTATCCCATAGATTCTTAAGTAATGCGTTTTCATTTTCATTGATTTGCATGAATTTTTAAAGTTCTTGTTTAATTTCCTGATTGACCCATTCATTCTTCAGCAGGATGCTTTTTAACCCCCAAATGTTTGAGTTCCTTCCAAGTTTTTCCTTATGGTTGGGCTCCAGTTTCAAAGCATTGTGGTCTGAAAGTATTCAAGGAATAATCCCAATTTTTGGTATCAGTTGAGACCTGATTTGTGACCCAGTATGTGGTCTATTCTAGAGAAAGTTCATGTGAATTCAAGAAGAATGAATATTCTGTTGTTTCAGGAAGGAATGTTCCACCAATGTTCCGTTGGCCCATTTGGTCCAATGTGTCCTTCAAAGCAATTATTTCTTTGTTGATCTTCTGCTTAGATGATCTGTCCATTGCTGTGAGTGGAGTGTTTGTCTCCTACTATTAATGTATTGTTATCGATATGGTTATTTTGATTATTAGTTGGTTTATGTAGTTGGCTGCTCCCATGTTGGGGGCATAGATATTTACAATTGTTAGATCTTATTAGATAACCCTTTAAGTATGATGGACTGTTCTTCTACTTCTCTTACTACAGACTTTGGTTTAAAATCTAATTTGTCTGATATGAGAATTGCTACCCCAGCTTGCTTTTGAGGGCTGTTGGCATGGTAAATTGTTCTCCATCCTCTCACTTTCAATCTGGATGTACCTTTAGGTTCAAAATGACTCTCTTGTAGACAGCACATGAATAGGTCCTGCTTTTTTTATCCAATCTGAAACCCTGTTTCTCTTGATGGGAGCATTCAGCCTGTTCATGTTGAAAGTAACCATTGAAAGATATTAATTTAGTGCCATCATATTGCCTGTAAAGTCCCTGTTTCTATAGATTGTCTCTGTTAATTTGCAGTCTATATTACTTTGGGGGTCTTTCTTCTTTTATAAAATCCCCCTTAATATTTCTTGCAGTCCTGACTTGGTGGTCATATATTCTTTCAGTTTCTGCTGGTCTTTGAAGCTCTTTATCTCTCCATCCACTCTGAATGACAGCCTTGCTGTATTAAGTATTCTTGTCTCCATGTTCTTCTCATTTAGAACTCTGAATATATCTTGCCAGCCCGTTCTGGCTTGCCAGGCCACTGCGGATAGGTCTGATGTTATTCTGATGTTCCCCCCTCCATACATAAGGAATCTTGTCCCCCTAGCTGCTTTCAGGATAGCTTCCTTGGCTCTAAGATTTGCAAGCTTTACTATTATATGTCAGGGTGTTGATCTATTTTTATTGATTTTGAGAGGTTCCCTCTCTGTCTCTTGGACACAAATGTTTGTTTCCTTCCCCAGATTAGGGAAATTTTCGCTATTATTTGCTAAAATATTCCATCTAGTCTTCTCTCTCTCTCCAGCCACTTGGGGATCCCAATAACTCTAACACTGTAAAGTTTCATGGCATCATTGATCTCTCTAAGTCTATATTCATGGGCTACTATCTGCTTATCCCTATTTTCCTCAGCTTCCTTCCTTTCTATGAGCTTAGCTTCTAGATCACTGATTTAGTCTTTTGCATCATTTATCCTGGCTGTTAGAGTATCCAGTTTATACTGCATCTCATTCATAGCATTTTGAAGTTTAGCCTGATTAGTTCTCATTTCTGCCCTCAGAGATTCTATATTGTCACTAATGCTTTTTTCAAGCCTAGCTATTGTCTTTATGATTGCTATCCTGAATTCTATCTCTGACAAATTGTTTATATCCATATCCATTAGTTCTATGGCAGAGGACCTTGTCTCTGGTTGTTTTCTTGTTGTGAGTTCCTCCTCCTAGTCATTTTTTCAAGGGATGGTTGCAAATGAATGGAGTCCAAAATATCAACCATGACCCAGGCCAAACACATGCTAGAAAAAACCAGTTTGGTTGAAAGCTACCACAGATATGCAACCAAAGCCAAGATGATCCAAAACAATGAAAAAGGAAAAAAGGGGGAGAGAGATTATAATCTCTCATGGTGGATAAAGCAGGGAGATCTGCCTGTTACTGGTGGATTTTTGCACTGTGTGTTTAAAGACACTATATCCCCAAATTGCAAAGTCAGAAATATAAATATATATATATATGTATATATGTATATGTATATGTATATGTATATATATATATATATACATCTCTTTTTGACGAGAAAAATGGAATGTGAAAAATGGACTGTATGGGGCACACATTTAAATGTGAAACACAGATGTGAAAAAAAGTTAAAAATTGACTTAAAGGAGACAAGATGGCGGGGAAGTAGGAGGAGGCACCGTTTCAACCTGTACCCTAAATTGAGCTGATTACCCACCAAAGAACTCTGATCACCCATGAAATCAGCCTGAGATCAGAATTATACACGTCTGGATCTCTATGGGGGCACAAGATGCCAGTGGGCAGGTAAAGTGGAGTGGGAACGTTGGACTGATATCAGAAGATAAACAAAAGGGGGAGGGAGCCACCAGAGGCGACCCACTGGAAAGTAATGCACCAATACAAGAGTGCCCTGCATCTGGGACCAGCATTAACTTGGAGTCTGGTTGAAAGCAGTCAAAAAGAGCAAAGGGTCATGGGGAGAAATTGTGGGAATCGGGGTGGTTAGGGATGGGGCTTAAGTCCAAGGACCCAGGACAGCCACCCCTGGCACTGAGCCAGAGAGACTGCGGTGGAGAAACCAGATCTTGGTCCCTGAGCCACCAGTGTGCCTGAGAATGCGTGGGGTCTGGCTCCCGTGAGGGGCTGGGAGCCTCGCGAGCCAGCAGAAGCATAGCTTTTTTGCACTCTCCACGTGAGTGCCATGCCATGCTATCAGAGCCTGAGACACGCACGCCCCACACCCTCCCCTGAGAGAGGTGCGCAAAGGTGCCAGCCCCGCGCTCTCAGACTGGGAAACCCAGGAACTCCCAGCCCGGGCCAGTGGGAAAATCTCAGTGTGTGATCACTTGCAACCTCTCTGGTGGTCCAGAGCTGCCCAGACAGCCGCCGCTGTTGTGGTATTGGTACAAGCAGGAGCTCCTTTGTCCCCAGGGACTGCGACTTGGAACCTGCTCTGCCAGCAGCCAAGGGGGAATTTATGTGCTCTGGAATACCCAGAGGGGAACAGACTGAGGCTTCTCTCTGAGTGGGAGGTCAGGGTGCAGTTTGCTTTCCTCTAAACCTCCAAAAACCATCAAAACCATCAAAAGCTGTTAAGGAACAAACATAAAAACCTCCAGAGAACAAAAGCCTGAAAAACCGGTTTCCTCAGAGCCCACCCCCTTGAGGGGGGTGGGAGGACTTAGCTCAGGGAACATTGTCTGAAAACCCATGGAGCAGGCCCCTCCCCCAGAAAACCAACCAGGAAAAAAAAAGGAGAAAAAAAAAAAGACGACAAGAGAACAAACACCACTACTTCATAGATAAAACTTTTATTTTTAATTCATTCCCACTACTCTGGTTCTTTTTTTTTTATATAGATAATTTTTTAATATATTTGCCATCACAGTGAGGTGTCCAGTACATCAAATTCCATAATAACCTTTTAACCTGAACTTTTTAATACATATACCCGTGTTTTTCTTTTGCTTTTCTATTTTTTAATTTTTTTTAAATTTTAGTTTAGTTTGGTTTAGTTTTTTTTTTTTTTATTTTTATTTTTTAATATTCATATAGAGTTAAACTTCAAGGTAATCCCCTTTCCCCAATCAATGCTACCCCTATAGGTAAACCAATTTTTAATCCCCCTTTATCTTAGGAAAGTTGAGTCCTTTAACAAAGATATCAAGATACATCCAGGAAGAATCAAAATAACCTTCCTCGCCCACACTGAGAATTTATAACCACTCTCCCATCTTTTTCTTCCGCCAGTATTTCTGTGTATTTGTGTTTGTCCTGGTAGTATATAAATCTTATACTCGGGGCTCTTTTTGACGAGGTTCTTTTTTTTTTTTTTTTTTTTGTTTTTTTTTTTATATATATATATATATACATATATTTTTTTTTCTCTTGTCATATACTTTTATCAGTCTTTTCGTTTGTCTGTTTTTGTTTGTATACTTCATAAATCTTACCTTGGGGCCCATTTGGGCTGAGCCTTCTCCTTTATATTCCCTTTTTTTCCTGTCTCTCTCTCTCTCTTTTCTTTTTTCTTTTGTTTGAGTGGGGATTCCTGATTGCTCAGAAGCATTCCAGGGTGCACCTTGACTGCACCACGGTCGATACATCCAGCTACATCCATTCAGCCATCTCTCACCAAAATGACTAGGAGGAGGAATGCCCAACAGAAGAAAAATACAGAGGATGGGCCTTCTGCAACAGAGCTAATGGCTACCGACATAGACAATATGTCGGAAAGGGAATTCAGGCTAACAATTATCCAGGCAATAGCTAGGTTGGAGAGAGCCATGGATGACCAAACAGAATTGATTTAGCGCAGAACTGAAAGCCACCAGGGATGATGTTCACAATGCTCTCAATGAGTTCCAATCTAATCTAAATTCCCTAAAAGCGAGGGTAACTGAGACAGAAGATAGAATTAGTGCTCTGGAGGACAAACAGATAGAGAGAAAGGATCAGGAGGAAGCCTGGAACAAACAGCTTAGAAGCCACAAAAACAGAATCAGGGAAATAAAGAATGCCATGAAACGTTCCAACGTCAGAATTATTGGAATCCCTGAAGGGGAAGAGAAAGAAAGAAGTCTAGAAGATATAGTGGAACAAGTTTTCCATGAAAATTTTCCCAATCTTGCGAATGGAACCAGCGTTCATGTACTAGAGGCAGAACGGTTTCCCCCCAAGATTATAGATTCTCGAAAGTCCTCGAGACATTTAATAGTAAGAATGAAGAATTATAATTGTAGACAGGCCCTCTTGAAGGAAGCTAGGACAAAGAAGCTCCTTACGTACAGATGAAAGCCCATAAGAATAACGTCAGACCTGTCCACAGAAACCTGGCAAGCCAGAAAGGGCTGGCAAGATATATTCAGGGCACTAAATGAGAAGAACATGCAGCCAAGAATACTTTATCCAGCAAGACTGACATTCAAAATGGATGGAGAGATAGAGTTTCCAAGACTGGCAAGGCTTAAAAGAGTATGTGACCACCAAGAACACACTGCAGGAAATATTAAAGGGGGGTTCTATAAAAGAGGAAAAATCCTAAGAATATCATTGAACAGAAATATGGAGACAATCTACAGAAAGAAAGACTTCAAAGGTAACACGATGTCAATAAAAACATATCTATCAATAATCACTCTCAATGTGAACGGTCTAAATGCGCCCCAAAAATGACACAGGGTTGCAGATTGGATAAAACGACAGGACCCATCCATATGTTGTCTATAAGAGACCCATTCTGAACCTAAGGATACACCCAGACTGAAAGTGAAGGGATGGAGAAGCATCTTTCATGCCAATGGGCCTCAAAAGAAGGCCAGGGTAGTGATTCTCATATCAGATAAATTAGATTTTAAACTAAAGACTGTAGTCAGAGATACAGAAGGACACTACATCATTCTTAAAGGGACTATCCACAAAGATGATCTAACAATTGTAAATATCTACACCCCCAATATGGGAGCAGTCAATTACATAAGAAAACTATTAATCAAGATAAAGAGTCATATTGATATGAATACATTAATAGTAGGAAATCTTAACATGCCTCTCTCAGCAATAGACAGATAATCAAAGCAGAAAATCAATAAACAAGAGCATTGAATGACACATTGGACCACATGGACCTCATATATATATATAGAACATTCCATCCTGAAACAACAGAATATTCATTCTTCTCAAGTGCACATGGAACCTTCTCAAGAATAGACCACATACTGGGTCACAAATCAGGACTCAACCGATACCAAAAGACTGAGATTATTCCCTGCATATTCTCAGATCACAATGCTTTGAAACTGGAGCTCAATCACAAGGAAAAGTTTGGAAGGAACTCCAACACCTGGAAGCTAAAGACCACCTTGCTTAAGAATGCTTAGATCAACCAGGAGATAAAAGAAGAACTGAAACAATTCATGGAAACCAATGAGAATGAAGACACTTTGGTCTAAAACCTATGGCATACAGCAAGGGAGTCCTAAGGGGGAAATACATAGCCATCCAAGCCTCCCTCAAAAAAACTGAAAATACACCAGCTATCTCTACACCTTAAAGAACTGGAGAATCAACAACAAATTAAACCAACTCGACACAAGAAGGGAAATAATCAAGATTAGAGCAGAGATCAAAAAGATAGAAACTAGAGATACAGTAGAATGTATCAAAGAAACTAGAAGCTGGTTTTTTGAAAGAATCAATAAGATTGATAAACCACTGGCCACACTAATCCAAAAGAAAGGAGAGAAAGCTCAAATTAATAAAATTATGAATGAAAAGGGAGAGATCACAACTAACACCAAGGAAATAGAAACAATCATCAGAAGTTATTATCAACAGTTATATTCCAATAAGCTAAGCAACCTAGATGAAATGGATGCATTCCCGGAAAACTATAAACTCCCAAAATTGAACCAGGAAGAAATTGACAACCTGAATAGACCGATATCTAGTAACGGGATTGAAGCAGTGATCAAAAACCTCCCAAAAAACAAGAGCCCAGGGGCACCTGGGTGGCTTAGTGGTTTAGGCCTCTGCCTTCGGCTCAGGTCATGATCTCAGGGTCCTGGGATCGAGCCCCGCATCAGGCTCTCTGCTTAGCAGGGAGCCTGCTTCCTCCTCTCTCTCTCTGCCTGCCTCTGTGCCTACTTGTGATCTCTGTCAAATAAATAAAATAAAATAAAATAAAATAAAATAAAATAAAATAAAATAAACAAAAAACAAGAGCCCAGGACCTGACGGATTCCCTGGGGGATTCTACCAAACTTTCAAAGAAGAAATAACACCTATCCTCCTGAAGCTGTTTCAAAAAATTGAAGCACAAGGAAAATTTCCAGACTCTTTCTATGAAGCCAGCATTACCTTGATCCCCAAACCAGGCAAAGACCCTACCAAAAAGGAGAATTTCAGACCAATATCACTGATGAATATGGATGCTAAGATTCTCAATAAGATCCTAGCTAATGGGATCCAACAGCACATTAAGAAGATTATCCACCATGACCAGGTGGGATTCATTCCTGGGCTACAAGGATGGTTCAACATTCGCAAATCAATCAATGTGACAGAACAAATTAATAAGAGAAGAGAGAAGAACCACATGGTCCTCTCAATTGATGCAGGAAAAGCATTTGACAAAATCCAGCATCCATTCTTGATTAAGATGCTTCAAAGTATAGGGATAGAGGGAACATTCCTGAACTTCATAAAATCTATGAAAGACCCACAGCAAATATCATCCTCAATGGGAAAAAGCTTGCAGCCTTCCAGTTGAGATCAGGAACATGACAAGGATGCCCACTCTCACCACTCTTGTTCAACATAGTATTAGAAGTCCTAGCAACAGCAATCAGACAACAAATAGAAATAAAAGGTATCCAAATTGGCAATGAAGAAGTCAAACTCTCTCTCTTCACAGATGACACGATTCCCCAAAAGACCCCAAAAGATGACACAAAACCCAAAAGACTCCACCCCCAAACTACTAGAACTCATAAAACAATTCAGCAACGTGGCAGGATACAAAGTAAATGTACAGAAAACAGTGGCTTTCTTATACACTAACAATGAAAATACAGAAGGGGAAATTAGAGAAATTAGAAAGGGAAATTAGCACCAAGAACCATAAGATACCTGGGAATAAACCTAACCAAAGAGGTAAAGGAACTGTACTCGAGGAACTACAGAACACTCATGAAAGAAATTGAAAAAGACACAAAAAGATGGAAGACCATTCCATGCTCTTTGATTGGAAGAATAAACATTGTTAAAATGTCTATACTGCCTAGAGCCATCTATACTTTTAATGCCATTCTGATAAAAATTCCACCAGTATTTTTCAAAGAGCTGGAGCAAATAATCCAAAAACTTGTATGGAATCAGAAGAGACCCCGAATCACTAAAGAAGTGTTGAAAAACAAAAATAAAACTGGGGGCATGTCGGTACCTGATTTCAAGCTTTACTACAAAGCTGTGATCACCAAGACAGCATGGTACTGGCATAAAAACGTGGAACAGAGTAGAGAGCCCAGATATGGACCCTCAACTCTATGGTCAAATAATCTTCGACAAAGCAGGAAAAAATATACAGTGGAAAAAAGTCTATTCAATAAATGGTGCTCAGAAAATTGGACAGCTATATGTAGAAGAATGAAACTCGACCATTCTCTTACACTGTACACAAACATAAACTCGAAATGGATAAAAGACCTCAACGTGAGACAGGAATCCATAATCCTAGAGGAGAATATAGGCAGTAACCTCTTCGATATCAGCCACAGCAACTTCTTTCAAGGTATGTCTCCAAAGGCAAAGGAAACAAAAGCGAAGATGAATTTTTGGGACTTCATCAAGATCCAAAGCTTCTGCACAGCAAAGGAAACAGTCAACAAAACAAAGAGGCAACCCACGGAATGGGAGAAGATATTTGCAAATGACAGTACAGACAAAAGGTTGATATCCAGGATCTATAAAGAACTTTTCAAACTCAACACACACAAAACAGACAATCATATTAAAAAATGGGCAGAAGATATGAACAGACACTTCTCCAATGAAGACATACAAATGGCTGTCAGACACATGAAAATATGTTCATCATCACTAGCCATTAGGGAGATTCAAATTAAAACCACATTGAGATACCACCTTACACCAGTTAGAATGGACAAAATGAGCAAGACAGGAAACAACATGTGTTGGAGAGGATGTGGAGAAAGGGGAACTCTCTTACACTTGGTGGGAATGCAAGTTGTTGCAGCCACTTTGGAGAACATTGTGGAGATTCCTCAAGAAATTAAAAATAGAGCTTCCCTATGACCCTGCAATTGCACTACTGGATATTTACCCCAAAGATACAGATGTAGTGAAAAGAAGGGCCATCTGTACCCCAATGTTTATAGCAGCAATGGCCACAGTCGCCAAACTGTGGAAAGAACTGAGATGCCCTTCAATGGACGAATGGATAAGGAAGATGTGGTCCATATACACTATAGAGTATTATGTCTGCATCAGAAAGGATGAATACCCAACTTTTGTAGCAACATGGACGGGACTGGAAGATTATGCTGAGTGAAATAAGTCAAGCAGAGAGAGTCAATTATCATATGGTTTCACTTATTTGTGGAGCAAAACAATTAACATGGAGGACATGGGGAGATGGAGAGGAGAAGGGAGTTGAGGGAAATTGGAAGGGGAGGTGAACCATGAGAGACTATGGACTCTGAAAAACAACCTGAGGGTTTTGAAGGGGCGGGGGGGGGAGGTTGGGGGAGCCAGGTGGTGGGTATTAAGGAGGGTACATATTGCATGGAGCACTTGGTGTGGTGCAAAAACAATGAATACTGTTACACTGAAAAGAAATAAAAAAGAAAAAAAGCTGACTTAAAAACATAAGTTGTGAAATAAGAATCTATTTGGAATGGGAACAGGATTAAAAAAAAAAAAAAGAATCAGAAAAGAAACAAAAAAGAAATCTAAAATTCTAGCCTGAAGTGTAAACGAGTTATGAGGGAACACTTGGAGCTCCCTATATTATTTTCCGGTGGAGTTTTGCAGTCCTGTGGAAAATAAACTTATCATTCACCTGTTCTTCCAGTCTATCTTTTGTGGGAGGGCACTGCTGCTTGGCTTCTTCAGAGGTTTTGCCTGAGTGGAGTTCCCCCATCCTTTGTCAGGGAATAGGGTTTAATGTAAGCTGGTTGGCTGTGTGGGTTTTTTCCCCTGGTGTCTTTCCATTCTTCCTTAGAGGGCCAGAGCAAATATGGCCATGCAGGAACTCTGGCCTAGAGCCAAAGAGTTTCGGTCCCCTTTTTTCAATAAATTGTGCTATTAATGCCTGTTGCACCTCCCTGGGGAGTTATGGGGACCTGCGAGTGTCTCTCTACTTTGTAACTCTGCAACTGCTAGTGGCTATGGGCTTATGCGTGCACCCTCTTCTGCATCTCCCAGGTCATGCTGGGTATTGCCCCAGTATACTTCCATTGGCCACACTGCCATAAGAGCTGTTGCCCTGTTGTGGGATCCAGCCATTTTATATCTCCCCTCGGATGTTAATCAGCCCACACCTTTTCAGGGTGGTCAAAGAGCAGTCTCCCTACCAGCTTGGTTCATCGTTTACAGTGACTGGAACTGAGAATCACTTCTGGGCTCACTGACCATAACCAGTCTCCCATTGTACTACTTGGGGAATCTATCAGTTTAGGATCCCCCATTCTTTCTGAGTCTCCTGGGATCCTGAGACCATAGTGATCCACCTAGAATTCTGCCTTATTCATCCCCTGTGCCCTTTTCAGAAAGGGGTGTTTCTCATTAAAGCAGATTTCCAAGGGTCCTGATCTTTTGCTGTGTTCTATTAAAGCAGTGTTATATCACTTTCTAGTGGCCAGTTGATGGAGTCTCCCCCCGCCATTTATTTTCTAATATTTCCCCCCAAGATTCAAGGTTCAACACTTCCTACCTTGCAAAAAGTAGTCATTTTTCTGCCTGTAGAGATACAGATAAATCTTCTTACATTCCAGGTTGAATTCATGTGTGTTCAAAATAGTTTGACAGACATCCAGGTACACTCAAGGGACCAGATGAAATGAGGTCCCCTACTCTGCCACCATCTTGCCCTCCCCATCCTCACTTTATTTTTAATAGAGTTTTGGAAAGCTCAAGCCTAAAGGGACTCTTGAAAATAGTGAAGATTTTGGTGGTAAATAATTTAGAGGAAGCTTGTAGTTCCATGACTATAACCAGCTCAACTACAGTCCAGCTTATTTAGTAAGGAACACCAGGGAAAGAGACATATAAGAAGAATCTTCCTGGGGTCAGAACAAACATCAAGGGTTGGCTTTAAGAACTACTCCTGAAAAGGGGATCAGGCCATAGAGCAATTTATGCCCTAGGACAGTGTCACAAGCAATGAAGCAAACAACTGGTGGGTAACAATTGGACATGGCATCAGTGAAGGCAGACAGCTTCACAGAGAAATCCAGGTAAGAGACAGTCAAAGGGAATCCTGCTGAAATCACTGGTATCCCAGGGTTACTGTGCACATGCGTAAAGCTATGCTTTCTGAGGAGTAACATCAGACATGACAGCAGAGACCATAGGAAATTATAGTTCACTAAAATAGTCCAGTAAAGTCACTCAACAAAAAAAGCAAACAACAAAAATAAGTCCTATGCATGAGGGAATCAGTAGCCAGAGATACTATGCTATATTATCTAAAATACCCACTTTCAACAAAAACGTGTAAGATACACAAAGAAGAAAGTGTTACTCATACATAGAGGAAAAACAGAAGCAAGTAATAGAAACTGCCTGTGAGAAGGGTCCATGTGGGATCTACTAGACAAAGACTTCAAAGAAGCTATGATAAATACATTCAGAGAACTAAAGAAAACCATGCTTAAGGAAGTAGAGGAAGATATTGCAGTATCTCATGAAATAGAGACTATCAGTAAAGAGATTTGAAAAAAGAAAGGGGAAATTCTGTAGTTAAAAAAATACATTAATGGAATAAGAAATTTACTAAAATGGCTTAACTGATGTGGACTGGCAGAAGAAATAATCTTCAAACTTGAAACAAATTGACAGAAATTATGTAATCCAAAGAACAAAAATGAACAGAACTTTGGAGATACTTGGGACACTATGAAATGCATAGTGGAGTAACAGGATGACAGAGAAAGGAGCAGAAAAAAAAAATGGTGGGGGGGGATGAGGGGCAAGATGGCAGAAGAGTAGGAAAACCTACTTTAACTGGTCCCCTGAATTGAGCTAGATATCTACCACAGCACTCTGAACACCCATGAAATCATTCTGAGATGTAAGACTATACACTTCTGTATCTCTGCAGGGGCATAGAATCATCAGTGGAGAGGTACAGACGAGTTGGGAGTGTGTGGACAGATATTGGAGGATGAACAAAAGAGGGAGGGAGCCACAATAAGTGAGTCATTGGAAAGTAATACTCCAATGCGAAAGTGCCCTGTGCTTGGGGACCAGCAATAGTTTGGAGACTGGTGGCTGTGAGATGGGAAGGAACTGATAATAGCACTCTAACAGAAAAAAGGGAATTAAGGGATAATTTCTGGTACCAGGGCAGCATGGGCGAGGACCTAAGCCCATGGTCCCAGGATGGCAGCAGCCATTGCTTGCCTGCATGGGCTCAAGTCAGCGGTTCCTGGGGCTGGCTATCACTGCTACCACAGCGGGCTTGAGTTTGTGGTCCTGGGAATGGCAGCCTCTAGGACTGGGCTTGCCTGGACCACTATCATGCATGGTTTTGGTGGCACTGGGGTACAGGGACAAGTGGGGGGCCTAGGGTGACCACTGAGATGGTGGCTGGGGGTACACACCACCTGTGGGAGGATGCAATGATCAACAGAGTTTGCAGAGGGGGAGTCTGTGTTCTGGAACATTCAGAGAGGAGCAGTCTGTGGCTTCTCTCTGAGGTGGAGGTCTGGGAACTATCAGTTTACTTTGCTCTGACCCTCCGAAAAGGCATGAAAAGCCACCAGAGAACAAAACCCTCGAGAGAACAAAAGCCAGAAAAACCAGTTTCCACGGATCCCAGCCCCTTGATAGGGGGCAGGGCAACTCTGCCCAAGCAGGACTGACTAAAAAACAATAGCGCAGTCCCCTCCCCTAGAAGACAAGCTGAAAGAACAAGAGGACAACCTCAGGGTCCCCATTAAAACGGTAAAACCCCAACATGAGAGGAAAACAATATATTAAGCTCCTGGTATTGCCTCACAGCCTGTATTTTTCTTAGATACAACTTTTCTCTCTCTCTTTTATTTGTCCTAATGACTCTTGTTCTTTTTTTTTTTTTACCTACTTAGTATTTCAACTAGAAGTTTAATACAACATATTTTCCATAGTAACTTTCTAACTTGAACTTTTTTCATACATATACTTTCTTTTCTTTTTCTTTTTTAAAAATGTATATAGATATAAGCTTCAATGTAGTCCTCTTTTCCCTATTCAATACTACCTCTATATATAAACCAGTTTTAATTTCCCTGTATCTCTGGAAAGTTAAGTCCTCTAACAAAGATAACAAGATACACCCAGGAAAAACTGAAAATACCCTTCCTCGTCCACGTCAAGAGATTATAAACACCCTCCCATCACCCCCCCCCCTTTTTATTTTGTGTGTTTCTTTTTCTTTTTCTTTTGTCAGTCTTTTTGTTTTTGTTTTTGTACTTTATAATTCTTATTCTTTGGGTTCATTTTGGCTGGGTTTTCCTTTTTTTTTTTTTTTTCTTTTGTCCGTCTTTTTGTTTGTCCATTTTTGGTTTTGTACTTTATAAACCTTACTCTTGGGGCTCATTTTGGCTTTTTTTTTTTTTTTTTCTTTTTGGTGGTGACTTTGATTGCTCTGAGACTTTCCAGGGTGCACCTTGCTTGGATTGTGGTTGGTATTTTCAGCTATACATCCCTTCAACCACTTCACAGAATGAGTAGGAGGAGGAACCCCCAATAGAGGAAAAATTCAGAGACTGTGACCTCAACCACAAAACTATTGGATATGGACATAAGCAAGATGTTGGAAATAGAATTCAGGGTAACAGTTATGCAGACAATGGCTAGGCTGGAGAAAACCATTAGTGGCAACATAGAATCTCTAAAGGCAGAAGTGAGAGCTGATCTGGCAGAACTTAAAAATGCTATCAATGAGATCCAATCTAATCCAAATATTCTAACAGCTAGGGTAAATGAGGCAGAAGATTGAATTAGTGATCTAGAGGACAAACTGATAGAAAAGAAGGTTCAGGGGGAGGTCTAGAACAAACAGCTTAGAAGCTATGAAAACAGAATTAGAGAAATAAATGATGCCATGAAATGTTCCAATGTCAGAATTATTGGGATCCCTGAGGGGTGGAGAGAGAGAACTAGAAGATATAGTTGAGCAAATCCCAGCTGAGAATTTTTGTAATCTGGGGAATGAAACAAGTGTTCATATTCTAGAGGCAGAGAGGACACCCCCCAAGATTAACGAAGGTAGAGAGACCTACCAGCAAGTGATTGTGAAATTCATGAATCATAAAATCAGAGAAAATGTCTTAAGGGTAGCTGGGGGAAGAGATTCCTTATGTACAGAGGGAAGACCATCAGAATAATGTCAGACCTGTCCTCAGAAACATGGAAAGCCAGAAAGGGCTGGCAAGACATTCGGGGCACTAAATGAGAAGAACATGCAGCCAAGAATACTTTATCTGGCAAAGCTGACATTCAGAATGGATGGAGAGATAAAGAGCTTCCAAGACTGGCAAAGAATATGTGACTACAAAGGTGGCCTTGCAAAAAATATTAAGGGGGGGGGTGTTCTATAAAAGAAGAAAGAACCCAAGAGTGACATAGAACAGAAATTTACAGACAAAATCTATAGAAACAAGGACTTCATAGGCAACATAATGTCAATAAAAATGTATCTTTCAATAATAACTCTCGGGCACCTGGGTGGCTCAGTGGGTTAAGCCTCTGCCTTTGGCTCAGGTCATGAACTCAGGGTCCTGGGATCCAGCCCCACATTGGGCTCTCTGCTCAGCAGGAAGCCTGCTTCTCCCACCCCTGTCTGCCTCTCTGCCTACTTGTGATCTCTCTCTGTTAAATAAAGAAATAAAAAATCTTAAAAAAAATAATAATTACTCTCAATGTGAATGGCCTAAATGCTCCCATAAGATGCCATAGGGTTGCAGACTGGATAAAAATACAGGACCCATCCATATGGTGTCTAAAAGAGATGCATTGTGAACCTAAAGATACATCCAGACTGAAAAGGAAGGAATGGAGAACCATCTTTCACGTTAGTGGGCCTCAAAAGAAAGCTGGGGTAGCGGTTCTCATATCAGACAAATTAGTTTTTAAGCTCAAAACTGTAGTCAGAGATACAGAAGGACACTACATCATTCTTAAAGGGTCTATCCAACAAGGAGGTCTAACAGTTGTAAATATTTATGCCCCCAACATGGGAACAGTCAACTACATAAGCCAACTGTTATTCAAAATAAAGAGACATATTGATAAGTATATGTTAATCGTAGGGATCTTAACATGCCAGTCTCAGCCGCAGACAGATCATCTAAGCAGAAAATCAACAAAGAGGCAAGAGCTTCGAATGACACATTGGGCCAGATGGAACTCTTAAATTTGTACAGAACATTCCATCCTAAAGAAAGAAATACTCATTCTTCTCGAGTGCACTTGGAACTTCCTCCAGAACAGACCACATACAGGGTCACAAATCAGGTCTCAGCTGATACCAAAAGATTGAGATTATTCTCTGCATAGTCTCAGACCACAAAGCTTTGAAACTGGAACTCAATCAGAAGAAAAAGTTTGGAAAAAATTCAAACACTTGGAAAATAAAGACCATCGTGCTCAAGAATGTTTGGATCAACCAGGAAATCAAAGAAGAACTTAAACAATTCATGAAAACCAATAAAAATGGAAGACACATTGGTCCAAAACCTATGGGATATGGCAAAGGTGGTACTAAGGGGGAAATATACAGCCATCCAAGCCTTATTAAAACAAAACAAAACAACAACAACAAAAAACAAACCACAAAACAAAACAAAACAAAACAAAAAACAGAAAAACCCAGAATACACCAACTCTCTTTACACCTTAAAGAATTGGAGAAACAACAACAAATTAAGCCTACCCCACACACGAGAAGGGAAATAATTAAGATTAGAGCAGACAGAGACCAATGAGCTAGAAACCAGAGATAGTAGAACACACCAACAAAACTAGAAGCTGGTTCCTTGAAAGAATTAATAATATTGATAAAACCACTGGCCAGATTAATCCAAAGGAATAGAGAAATTATCTAAATTAGTAAAATTATGAATGAATGAAACTACATCAAGAAAATAGAAACAATCATCAGAAATTATTATCAACAGCTCTATGCCAATAAGTTAAGCAACCTAGAAGAAATTGATGCATTCCTGGAAACCCTATAAACTTACAAGTCTGAATCAGGAAGAAACTGACAGCTTGAATAGACAAATAACCAATGAGATTCAAGCAGTGATCAAAACTTCCCAAAAATCAAGTCCGGGGCCTGAGAGATTCCCTGGGAAATTGTACCAAACATTCAAAGAAGGAATCATACCTATTCTCCTGAAGCTGTTTCAAAAAACAGAAATGGAAGGAAAACTTCCAAACTCTTTCTATGAGGCCATCATTACCTTGATCCCCAAACCAGGCAAAGACCCCATAAAAGGGAGAAGTACAGACCAATATCCCTGATGAATATGGATACGAAATTCTCAACAAGATCCTAGCTAATAGGATCTAATAGTACATTAAAAGGATTATCTACCAGGACCAGGTAGGATTTATCCCTGGGATGCAAGGGTGGTTCAACAGTTGCAAATCAATCAATGTGACAGAACACATAAAAAATAAAAGAGAAAAAAAACACATGGTCATCTCAATTAATGCAGAAAAAGCATTTGACAAAATACAGCAACCGTTCCTGATTAAAACTCTTCAGAGAATAGGGACAGAGGGAACATTCCCTAATTTCATAAACTCCATCTATGAAAAACCCACAGTGAGTATCATTCTCAAAGGGGAAAAGCTGAGAGCCTTTTTCTTAAGATCAGAAACACAACAATCATGCCCACTCTCACCACTAAATTGTTCAACATAGTACTAGAAGTCCTAGCAACAGCAATCAGACAACAAAAAGAAATAAAAGGTATTCAGATGGCAAAGAAGTCAAAGTCTCTCTCTTCACAGATCACATGACAACTTATGTGGAAAACTCAAAAGACTCCACCCCCAAAATACTAGAAAGCATACAGAAATTCAGTAATGTGTCAGGATACAAAATCAATGGACAGAAATCAGTTGCTTTCTTATACACTAACAATGAAACTGTAGAAAGAGAAATTAGAGAATCTATTCCATTTACAATGCACCAAAAACCATAAGATACCTTGGAATAAATCTAACCAAACTGGTAAAGGATCTATACTCTAGGAACTATAGAACACTCATGAAAGAAATCAAAGAAGACACAAAAGGATGGAAAAACATTCCATGCTCATGGATCAGAAGGATAAACACTGTTAAAATGTCTATCCTGCCCAGAGCAATCTATACATTCAATGCCATCCAAAATACCATCGGAATTTTTCAAAGTGCTGGAACAAACAATGCTAAAATTTGTATGGAACTAGAAAAGACTGCGAATTGCCAAGGAAATGTTGAAAAACGAAAACAAAGCTGGGGGTACCACATTACCTGATTTCAAGCTTTATTACAAAGCTGATCACCAAGACAGCATGGTACTGGCACAAAAACAGACACACAGACCAGTGGAAGAGAGTAGGGAGCCTAGATATGGACCCTCAACTCTATGGTCAAATAATCCAGTGGGAAAAAAGACAATCTCTTCAATAAGTGGTGCTGGGAAAATTGGACAGCTATGTACAGAAGAATGAAATTCAACCATTCTTTTACACCACACACAAAGATAAATTAAAAATGGATGAAAGACCTCAATGTGGGACAGGAAGCCATCAAAATCCTAGAGGAGAACATATGCAGTAACCTCGTTGACATTGGCCACAGCAACTTTTTGCTAGACACATCTCCAAAGACAAGGGAAACAAAAGTGAAAATGAAATTTTGGAATTTCATCAAGATAAAAAGCTTTTGCACAGCAAAGGAAACGGTCAACAAAACAAAAGGCAACCCACGGAATGAGAGAAGTCTTTTGCAAATGATACTACATACAAAGGGCTGATATCCAAGATTTAAAAAGAACTTCTCAAACTCAACACCCCAAAAACAGTCAAGTCAAAAGTCAAAAAATGGGCAGAAGACATGAACAGACACTTCTCCAAAGAAGACATACAAATGGCTAGCAGACACATGAAAAAATGTTCATCATCACTAGCCATCAGGGAAATTTAAATCAAAACCATATTGACATACCACCTTACATCAGTTAGAATAGTAAAATTTGACAAAGCAAGAAACAGCAAATGTTGGAGAGGGTGTGGAGAAAGGGGAACCCTCTTACACTGTTGGTGGGAATGCAAGTTGTTGCAGCTACTTTGGAAAACAGTGTGGAGGTTCTTCCAAAAACTAAAAATAGAGCAACCCTATGACCCAGAAATTGCACTTTGGTGTATTTACCCCAAAGATACAGATGTAGTGAAAGAAGGGTCATATGTACCGCAATGTCCATAGCAGCAATATCCACAATAGCCAAACTGTGGGAAGAGCCAAGATGCCTTTCAACAGACAAATGGATATATACAATGGAATATTACTCAGCCATCAGAAAGGATGAATACATAACTTCTGCATCGACAGGGATGGGACTAGAGGAGATCATGCTGAGTGAAATAAGTCAAGAAGAGAAAGTCAATTATCATATGGTTTCACTTATTTGTGGAACATAACGAATAACACAGAAGACTTAGGAGAAGGAAGGGAAAAATGAAGGGCAGGAAATTGGAGTGGGAGACAAACCATGAGAGACTATGGACTCCAAGAAACAAACTGAAGATTTTAGGAGGGAGAGGGTTGGGGGTGGGTGAACCTGGTGATGGGTATTAAGGAGGGCACATATTGCATGGAGCACTGGGTGTTATATGCAAACAATGAATCATGGAACACTACAACAAAAACTAATGATGTACTGTATGGTGACTAACATAATAATTAAAAAAAAAGAAGAAATAATGGCTGAAAATACTGCAAATACGAGGAAAACAAAATACTAATCTATACATCTACAAAGCTCAATAAATTCCAATAGGATAAGGGCAAAGAGATCCACACAAAGATACATCAGAGTAAAAATGTTGAAAGCTAACAACAAAGAAGAAATTTTGAAAGTGGTGTAAGAAAATGACTTACTGCATATAGGAGAACCCACTTAAGATTAACAGTTGAATATTCATTAGAAGGTCCAGTATTGTCATCAATTATTACAGGCTCTGGATGTAATCAAATGAATATTGATATAACTTGTTAAATTTTGGGGGTTTGTCTTCAAGTGCCCAATGACTGAAGCCAATAATTTTAATATTATCAATGGCTCGTGTAAAATATATTCTGTCACTTTATCCTCCTAGTTTCATTTCCTCAGGTGAAGGTATTCACTAGACTGCTCATATAGTGCAATGGGGTAAGAAACATTATATTCTCTATTAACCTCGAAGTTACCATTTAATAAACAATTGGAATTAGCAATTAAAATACCTGCTTCAATAGATAGAGGGTGACAAAGGACAGGAGTGCTAATCTACAAATCTTTAGTGCTGTTTTGCCATTTAACATGAGGAACCTAAGCGTGAGTCCTCATTAGATAAATCACTGTGTTTTATTGGTGGTATTGGAAGATAAGATATGGATTCTTAATTTAGACTGCTATAACAAAATACCACAGATGTGGTGGCTTAAATAACAAATATCTATTTCTCACAGTTCTGGAGCCTGGAAGTCTGATATCATTTCGGCAGCATGGTGGGGGTTCTTGGTAAAGGTCCTAATCCTGATTTACAGATAGCTTCCTTGCATGCTACATCTTCATATGAAGTAGAGAACAAGGGCTCTGGTCTCCTTACCTAATAAGGACATTAACTCATTATGAGAACTCCATCTTCATGACCTCATCTAAACCTAATTACCTCCTAAATGTTCCAGACCTCAAATGCCATCACACTGGGGGATTCAGGATGGGGGGACACAAACATTCAGTCCATAGCACAGCGTATGAAAAAGAAATTTACATACAACTTTTTTTTTTTTTTAATTAAGGTCCAAGAAACATTTCAAAAACAGAAACTAGGGGAGCCTGGGTGGCTCAGTGGGTCGAGGCCTCTGCCTTCAGCTCAGGTCATGATCCTGGGGTCCTGGGATTGAGCCCCGCATTGGGTTCTCTGCTCAACAGGGAGCCTGCTTCCCTTCCTCTCTTTCTGCCTGCCTCTGCCTTCTTGTGATCTCTGTCAAATAAACAAATAAAATCTTAAAAACAACAACAACAACAACAACAACAAAACAGAAACTATATCTATTAACTTGAGTAATGGAAAGAATTCCAAGATATTGATGGGATGGACAACCTTTTCTTTATATTTCAAATAGTTGGGCTTAACTACGCAAATGTTTTGTTGCCTATGGGGGTTGAATAGCTATATTTCTCTGTAGTTATCCAACCCAACTCTATGACTGGGAATCGCCCAAAGAATAAACCCTGGTCATTTCGTCTAGTTACCACAACTATCACTGACTTAGAGGAGAAAGGTTTATTTTAAAATTAATGGTAAATGAGGGCAATGTGAGATTGTTGCTGAGTGGAGAAGAGCCAACATTTGGATGTTACAAAGGGGTAAAGGTAACTGATGCCTTTTGAGAGGTTTAGAACAAGAGAATAATACGCTCCTTCAGCTTAGACTCAGATGTCCCTTGGGGCCAGAGACGGCCAAAATTCCTCCACTTTTAAAGAAATGAGGCAGTTGTACGATGGCCAACTTAATAAACATACTTCTAGGATTATTTTCTGTCCTCCTAATGAAAGAACAGATCAGAGCTCAGACAATGACTATCTGCAATAATACTAATGTGGCTAGGGTTTTCATTTCACAGAATACTATGTCTGTGAAATAGAACTGGCCTAAATATGTATACTTAAATGATGACAGATTAATTAGGGTTCTTAATCATTCAAAAGATGTATACCGTAAAGTGCAGAACAGGTAGGCAAAAATATAAAAATATTTGTGTAGCATTACAGGATAGTTTAAATGATACAATTCCTCACTGGTTATTACAACTCTGAAATATGTGCATGCAATTTGATCATCTATTTGAATATATGCTGTTGAAAGACACGTTTGACACGATTGCTGTCAAACTAAGAGTGAATTTTGTTGTTGTTGCTGGTGGTGGTGTTGGTGCTGCTGCTGCTGTTGTTATAAAATGCTTTGACACAAAATCGGGGTGGGTGGACTTTGCTGTGAGGATTAAGACCTGGAATAGGCTGGAGCTAAAGTATCTGGCAGGGTATAAGAAACCCCAACAGTAAATCCATTTTGGGCTTCTGAGTGATTCTGTGCACAGTGGTTCTTATCTGACAATAAAATTATGTTCATGTAATAGAGGAAATTGGGAGCTCATGCCTGGCCCTTATCCAAACCCCATGGTATGAAGCAGCTTTTGGCTGTATGATAATCCTTATTTTAATGATATTCCACCTTTTCCCCTTAGTAAATTATACATGTGTCAGCATTGTCATTGTGGGTCCTATCAGTCTTCTTTAACAATTTAATCTTGTTCAACTATGACTGTTAATACACCACGTTTTCTGGCAATGTGGCAGTTCTGTAGTGTTAGGCCTTGTGTCCATTTCTCATTATGTATTTTTTTTCTTTCTCTTGAGTTATCTATCCACAAGGCATGTATAATCTAGCTCTTTTTCCATATTCAGTTTATTCAATAATTTCTTGTTTCCTTATTTTCTGTGCTAATAATTTCTCACTGTGCTTGCTTGTTTCTGATCTATTTCTCTTGGATTTACTGCACTCTGGTCATCAAAAGTCTTTTCTGGTTTCCTGAGTAGTCTAACAAATATCTTATTCCTGTTATCTCAATAGGGACATGATTATATGCTACCTGTGTTGTTGCATTATTATCCTGTATCAGAGGTGTACGCCTATGTTTTAAGAACAAGTTTATCAACAAAACTGGTTTCCACATGTACTCCAATCTCTCCCAGAAGTGCTGCTTTTATGATGTCCTATTAGATTTTCACTCACATTTATGTCTGACAATATGGATTGTATGTGTGCATTTACATGCCCATGTGTTCTTGCTTCCCCAGTAACTCTTGCTTCCCTATAATCCTCTCATAGTTTAGCTAGAAAGCTATTACTTGAGAATGACCATCTGCCCCTACATCTTTATATATCCATGTCATCTGCCTATCAACTTAGCCTATATGTCTAAACTTATCTTTCTAATGTTAAAACACCCATTCCTTTTAAATCTTCAGACTAGTACCATAAAAATTTATCAGTGCTTTTTAAAAACCCTATACAAATATTTAGCTTTTTAATATTCCACCCTTCTTTTTTTTTTCTTTTTTTATAATTTTATTTTTTATAAACATATATATATATATTTTTCCCCCCAGGGGTACAGGTCTGTGAATCTCCACGTTTACAAACTTCACAGCACTCACCATAGCACATACCCTACCCAATGTCCATAACCCCCCCCTCCCAGCCCCCCTCTGCCCAGCAACCCTCAGTTTGTTTTGTGAGATTAAGAGTCACTTATGGTTTGTCTCCCTCCCAATCCCAACTTGTTTCATTTACTCTTCTCCTACCACATTAACCCCCCATGTTGCATCTCCTCTCCCTCATATCAGGGAGATCATATGATAGTTGTCTTTCTCTGATTGACTTATTTCGCTAAGCATGATACCCTCTAGTTCCATCCACGTCGTCGCAAATGGCAAGATTTCATTTCTTTTGATGGCTGCATAGTATTCCATTGTATATATATACCACATCTTCTTTATCCATTCGTCTGTTGATGGACATCTAGGTTCTTTCCATAGTTTGGCTATTGTAGACATTGCTGCTATAAACATTCGGGTGCATGTGCCCCTTTGGATCACTACGTTTGTATCTTTAGGGTAAATACCCAGCAGTGCAATTGCTGGGTCATAGGGTAGTTCTATTTTCAACATTTTGAGGAACCTCCATGCTGTTTTCCAGAGGGGTTGCACCAGCTTGCATTCCCACCAACAGTGTAGGAGGGTTCCCCTTTCTCCGCATCCTCGCCAGCATCTGTCATTTCCGGACTTGTTAATTTTAGCCATTCTGACTGGTGTGAGGTGGTATCTCATTGTGGTTTTGATTTGTATTTCCCTGATGCCGAGTGATATGGAGCACTTTTTCATGTGTCTGTTGGCCGTCTGGATGTCTTCTTTGCAGAAATGTCTGTTCATGTCTTCTGCCCATTTCTTGATTGGATTATTTGTTCTTTGGGTGTTGAGTTTGCTAAGTTCTTTATAGATTTTGGACACTAGCCCTTTATCTGATATGTCATTTGCAAATATCTTCTCCCATTCTGTCAGTTGTCTTTTGGTTTTGTTAACTGTTTCCTTTGCTGTGCAAAAGCTTTTGATCTTGATAAAATCCCAATAGTTCATTTTTGCCCTCGCTTCCCTTGCCTTTGGCGATGTTCCTAGGAAGATGTTGCTGCGGCTGAGGTCAAAGAGGTTGCTGCCTGTGTTCTCCTCAAGGATGTTGATGGATTCCTTTCTCACATTGAGGTCCTTCATCCATTTTGAGTCTATTTTCGTGTGTGGTGTAAGGAAATGATCCAATTTCATTTTTCTGCATGTGGCTGTCCAATTTTCCCAACACCATTTATTGAAGAGGCTGTCTTTTTTCCATTGGACATTCTTTCCTGCTTTGTCGAAGATTAGTTGACCATAGAGTTGAGGGTCTATTTCTGGGCTTTCTATTCTGTTCCATTGATCTATGTGTCTGTTTTTGTGCCAGTACCATGCTGTCTTGATGATGACAGCTTTGTAATAGAGCTTGAAGTCCGGAATTGTGATGCCACCAACTCTGGCTTTCTTTTTCAATATTCCTTTGGCTATTCGCGGTCTTTTCTGGTTCCATATAAATTTTAGGATTATTTGTTCCATTTCTTTGAAAAAAATGGATGGTACTTTGATAGGAATTGCATTAAATGTGTAGATTGCTTTAGGTAGCATAGACATTTTCACAATATTTATTCTTCCAATCCAGGAGCATGGAACATTTTTCCATTTCTTTGTGTCTTCCTCAATTTCTTTCATGAGTACTTTATAGTTTTCTGTGTATAGATTCTTAGTCTCTTTGGTTAGGTTTATTCCTAGGTATCTTATAGTTTTGGGTGCAATTGTAAATGGGATGGACTCCTTAATTTCTCTTTCTTCTGTCTTGTTGGTGTAGAGAAATGCGACTGATTTCTGTGCATTGATTTTATATCCTGACACATTACTGAATTCCTGTACAAGTTCTAGCAGTTTTGGAGTGGAGTCTTTGGGTTTTCCACATATAGTATCATATCATCTGCGAAGAGTGATAGTTTGACTTCTTCTTTGCCGATTTGGATGCCTTTAATTTCTTTTTGTTGTCTGATTGCTGAGGCTAGGACTTCTAGTACTATGTTGAATAGCAGTGGTGATAACGGACATCCCTGCCGTGTTCCTGACCTTAGCGGAAAAGCTTTCAGTTTTTCTCCATTGAGAATGATATTTGCGATGGGTTTTTCATAGATGGCTTTGATAATATTGAGGTATGTGCCCTCTATCCCTACACTTTGAAGAGTTTTGATCAGGAAGGGATGCTGTACTTTGTCAAATGCTTTTTCAGCATCTATGGAGAGTATCATATGGTTCTTGTTCTTTCTTTTATTAATGTGTTGTATCACATTGATTGATTTGCGGATGTTGAACCAACCTTGCAGCCCTGGAATAAATCCCACTTGGTCGTGGTGAATAATCCTTTTAATGTACTGTTGAATCCTATTGGCTAGTAATTTGGTGAGAATTTTTGCACCTGTGTTCATCAAGGATATTGGTCTGTAGTTCTCTTTTTTGATGGGATCCTTGTCTGGTTTGGGGATCAAGGTGATGCTGGCCTCATAAAATGAGTTTGGAAGTTTTCCTTCCATTTCTATTTTTTGGAACAGTCTCAGGAGAATAGGAATTAGTTCTTCTTTAAATGTTTGGTAGAATTCCCCCGGGGAAGTCATCTGGCCCTGGGCTTTTGTTTGTTTGGAGATTTTTGATGACTGTTTCAATCTCCTTACTGGTTATGGGTCTGTTCAGGCTTTCTATTTCTTCCTGGTTGAGTTGTGGTAGTTTATATGTCTCTAGGAATGCATCCATTTCTTCCAGATTGTCAAATTTGTTGGCATAGAGTTGCTCATAATATGTTCTTATAATTGTCTGTATTTCTTGGGTGTTAGTTGTGATCTCTCCTCTTTCATTCATGATTTTATTTATTTGGGTCCTTTCTCTTTTCTTTTTGATAAGTCTGGCCAGGGGCTTATCAATCTTATTAATTCTTTCAAAGAACCAGCTCCTAGTTTCGTTGATTTGTTCTATTGTTTTTTTTTTTGGTTTCTATTTCATTGATTTCTGCTCTGATCTTTATGATTTCTCTTCTCCTGCTGGGTTTAGGGTTTCTTTCTTCTTCTTTCTCCAGCTCCTTTAGGTGTAGGGCTAGGTTGTGTACCTGAGACCTTTCTTGTTTCTTGAGAAAGGCTTGTACCGCTATATATGTTCCTCTCAGGACTGCCTTTGTTGTGTCCCACAGATTTTGAACTGTTGTATTTTCATTATCATTTGTTTCCATGAATTTTTTCAATTCTTCTTTAATTTCCTGGTTGACCCATTCATTCTTTAGAAGGATGCTGTTTAGTCGCCATATATTTGGGTTCTTTCCAAATTTCCTCTTGCGATTGAGTTCTAGCTTCAGAGCATTGTGGTCTGAAAATATGCAGGGAATGATCCCAATCTTTTGATACCGGTTGAGACCTGATTTAGAACCAAGGATGTGATCTATTCTGGAGAATGTTCCATGTGCACTAGAGAAGAATGTGTATTCTGTTGCTTTGGGATGAAATGTTCTGAATATATCTGTGATGTCCATCTGGTCCAGTGTGTCATTTAAGGCCTTTATTTCCTTGTTGATCTTTTGCTTGGATGATCTGTCCATTTCAGTGAGGGGAGTGTAAGTCCCCTACTATTATTGTATGATTGTCGATGTGTTTCTTTGATTTTGTTATTAATTGGTTTATATAGTTGGCTGCTCCCACGTTAGGGGCATAGATATTTACAATTGTTAGATCTTCTTGTTGGACAGATCCTTTGAGTATGATATAGTGTCCATCTTCATCTCTTATTATAGTCTTTGGTTTAAAATCTAAGTGATCTGATATAAGGATTGCCACTCCTGCTTTCTTCTGATGTCCATTAGCATGGTAAATTCTTTTCCACCCCCTCACTTTAAATCTGAAAGTGTCTTCGGGTTTCAAATGAGTTTCTTGTAGGCAACATATAGATGGGTTTTGTTTTTTTATCCATTCTGATACCCTGTGTCTTTTGATTGGGGCATTTAGCCCATTAACATTCAGGGTAACTATTGAGAGATATGAATTTAGTGCCATTGTATTGCCTGTAAGGTGACTGCTATTGTATATTGTTTCTGTTCCTTTCTGATCTACTACTTTTAGGGTCTCTCTTTGCTTAGAGGACCCCTTTCAATATTTCCTGTAGAGCTGGCTTGGTGTTTGCAAATTCTTTCAGTTTTTGTTTGTCCTGGAAGCTTTTAATCTCTCCTTCTATTTTCAATGATAGCCTAGCTGGATATAGTATTCTTGGCTGCATGTTTTTCTCGTTTAGTACTCTGAATATATCATGCCAGCTCTTTCTGGCCTGCCAGGTCTCTGTGGATAAGTCTGCTGCCAATCTAATATTTTTACCATTGTATGTTACAGACTTCTTCTCCCGGGCTGCTTTCAGGATTTTCTCTTTGTCACTAAGACTTGTAAATTTGACTATTAGGTGACGGGGTGTGGACCTATTCTTATTGATTTTGAGTGGGGTTCTCTGAACCTCCTCGATTTTGATGCTTGTTCCCTTTGCCATATTGGGGAAATTCTCTCCAATAATTCTCTCCAATATACCTTCTGCTCCCCTCTCTCTTTCTTCTTCTTCTGGAATCCCAATTATTCTAATGTTGTTTCGTCTTATGGTGTCACTTATCTCTCGAATTCTGCCCTCGTGGTCCAGTAGTTGTTTGTCCCTCTTTTGTTCAGCTTCCTTATTCTCTGTCATTTGGTCTTCTATATCGCTAATTCTTTCTTCTGCCTCATTTATCCTAGCAGTGAGAGCCTCCATTTTTGATTGCACCTCATTAATAGCTTTTTTGATTTCAACTTGATTAGATTTTAGTTCTTTTATTTCTCCAGAAAGGGCTTTTATATCTCCCGAGAGGGTTTCTCTAATATCTTCCATGCCTTTTTCGAGCCTGGCTAGAACCTTGAGAAAAGTCATTCTGAACTCTAAATCTGACATATTACCAATGTCTGTATTGATTAGGTCCTTAGCCTTTGGTACTGCCTCTTGTTCTTTTTTTTGTGGTGAATTTTTCCGCCTTGTCATTTTGTCCAGATAAGAGTATATGAAGGAGTAAGTAAAATACTAAAAGGGTGGCAACAACCTCAGGAAAATATGCTTTAGCCAAATCAGAAGAGATCCCAAATCGTGAGGGGGGGGGGGGAAGGGGATAAAAAGAGGTTCAGAAAGAAAAAAAAAAAAAGAAAGAAAAGAAAAAAGAAAAAAGAAACAAATAAAAAAAGAAAACCAATAATGAAAAAATATAAAAAGGAAAAAATATATATATATTAGATACACTAGTTAAAAAACGTTAAAAAAGAAAAGGGTAAAAGTTTAAAAAAATTTAGCAGAAGAAGAGAAAAAAATTGAAAAAGAAAAAAAATTAAATTAACTGCAAGGCTAAAGAATCATGGGGAGAAAGCCATGAGTTCCGTGCTTTGCTTTCTCCTCCTCTGGAATTCCGCTGCTCTCCTTGGTATTGAAACTGCACTCCTCGTAAGTGAACTTGGTCCTGGCTGGGTTTCTTGTTGATCTTCTGGGGGAGGGGCCTGTTGTAGTGATTCTCAAGTGTCTTTGCCCCAGGCGGAGTTGCACCGCCCTTACCAGGGGCCGGGCTGAGTAATCCTCTCGGGTTTGCTTTCGGGAGCTTTTGTTCCCTGAGCGCTTTCCATAGAGTTCCGGAGGACGGGAATGAAGATGGTGGCCTCCCAGTCTCTGGCCCGGAGGAGCCGAGAGCTCAGGGCCCCACTCCTCAGTGCGCCCTCAGAGAACAGCGCCCAATTACTCCCGTCTGCCTGGCCTCCGGCCGCGCTCCAAGCTCACCGAGCCTGCGACCGGTTCAAGGTAAGCCCGAGCTGTGAGCTCACTCCTCGGCTCCATCTCTGTAGCCGGCTTCCCCGTTCTAATACCTGTAAGCTCTGCGACACTCAGACACCCCGATCCTTCTGTGACCCTGAGGGACCTGAGGCCACACTGGCCCCGCGTGGGCTTCACCCCAGTTAAGCCTCTGGAGTGATGTCCCTCAGCGGAACAGACTTTTAAAAGTCCTGATTTTGTGCTCCGTTGCTCCACCACTTGCCGGGAGCCGGCCCCTCCCCCCGGGGTCTATCTTCCCATCCCTTTGGATTCACTTCTCGGCCAGTCCTACCTTTCAGAAAGTGGTTGATTTTCTGTTTCTAGAATTGCTGTTCTTCTTCTCTTCGATCTCCCGTTGGATTTGTAGGTGTTTGGAATCTTTAGATAAGCTATCTAGCTGATCTCCCGCAACCTGAAGTAGTCTCAGCTGCTACTTCTCCGCCATCTTGACTCCTCCCCACCTTTTATTTCTTTTTGTTGTCTGATTGCTGAGATAGGACTTCTGGTACTATCTTGAAGAACAGTGGTGAGAGTGGGCATCCTTGTCATTTTCCTGATCTTAAGGGAAGAACTCTGTTTTTCTCCACTGAGATTTATATTCTCTGTGGGCTTTTATATATGCCTTTTATGATAATTAGTTATATTCCTTCAGGGACCCCACTCTTCAGTGCATCCTCAGGGAAAAGCAATCACTTTTGAATGCACCAACTCTGTAGACTTTGGAGTGCACACCCACACCAATTTGCCTGGGGAAGGAAGCGGGGTCTCACTGCAGTTCTGCCACTTGCTGGACCCTGCTTGGAGAGCAGTCACCCAATCATGTTGCAGTTTACAGTTTATGACAACACCTAACTGAGTGTCCACTCTGGGCCTCACTAATTGTAGCCAGCTTCCCCACTCCAATGCTTGGGAACTCTGCCACATTTAGTCATCCCCATTCTTTCTGTGACCCTGGGGATCCTGAGACCACACTGTCCCACCAAGGATTTTGCCCCCACTTTGCCACCTGAGCACCTTTCAGACAGAGATGTCTCCCACAGGAGCAGACTTTAAAAGTTCTGATTTTGCACTTCGCTGCTGTATCACTTTCCAGTAACCAGCTTACAGAGGCTTTCTTCCCCTCACAGTTTATCTTCTGATTTATCCTCTCAGATTCACTTCTTCACACCTCCTACCTTGCAAAAAGTGAGTCATTTTTCTATTTGTAGAACTCTAGCAATTCTTTTCTTAGATCTCAGGTTGAATTCACAGGTGTTCAGAACAATATGATAGATATCTAGCTAAATTCAAGGACCAGATGATATGATGTTCCCTTACTCTTCCACCATCTTCCCCCTCTTCCCAAAGCAATTCTTAAAAAGAAAAGTACAGCTGAAGGCATTACAATTCCAGATGTCAAGCTATATTACAAAGCTGTAGTAATAAAGATAGCAAAAACAAAACAAAACAAAAACAAACAGACACATAGATTAATGGGACAGAATAGAAAAAACAGAAATGATACAATGGTATCATCAACTAGTGTTTGACACAATAGGGAAGAACATCTAATGGAAAAAAGAGTCTTCAACAAATGGTATTGGGAAAACTGGACAAAACATCCAAAAGAATTCAAAACTGGACTATTTTCTTACACCATACACAAAAATTAATTCAAAATGGATGAAATACCTAAATGTGATACAGAAGCCCATCAAAATCATTAAGGAGAACACAGCCAGTAACCACTTTGATCTCCCCTATAGGAACTTCTTTTTAGTCACATCTCCAGAGGCCAGGGAAACAAAAACAAAAATGAATTATTGGGACTTCATCAAGATAAAAACTTCTACACAAGAGAAGCAAGATGGCGGAGGAGTAGTAGACTGAAAATGACATCAAATCCCAGGAGTTCAGCTAGATAGATACCAAACCATTCCAAACACCTACAAACTCAATAGGAGATCAAAAAGAAGAGCACCGATGCTAGGAATGGAAAATCAACCACTTTCTGAAAGCTAGGAAGTGTGGAGAAGTGAATCCAAAGTGATGGGAGGTTAGGTTGCAGGGGGAGGAGCTGGCTCCCAGCAAGTGGTGGATCACTGGAGCACAAAATTGAACTTTTAGAAGTCTGCTCCACTGAAGGACATTGCTCCAGAGGCTAAGTGGGGGTGGAGCCATCGCAGGAAGAGTGTGGTCTCAGGTCCTGTGGGGTCACAGAAAAATTGGGGGTGTCTGAGTGTGGCAGAGCAGCCAAGTGTCAGAGCAGGGAAACCGACTGCAGAGACGGAGCTGAAGAGTGAGCTTTCAGATTGGGGTTACCTTAAACCATGATCCAACAAACAGTCGGGCCCTGCTCTTCAAGCAGGGACCCTACTAGTGGCAGATCTGGGGAGACTCACCTTCCTGCTATGGGAAGTGTAGCGAGGTAGGAATCTGCTGTGTTTGGAGACTCCAAATGGGGAGGTGCGCCAGAGAAAGAAATGCTCGGTCACAGGCCGGGTGAGCTCAGAGTGTGGCCAGAGACCAGAAGACAGAAGTGATTGACAGCTTTTCTCTGAGGGCACTCTGAGGAATAGGGTCCTGAGCTTTCCACTCCTCTGGGCCAGAGATTGAAATGCCGCCATTTTCATTCCCTCCTCTACAGAAAGTGTTCAGGGAACAAAAGCTCCAAGAGCCAACTTGAGCAGATTTCTTAGCCCAGTCTCTGGCAAGGGCAGTGTAATTCTGCTTCGGGAAAAGACATTTGAGAATCACTGCAACAGGCCCCTCCCACAGATCAGCAAGAACATCCAGCTAAGACCAAACTCTCCAGTCAAGGAGACAGCTGAACTCCAGAGCTAGGGGAAAGCAACACATAGAATTCATGGCTTTTCCCCCATGATCCTTTAGTCTTGCAAAGTTAAATCTTTTAATTTTATTTTTAATTTTTATTTTTCTTATTCTTTTAATTTTTTTCTTATTCTATTTTTTGACCTTTCCTCTTTTAGTGTTTTTAAACTAGTTTATCTTAACAATATCTTTCTTTAAAAAATATTTTTAAACCTTCATTGTTATAGTCATATTTTATCCCTTCATTGTATTTAACCTTATTTTTTGTATATATACAGTTTTTTTTTTCTAAAATATTTGGGATATAATTTCTTCTAATAGATCAAAATATACCCTAATCTAGCACATGGCTTTATTCTAATCTCCAGCCTGAGCACAGTCCCTCCTCTTTTTTTTTTTTTGTTTTTCCAAACAATTTAACTTATCAATTCTTTTTTTAGAACTTTTTAAAATTTTTCATCTTTATAGTCATATTCCAGCCCTTCATCATGTTTACCCTTATTTGTGTGTGTGTGTATATATATGTGTGTGTGTGTGTGTGTATATATATATATATATATATATATATATACAATAAGTTTTTCTTTCTTTAAAATTTTGGGAGGTAATTTCTTCTAAGAGACCAGAATACACCCAGAATCAAGTGGGTTGCTCTGTTCTATTCTCTCTCTCTCTCTCTCTCTATATATATATATATATATATGATTTTTTTATTTTTTATTTTTATTTTTTCTGCTGTTCTTTTCTCCCTGGTTTTGGATCTTTTCTGATTGGGTTAGTGTACATTTTTCTGGGGTATTTGCCACCCTTTTAGTATTTTGTTCTCTCATTCATATATTCTTTTTTTTTAAGATTTTATTTATTTATTTGACAGAGGGAGAGAGATCACAAGTAGGCAGAGAGGCAGGCAGAGAGAGAGGGGGAAGCGACCTCCCACTGAGCAGGGACCCCAATGCGGGGCTTGATCCCAGGACTCTGAGATCATGACCTGAGACAAAGGCAGAGGCTTAAACCACTGAGCCACCTGGGTGCCCCACTCATTCATATATTCTTATCTGGATAAAATTACAAGATGGAAAAACTCAGCATGAAAAAAAGAAGAGGGACCTAATCAATATGGACATTGGTAATATGTCAGAATTAGAGTTCAGAACAATTATCAAGGTGCTAGCTGGGCTCAGAAAAGGCATAGAAGACATTACAGAAACCCTTTCTGGAGAAATAAAATCCCTTTCTGGAGAAATAAAAGAACTAAAATTTAACCAAGTTGAAATTAAAAAAAAGCTATTAATGAGGTGCAATAAAAAATGGAAGCTCTTACTGCTAGGATAAATGAGGCAGAAGAGAGAATTAGTGATATGTCCTCTATGACGAAATGACAGAGAATAAAGAAGCTGAGCAAAAGAGAGACAAACAACTACTGGACCATGAAAGGAGAATTTGAGAGATAAGTGATACCTAAGATGAAACCATATTAGAATAATTGGGATTCCAGAAGAAGAAGAAAGTGAGAGAGGGGCAGAAGATATATTGGATCAAATTATAGTATAGAGTTTCCCAATATGGCAAAGGGAACAAACATCAAAATCCAGGCGGCTCAGAGAACCCCCCTCAAAATCAGTAAGAATAGATCCACACCCTGTCATCTAATAGTAAAACTTACAAGTCTTAGTGACAAAGAGAAAATCCTGAAAGCAGCTTGGAACAAGAAGTCTGTAATATACAATGGTAGAAATATTAGATTGGCAGCAGACTTATTCACAGAGACCTGGCAGGCCAGAAAGAAATGGCAGATATTAAGAGCACTAAATGAGAAAAATATGCAGCCAAGAATACTATATCCGGCTAGGCTATCATTGAAAATAGAAGGAGAGGTAAAAAGCTTTCAGGACAAACAAAAACTAAAAGAATTTGCAAACACTGAACCAGCCCTACAGGAAATATTGAAAGGGTTCCTCTAAACAAAGAGAGAGCCTAAAAGTAGTAGACCAGAAAGGAACAGAGACAATATACAATAACAGTCACCTTACAGACAATACAATGGCACTAAATTCATATATTTCAATAGTTACCCTGAATGTATATGGGCTAAATGCCCCAATCAAAAGGCACAGGATATCAGAATGGATTAAAAAAAAAAACAAACCATCAATATGCTATCTACAAGAAACTCATTTCAGACCCAAAGACACATCCAGATTTAAAGTAAGAGGGTAGAAAACCATTTACCATGCTAATGGACATCAAAAGAAAGCTGGAGCGGCAATCCTTATATCAGATCAATTAGATTTTAAGCCAAAGACTATAATAAGAGATGAGGAAGGACACTGTATCATCTTAAAGGGTCTGCCCAACGAGAAGATTTAACAATTTTAAATATCTATGCTCCTAACATGGGAGAGACAACTATATAAAACAATTAATAACAAAGTCAAAGAAACACATCAGCAATATTACAATAGTAGCAGGGAACTTTAACACCCCCCTCATCGAAATGGACAGATCATCCAAGCAAAAGATCAACAAGGAAATAAAGGCCTTAAATGACACACTGGACCAGATGGACATCACAGATATATTCAGAACATTCCATCCCAAAAGCAACAGAATACACATTCATCCATAGTACACATGGAACATTCTCCAGAATAGAGAATGTCACAGAATGTCCTGGGTCACAAATCAAGTCTCAACAGGCACCAAAAGATTGGGATCCTTCCATGCATATTTTCAGACCACAATGCTCTGAAGCTAGAACGCAATCACAAGAGGAAAGTTGGAAAGCACTCATACATGCAGGCTAAAGAGCATCCTACTGAACAATGAATGGGTCAACCAGGAATTTAAAGAAGAATGGAAAAAATTCGTGGAAACAAATGAAAATGAAAACACAACTGTTCAAAATCTTTGGGACACAGGATAGGTGGTTCTGAGAGGAAAGTATATAGTGATACAAGCCTTTCTCAAGAAACAAGAAAGGTCTCAAGTACACCACCTTACCCTACACCTAAAGGAGCTGGAGAAAGAACAGCAAAGAAAGCCTAAACCCAGCAAGAGAAGAGAAATTATAAAGATCAGAGCAGAAATCAATGAAATAGAAACCAAAAGAACAGTAGAACAGATCAAGGAAACTGGGAGCCGATTCTTTGAAAAAATTAATAAGGTTGATAAACCCCTGGCCAGACTTATCAAAAAGAAAAGCAAAAACCCAAATAAATAACATCACGAATGAAAGAGGAGAGATCACAACCAACACCAAAGAAATACAAACAATTATAAGAACATGTTATGAGCAACTCTACACCAGCAAATTTGACAATCTGGAAGAAATGGATGCATTCCTAAAAACGTATAAATGACCAAAACTGAACCAGGGAGAAATAGAAAACCTGAACAGACCCATAACCAGTAAGCACATTGAAACCGTCATCAAAAATTCTTCCAACAAACAAGGGCCCAGGGCCAGACGGTTTCCCTGGGGAATTTTACCAAACATTTAAATAACAATTAATACCTATTCTCCTGAAACTGCTCCAAAAAAATAGAAATGAGAGGAAAACTTCCAAACTCATTTTATGAGGCCATATTACCTTGATCCCAAAACCAGACAAAGACCCCATCAAAAATAATTACAGACCAATATCCTTGATGAACACAGATGCAAAAATTCTCACCAAAATACTAGCCAATAGGATTCAATAGTACATTAAAAGGATTTTTCACCACGACCAAGTGGGATTTATTCCAGGGCTGCAAGGCTGGTTCAACATCTGCAAATCAATCAATGTGATACAATACATTAATAAAAGAAAGAACAAGAACCATATGTTGGTCTCAATACATGCTAAAAAAGCATTTGACAAAGTACAGCATCCCTTCCTGATCCAAACTCTTCAAAGTGTAGGGATAGAGGATACTTACCTCAATATCACAAAAGCCATCTATGAAAAACCCACAGCAAATATCATTCTCAGTGGGGAAAAACTGAGAGTTTTTCCACTAAGGTCAGGAACATGGCAGGGATGTCCACCATCACCACTGCTATTCAACAAAATACTAGAAGTCCTAGCCTCAGCAGTCAGACAACAGAAAGAAATAAAAGGCAACTGAATAGGCAAAGAAGAGGTCAAACTCTCACTCTTTGCAGATGATATGATACTTTATGTGGAAAACCCAAAAGACTCCACTCCAAAACTGCTAGAACCTGTACAGAAATTCAGTAAAGTGTCAGGATATGAAATCAATGCACAGAAATCAGTTGCAGTTCCTATACACCAAAGGCAAGACAGAAGAAAGAGAAATTAAGGAGTCGATCCCATTTACAATTGCACCCAAAGCCATAAGATACCTAGGAATAAACCTAACCAAAGATGCAAAGAATCTGTCCTCAGAAAACTATAAAGTACTCATGAAAGAAATTGAGGAAGATACAAAGAAATGGAAAAACGTTCCATGCTCATGGATTGGAAGAACAAATATTGTGAAAATACTGATGCTACCTGAAGCAATCTACACATTTCATGCAAGCCCTATCAAAAGACCATCATTTTTTTTTTCAAAGAAATGGAACAAATAATTCTAAAATTTATGTAGAACCAGAAACTACCCTGAATAGCTAGAGGAATGTTGAAAAAGAAAGCCAAAGTTGGTGGTATCACATTTCCAGACTTCAAGCTCTATTACAAAGCTGTAATCTCAAGACAGTATAGTACTGGCATAAAAACAGACCCATACATCAATGGAACAGAATAAAGAGCCCAGAAATAGACCCTCAACTCTACGGTGAACTAACCTGCAACAAAACAGGAAAGAATGTCCATGAAAAAACAACAGTCTATTCAATAAATGGTGTTGGGAAAATTGGACAGTCACATGAAGAAGAATGCAACTGGACCATTTCCTTAAATTACAAACAAAAATAGACTCAACATGGATGAAAGACCTCAATAGGAGGCAGGAATCCATCAAAATCCTTGAGGAGAACACAGGTAGCACTCTCTTCGACCTCAACCTCAGCAACTTCTTCCTAGAAATATTGCCAAAAGCAAGGGAAACAAGGGCAAAAATGAACTATTGGGACTTCATCAAGATCAAAAGCTTTTGCACAGCAAAGGAAATAGTCAACAAAACCAAAAGACAACTGACAGAATGGGAGAAGATATTCACAAATGACATATCAGATAAAGGGCTAGTATCCAAAATCTGCAAAGAACTTACCAAACTCAACACCCAAAGAACAAACGATGCAATCAAGAAATGGGCAGAAGACATGAACAGACATTTCTGCAAATAAGACAGCCAGTTGGCAACAGACACATGAAAAAGTGCTCCACATCACTTGGCATTAGGGAAATACAAATCAAAACCACAATGAGATACCACCTCACACCAGTCAGAATGGCTAAAATTAACAAGTCAGGAAACAACAGATGTTGACAAGGATGCAGAGAAAGGGAAACCCTCCTACACTATTGGTAGGAATGCAAGCTGGTGCAGCCACTCTGGAAAACAGCATGGAGGTTCCTCAAATAGTTGAAAATAGAGCTACCCTACAACCCAGCAATTACACTACTGGGTATTTACCCTAAAGGTAAAAATGTAGTGATCAGAAGGGACACGTACAGCCGAATGTTTATAGCAGCAATGTCCACAATAGTCACACTATGGAAAGAACCTAGATGTCCAACAACAGATGAATGGATAGAGATGTGATATATATATATATATATATATATATATATATATATATATATATATA